>NC_141927.1:34812684-35124931 GCF_057802395.1 Ceratotherium simum simum | reverse complement strand
TCAGTAATCGAACTAGGAGAACTCTATCTCTTCATGTTCTAGAATTTGGATTATATCCTGTAGGCAACAGACACTGAAAGTTTTTGAGCAAAGGTATTACATTATCATCTCTTTGTCTTGGACAGATAACTCTGATCACCAGATATAAGGCGACTGTGATAATCAGGGCAAGAAATGACCAAGGCCCAAGATAAGGCATTTGCAGTGGGAATGGAGGATAAGAGAAGGGCTGGAAAAATGGAAGGTGCTCTACAAGACATGATGACTGGGTAAGGGGATGGAGATGTGTAGATGCTCCAAAACCATTCTCTCTCATGGCTTTTGGAAACTGAGTGGATGGTCCTGCCACTCACCGAGGCAGAGAATGCTGGAAGAGGAAGACAACTGTGACTGCCATGAAGGCAAAGCATCTACAATACTGAACCATTGCTCTTCTCTCTCCCTCATGGCGCACTGGGGTTTCCCAACCTCGTTCTTTGCTATCCTCCCAACGTATGACAAGCCCTGACACAGTCCAGACACTTTCAGAACATCATCAGCTCTCAGCTTTGGCCAAGAGAAAACAGTGGGTTCAGTGAGTACTTTGCCAATGGCAGGATTTCACCATAATATCTGTGGGCAGCTTCATGATTCCTGATTCAGACCATTCTCTCAACTGCAAAAGCCACTGAAAGGTCTCTGGATGAGCATCTCATGCTCTCATGTCCACTACTGTGGGAAGGTGGGGAATGCCATTCCTTTTCAGATTTTTTTTCCAGCTGGTGGCTTTCACAAGCCACATGGAAGACCACAAGTCACGTCTGATCAGCAGGCTGAAGACCCAAGTTTGTACAGTACTCAGTGGCACTGTTTGGTGTACCCACAGCCAGGGGACTTTCTGGCTACTCTTGAAAACCCAGAGCAGTGGCAGAGGCTAATTCAATTACCGAGAGGCTTTCTACAGCCTTGAATTTGAAAGAACTGGTACAGATTTGGTCCCAGGAAGAAGAGCGTTACAATCAGATGGCCTGGTTCTACTGGGTCTGGACAAAGCACAGCCCTGTGCTGAAGACTGGAGTACAGAGTTGGGGTTGGCCCAGAAGGGGAAAGTGCTCAATGACAGTGGCTTAAAACAACAAATATGTCTTTTCACATAGACCCTGCGGGTCAGGAATCCAGGAGCAGCTTAGCTGGGTGGTTCTGGCTCAGCGTCTCTTACGAGGCTGCAGTCAAGCTGTCAGCTGGGACTACAGTCACCTGAAGACTTGAATGGGGCTGGAGGATCCACTGCCAAGCTCATTCACACGGCTGTTTGTAGAAAGTCTCAATTCCTTGTCTTGTGGGCCTCTCCATAGGGCTGCTCATGACAGGGAATCTGGCTTTGCCCAGTGCATTGAGAGAGAGAGAGCAAAATAGAAGCCACAATGTCTTTTAAAATCTAACCTCAGAAGTGGCATATCATTATTTCTGCCAAATTCTACGGCACACAAGAGTGTGAATACCAGGAGGCAGGGATCACTGGGGCCATCTTGGAGGATGGCTACCACACTGAAGGTTCTGGTGAGCACCCCACCCCATAGCGCACCTGTTAAGCAGCCAGAAGGAAAAACAATGTGACTCACGATACTTTGTCTTCATTTGTTTTTTCCAACCTTATTACAATGTAGGAAACCTTGTGAACTTCATGTTGCCTGCATTTTGACCTCCAGCATTTCCATATGAACCCTTAATGTACAACTCCAGCCCTCTAAACTTCAACTGCATTTAGATTCAACACTATACAGTTCAGCACTTTATCATTTTCTTATTGTTTTACATGTACTTATATGGTTTCCCCAACTAGACTGTATGCTTTTTATGAGAAGGGACTGTATGTCTTCTTTTTATTCGCAAGGGGCCGTAGCAGCAAGCCTGATGCTAGACACGTGGTAGTTGTTTAATCAAGCGTTATTCACTGACTGATTTAGAGATCCTCCTCAAATCCTCCTTTTTATAATCTGGGAAGTTGAGGAGTCAGCAAGGAAAAGACTTGGTCAGATGAGTCATCAGTCAGGTCCAGAGCAAAACTCCAAAGGCAGCTGCTCATCCCAGCTGGAGCAAGAAGACTGGCTCTTAGTCCAAGGCTCCAAGGCTGCCTGCTGCATTTAGCTGGGGCTAACGATCAAGCCTCTCTTACACTGAGCTGCCCAAAAAGTCAGGAAGCTGTTGGAAGCCTCATTTCTCTACAGCCTGGCTGGTTGGGCGCAGTCCGCCAGGCAAGTACTAATGCTTCAGGGGAAATGGTTACTAACAAGCAGAACTTCCCGTTAAATCTCCCCATGATTTGTGACATGGCCCTGAAATGGGAAGCATGTATGCTCCCTAGAGCAGGAGAAGGGCCACTTGCCTTGCACAATGTCATCAGCACATACCAGTGAGTCATATGGAACTGATTCTAGTCTGCTCCTTAGCACTAAATCATATAACAGTGGGTGACTTGGAAAGGAAGCTGTATTCAGCCCAGTGCTGAATACAGCCCAGTGAAATACAGGCAGTGGTGCCAACCAACTGCACTCTGCAGGTGACATATCTATGTGGCAACACCAATACCTCAGATTGGAATCCCAGTGAGGAGCCCTCCCCATCCCCACGCCTCTGCTTTCCACTTGGCTTGGGTTTACCTGGGGTTGATGGATCCCTACTAAATGTTTAATTATTCAAAACGGCCTTTGGAAACCTGTGCCTTTTGTTCTTTCAGTGAATTTACCTTGGTTCCTGTGTTGTCTGCACCTTAGCTTTTCCTGTCAGTGGTTTTGCATTTGTGGTAACTACGGGAGAAAGCCTGTGAAAAATGTTTTGTTATATTACATTGCCCCCTGGCTCCAATGAATTGCTCCGTAAATCACATTGTTGTTAAAGTGTCCTAGCAAAACTAAACCACTTTCAGGGTCTCAGAGCACAGGAATATTAATCAGAGGCAACTATTGCAGAAAGGACATTAAAAAAAAAAAAAGGAAAGAAATAAAAAACACAGTTTTTAATGTGTGGAGCATGGAGAGGAGCATACACTGGGACTGGGCCAAACCAGAATATCTTTACTCTTTCATAAATACTCTGATCTAGGAATTCTTTATCTCTGAGCACTTTAAGCCTATTTGGTTTTATAGCAAAACAATATTGAACACCTGCTGCATCTTAATGATCTAGTTCAAGCAGCACAGGGTGAGACTGGGGGGCAGTGGGGGTGGAGGCTCCATAAATCAGGAAGAACCTTTAATCAGATTCAGCTGGGACCCACAGCGTTTGCTGATAGGATGACAGGTACACGCATCTCACAAATATTCCTGAGAGTGCCTGTCCTTGCCTATAGCACAACGGAGGCAATGAACCCAGCTCCTTGAGTCCCAGGCTCAAGTGCAAACCTTAGGGAGGAGAAGCGGTAATAGCAGCATTGGTTTCTCAGATTATTGCTTAGGACAACTAGTCAGCAGGCCAGCAGGCTTTAGAGAGCCCATAAACCACTCTGCACTAGTATGATGGAAAAACACAGGCACAAAAAAAAAGGCCAAATTCTGCTATAGCAAACTCTAAATTCTGGAACTTCAGTCAACAGAATATTGCTCAAAATAAGTGACACTTGCCTGTCTTTTTGTTGCTCAGATTTCTTGTTACAGGGTGTAGTTTCTTTTTTTTCTTTTTCTTTTCCCAGCTTTATTGAGATATAATTGACATACAACATTGCATAGGTTTGATGTACAATGCAATGATTTGAAACACGTATATATTGTGAAATGTTTATCACAATAAGGTGAGTTAACACATCCTTCACGTCATATAATTACCATTTTGTTGTTTTGTTTCAGTGAGAACACTAAAGCTCTATTCTCATCCCAACTTTCAGGTATACAGTACAGTATTGTTAATTATAGTCACCATGCTGTACCTTAGATCCCTGGAACTTATTCATTTTATAACTGGAAGTTTCTACCTTTTGACCAACATCTCGTTTTCCTCATCCCGCAGCCCCTGGCAACCACCATTCTGCTCTCTGGTTCTGTGAGTTTGTCTTTTTTAGATTCTACATACAAGTGAGGTCATACAGAATGTGTCTTTGTCTGACTTATTTCACTTAGCATCATGCCCTCAAGGTCCATCCATGTTGTCACAAGTGGCAGAATCCTCTTCTTTTTTATAAGGGAATGATATTCATATATAAATATCACATACTCTTTATCCATTCATCTGGTGATGGACACTTAAGTTGTTTCCATGTCTTGGCTATTGTGAATAATGCTGCAATGAACATGGGGATGCAGATAATTCTTCAAGATAGAGATTTCATTTCCTTCAGATGTATACCTAGAACTGGGATTGCTTGATCGTATGGTAGTTCTATTTTTAACTTCTTAAGGAACCTCTACTGTTTTCCATACGGGCTGCACCAGTTTACATTCCCAACAACAGTACTCCAGGCTTCCTTTTTTTCCACATCCTCACCAACACTTATCTCTTTGTCTCTTTGATGATAGCCGTTCTAACAGGTGTGAGGTGATATTTCTTTGTGGTTTTGATTTGCATTTCAAGGTTTGGTTTCTAATGGAATATGACTTTCAGTAGATGGCCTGTGCCCTCAAATGACTTACCATCTAATGACATGTGACAAACACAAAGAAGTACTATCCCTAAAAGTATACTAGAGACAAACTGTTTAAATCCCAGACCTCCATATAAAATCTAATGAATGGGGAGAGGGGCAGCTTTCTGCTGATTACCTGCTTGCAAAGGAAACATTGCAACAAAGGTCAACCTTCTCAAACCCATTCTTATTTCTTCACCCTCTTCCGCACTCCCCAAACACACGAAGAAAATAAAGGTTACTTGAAATGCCGCCAACCTTTTAAAATTTTGGTATATAATGATTATGATCAAGCAGATGGACTCTGGGATCAGCAGGCCTAGGTGTGAATCATGGCTCTATGTGCTCCTGGTCAATTACGTTAACTCTGGAGGCCTCAGTATCTTCATCTGTCAAGTGGAAATAATAATAGAATTAGCCTCATATAATTGTTGTGAGAATGAACTAAGACAATCCACGTAAGGGGCTCAGAACATTACCAGGTAAGTAGTAAGTGTTCAATAATGCTATTATTGTAAGCATTACATATATACATATATCATTGCCATATTATTTATGAATATATACATCACACACTTTTTTAAAAATTATTTTATTGGGGTTATATTGTCTTACAACACTGTAAATTTCAGGTGTACATTATTATATATCAGTTTCTGTATAGACTGCATCGTGTTCACCACCAATAGTCTAGTTTTTATCTGTTACCATACATATGTGCCCCTTTACCCCATTCGCCCTCCCTCCGCTCCCTTCCCCTCTGATAACCACTAATCTGTTCTCCTTATCCATGTGTTTATTTATCTTCCACATATGAGTGAAATCATACAGTGTTTGTCTTTCTCTGTCTGGCTTATTTCACTGAGCACAATACCCTCAAGGTCCATCTATGTTGTCACAAATGACACGATTTTGTCTTTTTTATGGCTGAGTAGTATTCCATTGTATATATATACACCACATCTTCTTTATCCATTCATCCATTGATGGGCACTTGGGTTGCTTCCACATCTTGGCTGTTGTGAATATTGCTGCAATGAACATAGGGATGCATATATTTCTTTGCATTGTTGATTTCATGTTCTTTGGATAAATACCCAGTAGTGGGATAGCTGGATCATAAGGTATTTCTATTTTTAATTTTTTGAGAAATCTCCATACTGTTTTCCATAGTGGCTGCACCAGTTTGCATTCCTGTCAGCAGTGTATGAGGGTTCCCTTTTCTCCACATCCTCTCCAACATTTGTTATTACTTCTCTTGTTAATTATAGCCACTCTGATGGATGTGAAGTGATATCTCATCATGGTTTTGATTTGCATTTCCCTAATAATTAGTGATGTTGAACATCTTCTCACATGCCTGTTGGCCATCTGTATATCTGCTTTGGAAAAATGTCTGTTCAGATCCTCTGCCCATTTTTTGATCAGGTTGTTCATTTTTTTGTTGTGGAGTTGTATGTGTTCTATATATATTTTGGAAATTAACCCCTTGTCGGATATATGATTTGCAAATATTTTTTCCCAGTTGGTGGGTTGTCTTTTCGTTTTGATGATGGTTTCTTTTGCCTTGCAGAAGCTTTTTAGTCTCATGTAGTTCCATTTGTTTATTTTTTCTTTTGTTTCCTTTGCCTGAGTAGACATGATATTCGAAAAGATATTGCTAAGACTGATGTCAAAGAGTCACACACTCTTTTTTTAAAAAAGGACCATACTTTATATACTGTTTTGGTAATCTTTTTTAAACTTACAATATGTTATGAACATTTTTACACAGCATTAGTCTCCTACAACATCATTATTAATGACTGCCAAGGATGCTATCACATGAACGTACCCTAAAATATTTAACCAACCTCCTATTGTTGGACAATTAGGTTGTTTCCAAAATTTCATATTATAAACACCCTGTGAGGAACCACCTTGTAGAGGTTTCTTGTACACATTTTTGGTTGCTGCCTTAGAATGAATTCTCAGAACTAGAACCAATGAATCAAAAGAAATGCAATTAAAATATTCTAAAAAGAATAAAAACACATTACAGAAAATAGAGAAAAGAAAAAAAATACAATTCCACCACACTAATACAACTACTAATATAATTTGGGTGATTCAGATATTCTGATGTTTTCATTTTTACTTAGAAGAATAGAAGCTTCAAGTAAAAGATGGGAACACGTTTATTATTTCCACTCCATTCTGAAACCGGCTAAAATGACAATAAAGAACCAAAAAAAGAGGGGGAAAAAAAGCATAAACCCACAATGAAAAAGAGACTGGAAGAGGAGTTAACAACAACCAAAAGATATGATCAAAATTTTGAGAACTGAAAAGCAGAACAGATGAGTGATAACTGACTTAGTGGATCAGAGGAAACTAAAATCCACACCATGACTTAAAATCCAAGACTGGCTTTAAAAGAAGCAGTTAGACTCCCCAGAGCCCCTCGCTGACCCTGAAAGAAGATGGAAGATCTACCCTCCAGAGAGGCTGACCAGACAGGTTCTGGACCTGGAACTTCAGGCACTGCGAGGGTAGGAAGAGGCATCCTAATGAAAGGAGCGTATTTAAGTGAAAGCTGACACACCTACTGAAAGGCAAGATTCCCAGTCCCTTTCCCCAGCTCAGTTCCCAGAATGCTGGCAGCCAGGCTCACATCCTCTCTGCTTCCCCCACCTCCCACCACCCGCCCCCCAAGACAGCAGATTGGAGAATTCTTCTATGAGACTTATAGATCCAAGAGAAAAGACTAGGGAGGTTCCCCCAAGGAAATGCCAGTTTCCCACATAAACTATGGTGAATTTCAAGAACTGACAAGCACCCCCTCTCCCTCCCCATGCAGAAAAGGATCACTAGACATTTGAAAAAAGTCCCTAACATGAAATACACCAAAACCAAACAAATGAACCAAAAAGAGGAACTCAGAAAAAACAGGGCAGGAAGCAGAAGAAAATCTCTAAAAGAGAGAAAATACTGCATCCATGAAACAAGAACAGGAAGCTATAAAAAAATTGAGAAAGCAAGAAAATGCTCTGAGTAGTTAAATATATGAGAAAAAATATAAACTTTTCTTTTGAAAGATAAAGTTGAAGAAATTTCCCAGAAAGCAGAACAAAAAGAAACAGTTATAGAAGATGTAAAGGAAAGGAAATTTTGAGACAGAGGTTCTAGAAAGAGAAAACCAAGAAAATGAATGGGAGGAAATCATTCAAGAATTAATACCAGGTCTGAAGTGAAGGAGAATGATACACAGTACAGTGAATGAGAAAAGGCATACTCAAGACACATCATTCTGAAATTTCATATCACCAGGAACAAAAAGAACACAAAAGTTTCTAAAAAGAAAAATCCGTTAAAAAGACTGAGAATCAAAATAAAAATTAAAGACAATGGAGAAATTCTGAGGGAAATAATTTTAACCCAGAATTCTATAGCCAGGCAAACCATAAATCAAATGTACTAACATAAAAATACAGTTTCAGACATTCAAAGTCTCAAAAAATTTATCTTCTTTTCTCAGGAAGCTATTGGTGGATGTGCTTTGCTAAAATGAGAGAGTGAGAAAAAGAGAAGAAATGGTGATGGGAAAGCTGACTGCTGTAATTTGGAGACTGAAGAATAACTTAGTAGCTAACAAAGACATAAGCTTATTTTTTTCTCACATAAAAGTCCAACATAAGTAAGTATCCCAGGTCAGCAGGGCAACTCTGCTCTATTTTGTCATTCAGGGAACCAGATTCCTTCCATCTTATTTCTCTGCCACCCCTTAGTTTTCAAAGTGTGATCTTCAGACCAGCATCACTTGAGAACTTGTTAGAAATGCAGAGTCTCAGGTCCCAACACCAGATCTAATGAATCAGAAACTCTGGGGGTGGAGCCTAGAAATCTGTGTTTTAACAAGTCTTCCAATTCTGATTCATGCTAAAGTTTGAGAATGACTACTTTAGGGATTGTCCTTTTCTGTATGATCAAAGTTTGATTGCAGGCACTTTCATGTTTCAGCTCACCAGAGGGAAAAAGTGTGGAGGTTTTTATGGAAAGGCCAGGAAGTGGCATACATTGCTTCCACTTGGATTCACTCTGCAAAACCTAGTCATTTGGTAACCCCTAGCTTCAAAGGTGAGTTGGGAAACGTAGTCTTCAGCTGAGCAGCCACATATTAGCTACAATTCTACAGCTATGTAAGAAGGAAACAGTGGATTTGAGAGGACAGCCAGCAGTTTCTACCACATTATAATCCAGGCAACATGGACTCCAATACAGGAGAGCAGGACAGATGAATCCCAGCATGATGTTGACGGGATATCCCAGAATGTCCCAGTTACAGACGGGAGCTGTGAATCAGGCCACAGAGAAGCCAGTCCAGATGGGAACAGGAGTGCTGCAAAAGCTCCAGGAGGGTTGCCAAGAAAAATAATGAAACCAAGAGAATACCTGTATTTGAATGTATTGACAGGAGATTTTGCGGGTGAATTAGTAATAGGTACATAGAAAACTAAACAGAATATTAAAAAAGATAGAAAAGTATTAATTCCAGGAAAAACAAAAGGTTGAATGGGAAAGGAAACATAATTATAGGATTCTATGAGGCTTAGCTGGGAATAATATTTACATAGTCATAATGTAAACACTTAATATTGATTTAACCAAAAACAGTGATGTAACTATATTGAGAGAATGAACGGAGGGAAGGTGTGTGCAGACCAGTTTAATGATGATAAACAACCTTTATATAGCTATGTATATTATACTGTGTGCCAGAAATTATTCTAAGCTCCTTATATATTCAACTTTTAATCTTCATAATCAGTCTATGAGGTAAATACTGTTATCATCCACCTTACACATGAGGAAACTGAGGCACATAGCAGTTAAGCAACTTGTATAAGGTCACACAGTAAGTATTGGACTTGGGATTTAAACCCAGGTAATTTCTTTCCAGAGTCCAAGCTCTCAGTTACTATGCTGCACAGTCTCACTTTCCATGGGAGGAAGTCCAAAGACAATGCCTAAAATCAATAAACCAAGAAATACAGGATAAGCATGTTATTTATCAATAAGGACATCAATACCAAGAAGAAACAGATAAGAGTTTAAAGTGATTGCTTCTGGTCAGCGGACAACTGGGAGTGGTCAAGGGGTTGCTGTTTTTCTTGTTATTGTTGTTATAGACCCAATAATAATGTTTGACTTTTAAAATCTTTTAATTGCTATTTTGATCAAAGTAAATTTTTAAAAAACAGAGATGACAGAAAGAATGTGCCTGGCTAAGTTAACTTAGAGAGAGAGTGAACCAGAAGAGAAGGTCAAAAAGACCCTAATGGGTAAATTATGCAAGTGAAGCCACTGGGAAAGTTAGAGAAAAAGAGAAGTTTCCACAAGAAGTAGCAATAAGAGGGTGGTAGTCTTGGAGAAATGACAAGCAGAAAGAAAGAGGGTCAGAGAGAATGAGAAGTGAAGAGATTGAATCAGACAGAGCGGAGACACTGCTCCTGAACATTTGTCCTGGGCTGCAGACACAGAAAGGGAGCAACAAGCATCATGGAAATTCTGTGGGCTGAATCCAGGGAAGCTGAGTTAGCCCTCCAGTGGCTTTACCCAGAGCACTTTTGAGCTGGGCCTCCAACATGAGACTCCTTCCTCAGCTGAAATAAACAACTCTGGCCTTAAAACTGAAGGTAGAAGGAGGGATGAACTGCAAAGCCATACTGAGGCGGCTGATGAAAACCTAATTCTGTGTCCACCTAAGCCAAACCTAAGTAAGTGATAAAACTTGACTATCTACTATGTAGCCTTAGGGCAAGTCATTTAATTTCTCTGAGCCTCAAGTTTTTTCTGTTGCAAAAAAATCGATATATAACAAATCCTGCATATGTAGAGTACATCATACCTTTCAGAGCCACTTTTCATTTTTCATTCCCCCCAGCCAGTTTTTCAGGAGATAAAATTGAGGCTCAGGGAAATGAAGTGGGTAGCATAAAATTATACCACTAGTTAATGGTGGAACCCAAATTCTAGTCCCACCGTAGTTCACTTTTGTTTGTAAATATTGTCTCAATTAAGAGTCAGAGAAACTCTATGAAGCAAAAAATATATATATGATTCCAATTTATGGAAGAGGAAACCAAGATATATCTCACATCATCTGGCTGGTCAGCATCAGAATCAGGACGCAAACTCAGCTCTTTTGGTGCTAAATTAAGGATTTTTTCTAAGATACAATATCTGTTATGAGTAAATAAGACAACAGGGCTAGAGAGAAGCAGCTCACAAGCATCCTAGTGCTAGCTCCTCCCCTGACTGCGTGTGGACATGGGTACCACGCTTCCCAGAAGTGCAGATTTCAAACTCTGTCCTGTTTTCGGAACATCCGTTTGCCCGGCTTTTAATTTAGAAAATACGATCATAGAAATAATACCAGCTAAGATTTACTCATGCGCCCTTACTGTGGGGAGTCCAGTTCATAAATTCAGGAGGAGAGGGAGAGAGAGGCCAGGAGGGGACAGGGCTGAGGACAGCTGGTGGCGGGAGGGCCCGCGGCGCAATGTGTGCATCTCCTGCCGTGCTCTGGCCCCGGCTCCATCCCATCCGCGCCGGCTCCCGCTCACGGCCGGTGCCCGCGCTGCCCTCCCCGCCGGCCGGGACCCCGAGGCTCGGGCTTCCTGCGAGGGCGCCGGGAGGCGAACGGGCCTGGCCGCGCACCCTGCCGACCGCGGCGGCCGCTCCAGGCCCGGATCGGCTCACTTCGGCCGTCCCCACACTCGCGAAGGTCTCCCAACGCTCCGTCCAGTCCGCGCCTGGCCCCCGCCCAGCCCCCGGCAGCCGCGCGGGGAAGGAGCTGCCCGGGCCTCGGGCCGCTCGGGAGCGGGAAGCTGCGCGGCCGGCCCTGTCCGGGAGGCCCGCGAGGCGGGGTCGCGGCCACCGAGAGGGCGACCCCGCGCGGGCAGCTCGTGCAGGGGCGAGCGGAGAGCCCGGCCGCGGCCCACCCCCGCGGAGGCCCTCCGCTCCAGCAGAGGGAAAGCCACGCCGCAGGGCCGCCGCCTTCCGGGGAGGCCCGTCTCCTCGTCCACGCCGCCACAGCAAACATCTCCCCCGGCTGCAGAGGCCGCGGACGCTCGGCGGGCTGCGGCCCGCGCCCCTTCCCGGGCCGGCCGCGCCATGAGGCTCCCGAAGCCGTCCGTCACCGCCCCCAGCGCCTTTTAACGGGGAACGCTGACAAGTTGAATACAGCGGGAATAACAGCCATTTGTTCTGGTTATCGCTGCCGGTATTGAAGCCAGATGTGTGTGTTGCTGACGTTGACATGGCACATCTGGCTGGGTTTTTGGTTTCCATCGCGGAGTTTACCACATCCACCCTCGTCTGCTAGAAGAGAGGAGGCGAACATCTGGAAGTCATTGCAGCTGTCACGCTTCAAGGGGATCCTGTACCACAGAGAAGAGAATTCAATACGTAACTGAGCAAAATTATCCAGCTCGTCTTGTCAGTCCAGATTTCAAACACATGTAGGAAAATGGCATCCGCGTTATGGCGCCCTCCCTCTGTGATGCCCGCGGGCACCAAGAGCCCGGGGGTCCTTTACCCACCCCAGGCGCCTGGGTTGTCACTATGGGAAGACTCTGATGCAAGGTCACGTTATCATTTCGTGCCAGAATCTATTGTTGATCTTGGGTAGGCAGGGCTAAAAAGGCCTTTTCTTTTTCCTTTTGATCTCAGTTTGCTGGAAGTTTTAAATTAATCATTGCTTAGTCTTTCCCCCCACTGCTCATAACCCCCTCTTTCTCCTGCCATTCAATGCTCTAGCCCTACCTGTTCAGTTTTATCTCCATTCCTTTCCCAAGGCAAATACTACTCCTCATCAAGACTGAAATAGTTATGCTTATTCTGACCCCAATCTTACCTTTGCCTGGAATCCCCTTTCTTTCCCTGTTCTCTTCATGCCAATCCAAATTTTCACCCTTCAAGGTCCACCTCAAGTTTATTTTCATCTACGCAGCCCTTCCTGACCACTCAAGCCTCCGCTGATCTTTTCCTCCATGTGTTTTAATTAAGTATAAGCCCGTGGAGAGTGTTAAAAAAGAAACAACAGGCCCAATATGGAGTCACTTGTGCTAAGCCCCTTGTCAGCAAACTGAGACTTAATACTCAACCTAATTGCAGTTTCAGCCTCTCCCATGAAGGCGACCTTTAACCAATCTGGAATTACCTGGTCAGCACCAGTGAGGTAATCTGCCTGATAGACACCTACCTTCCCCCAAAGGAAGGTGACCTTACCTGAAACAATCCACTGTTTGCTAGAAGCTTCCTTTTCCCGCCTCCTTTTGCCTATAAAAGCCTTTCATTTTGTACAGCTCTTCAGAGCTCCTTTCTACCTGCTAAGACAGGATGGTGCCCAATTTTTATATCATTAAATAAAGCCAATGAGATCTTCAGATTTAGTCAGTTGAGTTTTGTTTTTTAACAAAAGCAAATACTGGTTTATATTTTTCTCATATCTCCTTCAGCAGCCAGCATTGTGTGCTGAAGCAGAGTAAGCGGTCTATAAACACTTGTCAAATAAAAGCACAAATTAGTGTTTTCATATCACCTGTTCTTTCCACATATCTCCTTCCCTTCTACTTTACCTTTCGTGACAAGACTCAATGTCTATGTATAAGGTGTCTTGAACTTTTTGGAAAGATAGCTGTAAAAATCTAGTAAATGAGTAATAATAATAATATCTGAAGAATTCTATCAACTGAAGATTCCATTAATTTGGAATTCTGCCTGCTATAGCACATTGATAATTTGTTTTGAGAGGTGAAGTGCAGTGGAAAGAGAACAAGATTACAAATCAGGGGATCTAACCCTATTCCCAAATGCCCCTTAACTTGCTTGGTGACCTTGGACAGTCACTTACCTTCTTTATGCCTCCAATCTCCCTCTGTAAAAAGGGTGAGCTGTAGCCAATGTCCTCATCCTGGTAATGGACAGAGCTGGGGCCACTTTCCTGAGAGGAAATGGATTCCTATCAGACAGCTTTTCTCTACCCCTTCTGGATCTGTTCTGGAGTTAGAAGGCAGTAGTCTCCATCAGTCAGTGTTTCACCTGCCCAGCACATAAAACAATATGGATACATAAATGACCTGGAGGCAGAGCAGAGTAAGGAAAGGAACCAAGCATGAGTAGGAGCAGGATTTAGCTCTTGTGAGTGTCCAGCATTTTCGAAAACAAGACAAGCCATTGCATCAGGTATTGGGAAAGTCTAGGCATCCCTGCCATAGATGGAGTCTCTTGGATTTTGTCCTTCTTTATGCGTTGATAAGGATGCAAAGCACCCTGCTCTAGCCTTGCTATATGGGATGAGTAAGAACATAGGAGGATAAGTAGGGTCTAGAAACAAAGGGGAGGGAATGGATGGAAGCAGGCGACTACAGAAGGAAAAGAATATGTACCTCCCCGGTGGGACCACCTAGCCAAAGAGGATGTTTAACTTCTGTGGGAGGAAGGCCATGTTACAAGATAAGAGGGGAAGGGGAGTCAGCAGACCCAGGGTTCCAGTGGGTATCTGCTTCTCTGCTCTGTGGGTGGGCAGGTGCATTTTCCTCTCTGACCCTTGTGTGTAAAATGAGGCACTTAGATGAATTGATATCTAAGGTCTGTTAGTTATTCCATTATATAATTCACTTAGAAACCACCTTTAAGCCCAACATACCATTTCTGACTAAACTTCAAATCCCAGCCCTTGTCTGTCCTGAACTTATGGGGCTCTAAGACAGCCTCAGAGAAGAGAAGTTTGGGCATTAAATTCCTAAAATCCCTTTGCTTCACTCCTTCAAATGGAAGAAGAAACCTTCTTCCCTTCTCCGAGAGGAATCAGTGACAATAGGAAGATTGCAGATTAATGACCTAGAAAATCTTCCTCAAATGGAGAAGATACTTAATTAAGCTCCATTAAATCATTACTCCTGGCTTCTGCTTTTGGCCTGTTGTTACTGAGGCCGGAATTGAGTAATTCCTCCATCCCTGGGGCTGTTGAATTAAAAGTGCCTGAGCTCTGGGGAACAATCTGCTCACCTCTACTATCTCCGCAGCCACCCTCCTTCCTGTCTGAACCCTCTCAAAAAATCATCACTAGGCATGTCTGACTCCTTCAGGAGAGAGGATGGTCATTTCTAATTTGTCTGGGTTTGTGGGCAACTTGACAATTTGACTAACTACTGAAGAGCCAGGACTATATCATCCTCTCATAAAAAGCTAATAAAAAAGGCTATTAATGCAGCCCATTAGTTAGTGAAAATGAGAGGTTATGCAATCATTGTCTTAGCTGAGAGGAACTAAGCTCTCCAGGAAGAGTTCATTCTTCACCCAGAGGAGCATCAAGAGGGAAGTTCATATCTCTTCGTGCCCATTTGCCGAGCTTGGATATCTAAGCATCTTGACCCTTTCTTCCCTCCCTGAACTATTCTTCTGTCTCAAGAGGACCTCTTGCTTCCCCTATAAAATGCCTCTCTCCAAATTCACTCCCTCTCCATGGACACTTCCTCTCATATTTCTCTGCTGGGCTTGCCTAGGGTAAAGCCCTAGAAGCTTCTATTCTCATGGAAAATGAAGTGCTGACACTGCAGGCTATGTGCTCAGGCCAGCCTTATATCATCAAGCAATTTGAGGGTTCCAGGGAGGGCTTCCCTTCTCAAAAAAAATATGTTCTTCTCAATTCTGCTATTAGATTCATTGAGGGCCTTGAAAGACCACCAATGGGATTGTGGGTGCCATATGCTCTTATCCTGTGCAAAGGGCTCTCTCCCTTCTCTACAGTCCTAGCATTCTGCATGATTTCTATGGCACTTTTCATCCAGTGTCTTGCTCTATGACCTTGGGCAAATCACCTTTCCTCTCTGGACCACAGCTTCCCTCTTTGTAGAATGACTAAGAGAAGAAAAACTCAAACTTGAAGCAGGAAAATCTGGCTAGGCCCAAGGACAAGCTCTGACTGGAAGGACGGTGGAAGAACAAAGTCTGAACTATCTTTCGTTCGATTCCAGCTCCCACCACATAGGGCAAAACCACTCTGAGATGCAGCTCACATCTTTGTGTGCATCTTGTCTCCCTATTTGTGTGTATTAAAGGGACGATGCATGGATCATGTTATTTTTGGGTTCCAACCACTTGCCTACTATTGTCCAGAGCATGAAATGTGATAGGTAATTGATTTAATCTCGTGCCCAATTTACTTGAATGATATCATTCAAGGTGCCTCTAAAGAAGGATATTGTTCAGGATCAGTTTAAATGGAATCCATCTGAAGGAATCAGAAGGAATTGATGATTTTAGGCATGGAGAATGTTCTGCTTCTGATATTTTAGCAACAAATTTGGCCTTTGTTTTTCTGGCAGCCAAGGCATAAGGAGTAACACGAATGGACTGTTTACATTTGCTGGACAAATAGTGGGTTCAAGAAGTATTTTTTTCATTGACTCTTAACCACCCCTTAGTTGCGAAGGCAAAATACTGATAGACAAGTCCCAGAAGAATGGAGAACAGGGTAGATGGCTAGAAAGGTTTTTGGCAAAGGGAGAACCCTACAAACAAGCTTCAAACTCCCCTGTTTCAACCCTGTTGCCAAGGCTGGGCCCTTCTGAGAAATTCCCACGATGCATGCAGGCCACCAGCATGGCTCCAGGGTGTGACGCATGCCCATCATGCCACAGGCCCCTGGGCACATGCCCAGTTGTTCCCTGTGGCAGTTCCATTCCAGTAGGGAAGCTATACTTTGGTTTGTAGGCCAGACATTTCTTTTGAGGAAAATGTAGTATTTTCTCTTTTACCCAATCATACACCTTTGGAAGGAAAAAAGAAAGCAACCCTCTACCTGTAGATCCTTAAGCCTGAGTGCTAAGCAGCTGCAGAGCTGGCCCGGAGAACCCCTCATTGCATAAAGCTTCTGCCACTGACTCGGGGATGAACACGGCACCTCCCCGCCCGCAGTCCGCTGTTGCCCCTCAGGTTCCAAAGCCTGCCCTTGGGATTCACTGTCAGGCCCCAGCGCACCCCAATTGCCCTTGGGTGAAAGATTACTCAGTTTGATCTCTGAAAACCTCTGGGGAAGCTCTCTTGATACTTACTCCTTCTCATCTTCCACACTCCTGCCCAGCTGCCACTTTAAAAAGCCTTTTGTCTCCTGCTTCTTTCCCTGACTCAGGCTTTTTCTACTACAGGCTCCTCAGGGTTATTTCTGCTTGCTCCAGTAGGGGAGCTAGGCAGGTAAGTTCCCCCAGCCCTGTAGCTGGCCTCCTCACTGCAACCCCCACCAAGACAGGCCCATTTGGTAACCTAATCTGCCTTCCTCCAGGGTGCCCCAACCACAGGCCCTGAGACCAACAAAACAGTGGGAAATGACCTTATGAAGTCATTGGGTCCAGCCTCTTGCTCCTGGACAGGTGAATATCCAAATCTTGTGAGACGATTATTCCACCCTACCTTGTGATAGTCCTGCTACTATTGAGTCACTCTTGTAGGTGAGGAGTTCTTCCTTAGATGAAACCTGACTTTTTCCTTCCCTAACTGCAGCCCCAATTCTCATCTCATCCATTGTATCCGTGACAAATGACTGATGAGTGTTTTCTTTCTGTCCTTAGCCTTCTCTTCAGCAGAGCAAGTTTCCCCAGAAATAAAACTCGGATTGTTCTACTCCTTCCTTCCCTCTAGCCTCTCTAAGCACCCTCTAAATCAGACCCGAGGCTCCAGAGGGAGTAATATCCTTTCTCGCGCAGCTGGTCTGAGTTTGGCCGTCTGGGAGACGGGGTTTAGAACAGCTTGAAGTTAGCACAGAGGCGAATGAGGCTTTAAATCTCCAGCACTTAACAGCTTCTCTGCAGCCTCAGAGGTAACCGCATTTTCTTGCTTGCTTCCTCTCATCTCTATATATATCTATGTAATCTCTGTTCACTGGAGCCTGACTCCAGCCCTCTGTCTGTACTGCTCTGGTCGTGCTGAAAGAGGGAGGGTTGGGGAAGAAAAATTAATAGACACAGACCCATAAAAATAACAGGCTTTCCAGAGCACACATGAAGAAATAATTAAACAGATTAAACTCGGGGGGTGGGAAGAGAGGGGCAGAGGGCTTAACAAGCTGAGACCAATGCCTCTGACTTCCACCTCCAAAGGGACTGTGGCTCAGTGGGGAGGGATTTGGTGCTTTTTTCTTTGTTCTGGTGGGTTGAACTCATAGCTGAATGTTGTTAAGTCACTAAGCTCTTTAAAGGCTGGGACAGTGCCCCATATTTCTTTGTACTCCCCCGTAGGATCCTCAAACAGTGCTGCACCCTAGTGAGAAAAGGAAATGTGATATTTATTAAGGTTCCTTGTGTGCCAGGTACAGTGTCAGATGCTTTACGTCCTGGCTGATTATCCATTGAGAATGTTCAAAACTTCAGAAATGAGTGCACTCACTTTCCTATGACCCAGGATCAATCCCAAATAACTACCACATCAAGAGCTTGTGATTCTGAGGCCAAAAAATAGTTTCTCACACCTCCTTCCTTTCCTCCCTTTAATCGGCAGAAGGTTTTGCTATGATGGTGATGGAAGGAGGGAGGCTGGTATTTACAGATCATTTAAATCTCTAAAAATGTGTAGATCAGCGCGCTCCTAGTAAGGCCCTAGGATAGTGCGAGTACTAGGGGGACAGAGATGGCGTCCTCTCTTTCTCACAGGTATGTCCACTCCTTCTGCATCATTCCTTTGGTGAAAATGAAAATACCCTGAAGAGGAACAATCCTCAACTGCTATTACTTTTCATCAATACTCTATTATCATTACTTTCTAATTTTTCAACAATTGGAGGATAAATATTTATGATGTTGCGGTTTATAATAAGAAATATATATTTAGACTTCATCCTTGTTCCTGGCACAGAGTTCTCAAACATTTGGAATTGCCTAAGAAATGACAGGGTTAAAGTGTTTTTCGTTGTGTTAATGAGGTGACTTTTGGAAAGCCCCTAGGTCGCCTAAGGATGGGGGCAGGTCTCTAGAGGAACCAATCATGTGTTTAGAGGGCTGGAACTTTCAGTCCCACCCTCCCACACACCTTCTGGGAGGGGAGAAGGGCTGGAGATTGAGTTCAATCGTCAATGGCCAACGATTTAATCAATCATGCCTATGTAATGAAACCTCCATAAAAACCCAAAAGGACGGAGTTCAGAGAGCTTCCGGGTTGGTGAACACGTGGACAGGTGGGGAGACTGGCATGCCCAGATAGAGCATGGAAGCTCCGCTCTCTTTCCCCATAGCTTGCCCTATGCATCTCTCCACTCTGGCTCTTCCTGAGTGATGTCCTTTTATAATAAACTGGTAATCTAGTAAGTAAAATATTTCTCTTACTTCTGTAGGCTGCTGTGGCAAATTAATTGAACCCAAGGTGGGGGTGGTTGGAGCCTCTGATCTATAGCAGGTCAGTCAGAAGCAAAAGTGACAAAGTGGACTTGCAATTGGCATCTGAAGTACATACATCTGAAGATTGCCTGGGGCAGTCTTGTAGGACTGACCCCTTAACCTGTGGGATCTGACACTATCTCCAGGCATTTAGTGTCAGAATTAAGTTGAATTGTAGCTGGGTGTAGGACACCCAGCTGGTGTTCAGGGAAAAAACCCACACACTGGAATTGGGTGCAGAATCACAACATTAAAATAGAAGGTTCGGAACACAGGTACCTTCCCAAGAAGGGCAGGCCTGGGTGAGCACCCAGACCAGGGACTGGCAGCAAGAACACAGAGCATGGGAATGAGACAGACTGGATTCACTCCTGATTCTACCACTTCCTCTCTGTGGAAGCCAGAACACGTTACTTCACTTCTCTGGACCTCTCTCTCATTCTCTCTCTATCTTTTTGTTTTTAATTAATAGACTATATTTTTTTGAGCAGTTTTAGGTTTACATAAAAATTGAGCAGAAAGCACAGAGTTCCCTTATACCCGTTCATCCACCACCGCATTTCCCTTATGATTAATATCTTCACTCTTGGTGTTGTACATTCTATGGGTTTTGACAAACGTACAATGACGTGTATCCACCATCGCAGTATCATGAAGAATCATTTCACTGCCCTAAAAATCCTCTGCGCTCCACCTATTCATCCCTCCCTCGACCCTAACCCCTGGCAACCAGTGATCTTTTTACTGCCTTTTCCAGGATGTCATATAGTTTGAATCATACAGTATGTAGCCTTGCCAGATTGGCTTCTTTCATTTAACAATATGCATTTAAGGTTCTTTTGTGTCTTCATGGCTTAATAGTGAATTTCTCTTTATCACTGAATCTCTCTAATTTTTTATTGAAGCATAACACATATATATTAAAGCCCAATAAATTTTTACAAAGTGAGCACCCAAATAAATTATGTAAATTACCAGCACCCTAGTTCCCCTAGGGCCCCCTCCCAGTTTCACCCTCCCCCAAAAGTTTCCACTATTCTGACTTCTGGCATCATAAATTAATTTAGCCAGTCTTTGGAATTCATATAAATGGAAGCAAACAGTACGTATTCTTTTGTGTCTGGTTTCCTTTCTTTGATATTTAGGTTCATCTGATATCGTACTAATTTATTCTCTTTTTATTGCATTGTATAAATATACCACAATTTATTTATCCATCCTGCTGTTGGTGAGCATTTGTGTTATTTCCAGTTTGGGGCTATTACAACTATTGCTGCTGTGAATATTCTTATACAGGTCTTTTCGTGAACATATGCTCATTTGGGTGTATACCCAAGAGTGGAATTTCTGGGCCATAGGATATCTGTATTTTTAACTCTAGTAGATAAGGCCAGTTTATCAAAGTAGTACTTGTATCAATTTGCACTCCCACAGCTTCTCATCCTCACCAACACTTTGTCAGTCTTTTAATTTGTATTGTCAATCTTTTAATTTTAGCCATTTCAGCCAGATAGTGGTTTGAATTTGCATTTCCCTGATGACTAATGAATTGAGTACTGTCTCAGGTCAGGTTCCCTGAAACAAACTGAGATGGAGATTTATGTGCAGGATGTTTATTAGAGAATGCCCCATGGGAGAGTGAAGGCAGGGAGATTGACATCCCATTGCAATAGGCTGACCACCTGGGCAGCTCTGGAGCTGGTGGGACCCTCAGAGTCGTCCTGCCCTGAGGCCGGGGGGCCACGTTTTCATACCCAGCACTGACCAATCACTGGATGTGGGCTGTCCCTGGGGAGGAGTTAGACTTTGGGTAAAAAGTTCTCTTTTGCCAGAGGCAGTTCCCAGCGAGGGACAGAGCTGAGAACAACACTCCCAAAAGCTGGGGGAATGAGTGCTTTAGCCTTGAAAGGGGATCTGAGCTGCACACTGTATCCTCGTCTGTAAGCCCCTTTCCATGTGCTTATGATCTACTCAGAGGTCCTCTCTTGTGAAGTACCTATTCTTGTCATTTGCCAAATTCTTTTTATTGGATTGTCTTTCTCATTGAGTTGTAGGAATTCTTGGTATGTTTTTTATTCCTTTGTCAGATATATGTAATACAAAAACATATATGACTTCACTCTTTTAATGGTGTTTTTTGAGCGGAAATTCTTAATTTTAACAAAATTTTCTCCTTTTTGACAAGTGTTTTTGTGATCTGTTTATAACATCTTTACATACCCTAAGGTTATGAAAATGTTCACATATGTTATGTTCTAGAAGCTTTATTGTTTTACTCTTCACATTTGTCTATGATCCACCCAGAATTGCTTTTTGTGTATAGTGTGTGGTAGGGATCAAATTTATTTTTTCCAGTTGGACGTGTAATTAATCTAGTACCATTTATTAGGATCATTCTTATCTCACTACCTTTCAGTGATACCTTTGCCATAAGCTGGGTGACTGCATATATGTGGGTCTATTTCTGAATTCTATTCTGTTCTATTGGTCTGTACGTCTATCTTTGTACCAATTCCACACAGTTTTAATTATTGCAGATCTATAATAAGTCTTGATACCTGATAACATAACTCATCCAACCTTGTTCCTTTTCTTCAAGATTGTCTTTGCTATGCATAGCCTCTCCAATTTCCACATAGATTTTAGAACCAGCTTGTCAACTTCCACCAAAAAAACAACTCTGCTTGGATTTCTATTGAAATTGTATTGAATCTATTGATAAACTTTGGGAGAATTGACTTGTTACAGTACTGAGTTTTCAATACACCTGAACATGGTATATTCCGTGGTATATTTAATTACCTCTTCTTTAATGTCTCTCAGTAATGCTTTGTAATTTTCAGCGAAGAGATCTTGTATATCTTTTGTTAGATTTATTCCTAAATATTTGATTTATGTTGTTATAAATGGTATCAATTAAAAAGTTTCATTTACTAAGTGTTTTTTGCTAGAATATAGAAATACGATTTTCATGTTGCTCTTATATCTAGTGACCTTGCTAAACTCACTTATTAATTCTGAGTTTATCTGAGGATTCTTTCAGTTTTTCTAAGCATACAATCATGTAATCTGTGAGCAATGATAGTTTCATTTCTTCCTCTCCAATCCTTTTACTTTTTGTTTCTCTTTATTGCCTTTAAAAGTGAGAATTAAGGGGCCAGCCCAGTGGTGTAACTGTTTA
Organism: Ceratotherium simum simum; assembly: GCF_057802395.1. NCBI lineage: Eukaryota > Metazoa > Chordata > Mammalia > Perissodactyla > Rhinocerotidae > Ceratotherium > Ceratotherium simum. The sequence continues at coordinate 35,102,745 of NC_141927.1, read as the reverse complement.
GTTCACACGCTCTGCTCTGGTGGCCTGGGGTTCTCCTGTTTGGATCCTGGGCGCAGACCTAAGCACCTGCTCATCAAGCCATGCTGAGGCGGCGACCCCCATAGAAGAACTAGAAGGACATACAACTAAGATACACAACTATGTACTGGGGCTTTGGGGAGAAAAAAAAAAAAGGAAAACATGGAGGAAGATTGGCAACAGATGTTAGCTCAGGGCCAACCTTCCTAAAAAAAAAAAAAAGTGAGAATTAAAAGAAGTATCTATAAAACACCTAATGTTGATATATAGTTCCAGGTGTGTTGAAAGAATATATGAATGGTCTATCCCTAGGCAAAAACTCATTTGTCAGTATATAATTCATTTATCCTATTGGTTCCTGTGCAGGAGTAGGGATGGGCTAGAATAAAATAAAAAGAAGAGAACATGGAGGAAGAGGTTAAAAAGTGAGACGGAAGGCTATACCATTCATTCATTTAAACAAATATTTATTAAGTGCCTACTTGGTGCCAGGGTCCATTCTTGGACAGAATCTGCCTCTCATGGAATTCACATGTGATCAATTAAAAAGTGAAAAGCAAAATAATTTAATTTTATGATTCATCTTTGAAGGAAATGAGAAGCCCATATCTGGAGCATTTCCGTGCATACTTTATCAGGGTTTGACTATCTCAGGTGTCAGTGGGGCATGAGCCCCAAGCCTTTCAGGGGCATCTGGCCTTGAAATTGACCTGACTTTATATACTTTTTTGAAACTCTCCCTCTTTGGAATTTGCTGGAATGTCAGTGAGGGTTGCTCCCATCCCCAGATGTGAGATCTCTTCCTTTCTGCCTCCAAAGGCTCTGGAGGCCAGAGCTCCGAGTCAGCCCATCCAGAGCGGACCTGAGATCCTCTGTATTCTCAACCATGAACACTCTGGAGACCCCTGGAAAGGAAAGAGTTAACTGAACAAACCCTGGACAGTCTCCTCCCCCATGATGAGACGCCTTCTAACTTGGGTAAACTGTCTGATGTCCTAACAGTCTCAGGGATTGGGACTCACTAATTTTGAACTCTACCACACAATTTATAAATTCCTAATTTATAAAGCACTTTCACTCCCATGATCTCATAAAATCACAACAGTCCCAATATAGAGATGAGGAAACTGTGGTTCAGAAGGCCACCTGGCCTTCCCAAGGTCACACTTCTGGTAAATAGGCAGGAGAGGACTTCTGACTCTGGGTAGGTGGGATGACAGGACTATAAACCTGGCAGGCGTGTTTGCAAATGGTGAGACTTCCCAGGGCCTCATAGAGAACTCCAGCTATGAATAAAGCCATGTTCTAAGGCTCTTGTCTTGTCTAAGAGGACAGGATCTCAACCTTCCCCCAGGGCTCTTCCCTTCATATTTCTTCTGCTTTTCCAATGGGTAGTTGGAAGCTAAGAGTGTGAAAGCTGGAGGCATTCCAGTGCCAAAGTGCCCATCGTGCTGATGAATGGCTATCTGTCTCGTCTGCTAGGCTGGATGAGGAGCCAGCTGCCAAGGCAAGTCCGTCTGTAGGCACCCCTTCCCAGCTGGCAGCAGAAATCGAGGCACCCTCTGCCTGGGGTGTGAGGCCGTCTGTCTGCGCCGAAGCATCCGGCTTGAGCTAATGAGCTGTTGGCATGGATGGCCAATTAGTTTAGCTTTTTAGAAACCTGCCAAGCTCTCTTTTTAAGCCATGGCATTCCCTTAATGACTCAGGCCTGAAATCAAATCCTCGGTGTAGAAGGCAGTGGCCCTGCTCTAGGACCCTCTCCACCCCTTTCACTGCCTCAGGCCATGAGCTCAAGGGTAGAGTGGAGGATGTTTTCCCCTGGGGCCTAACTCTGACAAGCCTTGGACCCTTCAACTCCTCACACCTCAGAGGCCAGAGTCCTAAGAAGGGGCTTTGGAGGCTCACTCCTTTCTAGAAGGCACCAGAGTATTCCAGGACCAGAACAAAGGCCACGACCTCTCACCTAGGGCCTGGAGTGCGCTGATTGAGCTCCTGCCGCCAGAGCAGCTGAGCTGTGCAGAGGCCTTGGAGCCTTCAAGATGGGTGTGTTCTGGGGCTGGGCTGTGGTTCCTGCAGCTCTTTCTGGCTTCACCTCTGTACTGTTCTCCCTCCCTACAATTTGGTGCCCTTGTGGCTCTTTCTCCAGCCGTAAGCTGCTCTCAACAGAGAACCTGAGAAGCCCATGTATCTGACCTAAAGTACTTCTATCAAAAGAGACATCACTCACTGGAGTGGGGTGCTAGGGAGAAACATAATACCTTCTCCAAAACAGCACCATTTCACAATCTTTGAAGGTAACTACTAGACATGATGGTGGTTAAGACTACTCTGAGCACATACTGGAGTAAGCCATGTGAAAGCAGGACTGTGTGAGGCAGAGGAAAGTTTGTCCAGGGCTAGCCCTCTACTGGGAGCTAGCTCTCCATGGGCCAGACGCCCAGGCTCTGCCCCTGCCTGGCTCCTCTCAACCTGCTGGTCTGCACACAGCCCAACCAACATTGCAGGATGGAGAAGGCCCTCTTCCCTCCCAGGAAAAGTCATCATGTCCCTTTTCTTTAGAGCAGGGCAGCAGGGTCATGAGAGGGAGATGCTTACTCCTTCCGTAAGAGTGAGCAGCCACTGGCGGAGCATCCCATTGGCTTGCAAACGCAACTACATCCCACCCACCCCAGAGCACACAATCAGAAGGCCCAAGAAATTGTCTTTCCTCTTCCCCCACTCTGCCCTCTCCTTCCCAATTCATACCCCTCCTTTCTCGCCTCTCCCTGTTTCTTCTTTCCTTCCTCTTTCTCTTTTTCTTCCTTCCCTCAGCCCTCCTCCTCCCCCTCCCTTCCCTCCTGTTCTTCATCCTCTTCCACAGAGAGCATTTCTCGGCAGTTTTCTTCTTCATAGAAAGCCCTTAAACCAAGCCAGGTGGGGTGCCTCCTAGAGGTGGTCCCTGCTTCTCCTCACTGTTTTGTGCCGCCCACACCCTGCACACAGCAGGGGCCCACGGTTTCCACAGCAGGCAAGGCTGTGGTGTCTTGTTCTTCCCTGGCTTTAAAGACAGGGTTCAGATGAAAGGTGGAATAAGTTACAGGTGTGGAGCCATTCATCCTGGGACAGGTTTTATGTCTCTAGGTCTATCTGTATATCGAGTGAATGTTTGTTGAGCATCGCTCTGGGCTGGGTCCTGAGCAGTGGAAATGAGTGATGATACAGAGGCAGTATCAGCCACTGGTAAGAGCACCAGCCCGGCATACAGATCCCCTATGAATCATTCTCTGTCTCTGTGAATCAGACAAGTTATTCCGGACCTCCGTGTGCTCTTTAGTGAAATTAAACTTCAACCTCGTTAAATGAGATGGAGTTCTCAGCATAGTGCAGCACAGAGGAAGCTCTCATTACGTGTCCCCAAAGATGGTGGTGATGATGAAGGATCAGGTGTGAATCCTTCCCTCCGGTAGCTTTCAGTCTAGAAAGGAAGATAAGACAGCAATTGAAGGTAGAAAAGGAAATCAGGAAAGCGTGATGAAGAACTCTGGGGGTGAGGGAGGAACTCCCTCTCCTTGGGGTGATGAGGGAAGCCTTTGAGACGAAGGTAGCACTTAGCAGAACTTGTGAGGGCAGGAGTTAGATGTGCCACAGTGAGGGAAGTACGTTCCCTGTGGAGGAAATACCGTGAGCAAAGGTCCAGGAACAGGAAAGATGGTGGCTCATTCAGGGAAGAGGAGACAGTATCTCTAAAATGTGAGGGAAATGAGGAGGAGGAGTGAGAGAGAATCTGTGAGGACAGTTTAGCGTACTGGCATCTCAGGGGTCACAGGTAGAGCAGTATTTTCCTGCGTTTGTGCGCTAAGAGTACATCTGCTCTTGCCTATTCAAGGACATCCCTCCAGCAATGCCCCCTTCCTCTCCTGCATCATTGATGTTTCTCCTTTACTGTAGCATTCCCATCACCATACAAACAGGCTATTATTTCACCTATCTTAAAACAAATAAACCTCCTTGATCCCACTTCTCTGCTCCCCTTTAAAGCAAAGCTCCTAGAAAGTCAGCCACACTCGCTGTCCCCAATTCTTCTCCTCTTCCATTCATTCGGGCTTTCGTCTCCACTGTCCCACTGAGACTGTTCTTGCCAAAGTCATCATTGTCCAATCCAGTGTTTATCTTCCTTGACCCTCAAGGGCATTTGACATCGTCAATCACCCCCTTCACTTGGCTTCCACACACCACACTCTCCTAGTCTCCTTCTACCTCAGTAGATGCTCCTTGTCATCAACCTTTTCTACTTCCTTCCCAGCTCCCCGACCTCCTTCCATTGGAGTAGCCCAGGGCTCTGACTTGGACCTCCTCACTTTTTTTTTTTATATATATATATATATATTTGTGTGTGTGTGTGAGGAAGATCAGCCCTGAGCTAACATCCATGCCAATCCTCCTCTTTTTGCTGAGGAAGACTGGCCCTGGGCTAACATCCGTGCCCATCTTCCTCTACTTTATATGGGACGCCACCACAGCATGGCCTGACAAGCAGTGAATCGGTGCCCGCCCGGGATCCGAACCCAGGCCGCCAGCAGCAGAGCCCAAGCACTTAACCGCTCCGCCGTGGGGCCGGCCCCCCTCCTCACTTTTTTTGGAAGCCAATGTTTATTTTAACTTAAAAAAAATATTTTTAACTATGGTAAAATATATATCACATAAAATATACCATCTTAATCATTTTTAAATATACAGTTAAGTACACTGGCATTGTTGTTCAAACAATTTTTAAGTGTACAGTTAAGTACATTCACATTCACATTGTTGTGCAAGCAATCTCCAGAACTCTTTTCATCTTGCAAATCTCAAACTTTATGCCCTTTAAACAACAATTTCTCATTCCCCCTTCTCCCAGCCCTGGGCAACTACCATCCTACTTTCTGTCTCTATGAATTAGACTACTCTGGATACCTCATATAAGTGAACTCACACAGTATTTGTCTTTTTTGACTGGCTTACTTCACTTAGCGTAATGTCCTCTAGGTTCATCCATGTTGTAGCATGTGACAGGATCTCCTTCCTTTTTAAGCCTGAACAATATTCCATTGCATGTATATACCACATTTTGTTTATCCATTCCTCCATTGGTGGATACTTGGGTTGCTTCCACTTCTTGGCTATTTTGAATAATGCTGCTATGAACACATGTGTGCAAATATCTGTTTGAGACCCTGCTTTCAATTCTTTTTGGTATACGCCCAGAAGTGGGATTGCTGATCATACCATGGACCTCTTCACTTTTCTCTCTATACCATTATGATCTCATCCAGTCTCATGGCTTGAAATATATTTGCTGATGACTCCCAAATTTACCTTTCCATGTTCCAGACCTCTCCCCTGAACTCTTGACTTGTAAATCCAACAGTCTACTTATATCTCCACTTGGATATCCAATAAGCATCTAGAACTTGCTATTTCCCCAAACTGAACTTATAAGTTTCTCCCCCAAACCTGATCTTTCCCCAGTCTTCTCCATCTCATTTATAATGGCAACTCCGTTCTTCCATCTGCTCCAACAAAAATCTTGGAGTCATCCTTGACTCCTTCTTTCTCTCACATCTCATATTCAATCCGTGAGGAAATCCTGTTGGCTCTACTTCAAAATAAATTCAGATTCTGACCACTTCCTGTCACCTCCATTGCTACACCTATGGTCCAAACCACCATCATCTCTCACCTGGGTTATTGCAAAAGCCTGCTAACAGGTCTCCCTGCTTCCATACTTGCCCCCTTTTCTAATTCTATTCCCCAGCAACAGCTGAAATGATCTTTTTAAAGATTTTTTTATTTGTGTGAGGAAGATCAGCCCTGAGCTAACATCCATGCCAATCTTCCTCTTTTTCTGAGGAAGACCGGCCCTGAGCTAACATCTATTGCCACTCCTCCTCCTCTTTTATTTTCTTCCCCAACGCTCCAGTAGATAGTTGTATGTCATAGTTGCACGTCCTTCTACTTGCTGTATGTGGGACGCGGCCTCAGCATGGCCGGAGAAGCGGTGCGTCGGTGCGCGCCCGGGATCTGAACCCGGCCCGCCAGTAGCGGAGCGCACGCACTTAACCGCTAAGCCACGGGGCCGGCCCTTTTTAAAGATTTTTAAGTCAGATTTCATCCCTCCTCTCCTTTAAACCCTCCAATGGCTTCCCACCTCCCTCAAGGAAATGGCAAAGGGCTTTAATGACCAACAAACTCTACATGATCTGGCTCTCATTAGCTCTGTGATCTAATCTCTTACTAGTCTCCTCTTGGGTATTAGTTATCTATGACTGCATAACAAATTACCCCAAAACTTAGTGGCTTAAAACAGCAAACAGTTATTATCTCACAGTTTCCAGTCAGGAGGTAGGATGTGGCTTAGGTGGGCCCTCCGGCTCAGGGTCTCTCACAAGATGTTGGCTGGAACTGTGGTCAGCTCAAGGCTCAACTGGGGGTGAATCTGCTTCCGAGCTCACTCACCTGGTTGTTGGCAAGACTCCGTTCCTTGTGGGCTATTGGACTGAGGGCCTCGGCTGCAACCTGGCTGTTGGCCGCAGGCCTCCCTCACTTCCTTGTCATGCAGGCCTCTGCATAAAGTGGTTCACAACATGGCAGGTGGTTTCTATCAGAGCAGGCAAGTGAGAGAACACGAGGAGGCATGCAAGGCAGAAGCCAGAGTCTTCTGGTAATCTAGTCCTGGAAATGACAGCCCACCATTTTTGCCATATTATGTTTATTGGAAGAAAATCACTAGATCCAGCCCACACTCAAGGGCAGCGGATTACACAAGAGCGTGGATCCCAGGAGGCAAGGACCACTGGGAGCCACCCTAGAAGCTGCCTAGCACATCCTGCTTCTTCATCTGCACTGTCCTCCCTGGTGTTCCTTCAGCAACACACTAGGCACACTCCTACCTCAGGACCTTCATCCAGGCTGGTCCTCCACCTGGAATGCACTTCCCACAGGCTTGCCCACCTCCCTCAAGTCTTCAGTCAAATGTCACCTCTTCAGTGAGGTTTCTCTGACTTTGAGGGTATTACACTAAGGGTAATAAGTCAGACAGAGAAAGACTATTACCATATGGCTTCACTCGTTATGTGGATGATAAACAAACAAACACATAGATACAGAGAATAGATTGGTGGTTACCAAAGGGGAAAGGGGTGGGGAGGGAGCAAAGGGGTAAAGGGGCACAGATGTAGGATGATGGATGGTAACTAGACTTTTGGTGGTGAACACGATGTGGTATATATAAAAGTCAAAATATAATGATGTACACCTGAAATATATATAATGTTATAAACCAATGTGACCTCAATAAAAGATATATATGGAAAATAAATAAAATTGCAATGGCCCCTGCCCCATACTCTCTTTTCCTTTTCCGGTTTTATTTTTCTCCATAACACTTAGCACCTTCTAACACACTCTAATTCACTCTCCTGTTTGTCTGCCTCCATTAGAACACAAGCTCCTGAGGGCAGGGATTTTTGTCTATTTGTTTCACTGCTGTATCCCCAGTACGTAGAGCAATGTCTGGTACAGAGTAGGTGCTCAATAAATGAATGAATCCTATAGGCCAGTGACTTTCAACTTTTCAGTGTGTAGCCCTTTCTTCGAAAAGCAGTGTAAGGGACTCCAACACATAAGACAGATACAGCAAAGTGGCCCTGCTGGAACTAGGGGGTAGGGACCCACAGCCCTATTCCATCTGCCTCCCCACCCCCCGTTACTCCCCTTTGGGGGAGTTTGAGAGGGCTCACAGACCCCCAGGCTTCTCTCACAGCACTGTGAGAAGTTCTGTTCAAAGCTGAGAGGGAACGAGGCCGCTTCTCCAGCCCCACGTGTGAGTACTGGATCCTGCTGGAAACTGGCCTGGTTTTTTGAGCCCTAGGAGAGGAGCCCTCCAGCTCCACTCCCACCCCTGCCTCAGCCACCAATGAGCTCGACGTGGACCTAGCTCTCTCCCATTCAAAACTGTCCATGCCTGGCCTCTGAAAAGTGAGAAAACCTTCAGAGACTCCAAGAGTCATTGTTGGAAAAGTCCTGAGAAATTCCTTAACACAACCTTCCACCCGCTGGTTTTTTATCATTATTTCATTCAACAAACATTGAGTACCTGCTATGCACATGCCAGAGGCACTGTATATAGACATAAAAAGCAGAGTACCTATCTTCCAGAAGCATATGAGGGAAATAGCAAATACTGAGACACCTCTCTCCAATTTCCTCTGTTTGAACACCTCCAGTGCTGGGGAACTCACTACGTCCCAAGGTCAGAGAGTACACTGCCCAGTGACACTAGCAGCAAAACTGTTCTTCTTTTTATTGAGCCCTAAATCTGTTTTCTTATAACTTCCACCTTTGGTCTTAATTTTTCCCTCTGGCTCCACACCAAGTAAATCTCTCTTCCAAATGATAGCCTTTTAAGTTTTTGAAAACAGTAATCAAGTCCCACAGAGAGCTCTCCATAGCCCCGTGGCCACTTTGCTGGGGACTGTGTTTTGTGGCTGCCCCCAACCAGTTGGGATCTTGGAGCAGGCAGAGCTCGGTGCTCCTGATCACGTAGCAGGGCTGCCGTGCTGGGAACTCCCTCTCAGGGTCCTGGACCACACCACCTCACCCGGCCTGAGGGAATTCCAGAACGCTTCCACAGAGGGGCCAAAGGTTCAGACAAGAGTCAAGCCCTGGGCTGCAGGTCTTCTGCTGTCTCCACACACCCCTCTCCTCCGGGGCCAGAACTCTGGCCCCTCATTTGAGTTCAAAGCAGCCGAATCCCCGCATCCCTGAATCCCAGTGCTCTGAAGCTAGCGGCACAGGGAGGGAGAGCATCAGCGACTGGGAAAGCGGAACTGCACTTGGGGAGGCAGCAAAGGGGAACTAAATGATTTTTTTCGTGTTCTTTGTTTCAATAAAATGTAGTTTTCCAAGCAATTGTTTGCTTGATGCAATAGGGCCTGCTGGGCCTCCAGGTGTAAATCTTCCCGACAAAGGGGCAGTTTTTTGCTTTTTCCTGCAAGGCTGAAGCCCAGCTCTTTCATTGGGCCGGCCCAGCAAGTCTTGAATTCATTAGTTTGGGCCACTTGGGTGAGTTGTCTTCAGCACTTCTGCCAGAGCTGTGGGCTGCTCGGCACAATCCTGTCTGCCCTTTAATGAGGGAGGCCAGGCCTGCCCAGGAGAGAAGAAGGTGAGGGGGTGGAGGAGCTGGGGGTGGGAAGGGGCGTGGAGGGGAGGGAAGGGGAGAGGCTAGGAGAGAAGGCAAAAAGTTGAGTGGGCCTTAACCATTTGCTAGCTAGCTGGGAAGCTCAGAAGGCAGAGAAAAAAAGCCTCAAAAAACATTCTCAGTCTCAGAAGAAGGGCCAGGCCATGGGAGTAACATGGGATCTACCCCACACAGCTGTACAAGAAAGCATGTTCTAGAAAACTCTCTTGACTCTTGGCTGCAGAAAGAGGAAAGGGACTAAAATGTCCATTTTTGTGTCTGAAAAGTCTCTGTATTACACTGCCCTGCCTCTCTCCCCGTTTCTTCTCTTTTTTTCCATGAGCTTGTTTCCACTTAAAATGTAAAGAAATATGGGGCCGGCCCAGTGGCATAGTGGTTAAGTTTGGCACGCTCCACTTCGGCGGCTTGGGTTCATGGGTTCGGATCCCAGGCACAGACACACACCACTCATCAAGACATGCTGTAGTGGCGACCCAGGTACAAAATAGAGGAAGACTGGCACAGATGTTAGCCCAGGGCCACTCTTCCTCACCAAAAAAAAAAAAAAAAGTAAAGAAATAAATAAAAGCATTCTCATGCTTCCTTTTCTCTCCTCCTACTCCCTTCATTCTTCACCCCTAGTTCCCTGTTCGTTTCAGATGCCATCCCAACCCCACTTCTTAGACACTCACAAGTACCTGAATGAATCTGACTCCACTTCCCCCAGACGGTGTCCTTTCTGGATGCCACCTCTTTCTCTTTCCCCATAAGTCTCCTATGATGAAATGAAGTAGAGTGTTGACATACTTGGGGACATCTAGGCATCTTAGAGAAGACACAAAGCCTGTCCTTCAAAGTTCATTAGAGCGTCAGCCCGTTGAGGGCAGGAATGCATCAGGAATGGGTATCAAGCGCCCACCACATGGCATCACCCAGACTGCGCCCATCAATCCATGTCTACCCCCTACTGACTTCCAATAAGGAAGGGCCCTCTAGTCCACACAGGCCTTTAATCCATGATCCCAAGTAAAGGCTTTGGGTAGAGGTGCTCAGAGGGTACTGATTCTGCTCCTTCGCAACCCCAGCCCTGCCAAGTTTGTAAAACCTAGTGCCCTACCTACCTCTTGCCCGTCTAGCAAAACAAGCCCTTAGGAAAAGTCTTTGAGCTCCATCATTTATACTTGTGTGTGAATTAAAAACCCTCCTTAAGTCAATCTAGAGATATTTACCTTTCAATCTTCCTTAATTGTGGAATTAAAGGCTTTACAATTACTGCAGGCAGCACCCTCCAGGGGAAAGTGTTAAAGGGGCCAAGTGCTCCTCCCCTGCTCCTGCTGCAGACCATACAAGCAGCTGTAGACTCTTTTCCCTCTGAGCCAGCCTAGAGCCCAATCCCAGGAAGCCATGTTAAGAGGCTTCTTGTCCTCACTTCTGGGGTAGAGAAAGGGCCATGAAATGCCACCAGTGGGGAACGAGGGCATTTGTGAAATCTTCCCACATAAGGGTCTGGAGAGAGAGAACTCGGTGTACTCATCACAATTAGATTAACCTGGACACATTCCTCCCTGACACAGAATCCTGGGCTGGAGCTTCTGAGACCGTGTGATTGTGGGGTTCTCGGGTGGCCCATCCCCTGGATTCTGGCTGAGCTGGAAACAAGAAGCCCCACCCCTTCCTTCTAGGGCTCCGGTCTAAACGCAGCACCGCCTGGTGTGTGGTTGGTACAGCAGGAGGACATTTGTCTGGGACTTTGATGTGTATCTTGCCGGAGAGTTCTTTGGGGAGCAGGGTTATCGCACCAACATCATCGTCAAACGGCACTTTTTTTTCAAAGTGTCCAGATGTATGTGACACCACGATAGGCCAGTTAAGCTGGGTCCTTCTGTGGCATCCGAAGCTCTCCGGATTGAGAGCTGTTGCTAATTAGATACTCATACAATTGTGTTCTACGCCCTGCCTCCCCTCGCTGTTTTGGTCTAAAGATGGAGGGGAAGCAAACTTATCTTCTCAAAAAAAGCTGCAGAGGTCTTTGGGGATGTTGCAGAGGCTAAACTGAACCTTATTTGATTTGGTTGGTGGTCTCTGCCACAGAGCTAATGAGCTGCAAATACTCCCCTTCAAAAGGAAGGGCTGAGCCTTTGAAGCCTGCATGGGCCCGCCCAGAACACCACAGCCTCCAGCCGCAGGCAGCACTTCCCGGCAGGGCCCTGGAGAGCTCCTGGTGATGGGAATCAGAGAGTGTCCCACCAGCCACCCCTCCAGGGCACACCCAGCCTGGGTCTCCCTGTTGGAAAAGGGGAACAGTTTTGCTTTGCACCTCGCATTTTGGGCATGACAGGAAGACCATAACAAGTACCATTTGTTGAGTAATTAATTGTGTGGCAGCCCCACTGCTAAGAATTGCACATATGTCATTTCTCTATTTCTCTCAGACTTTATTTTAAACATGCAGAAACTGGAGCACAGAGAGCTTCTGTAATTAGACAAAGGTCACATGGCTTGTAGGTGGCAGATCCAGGACTTGACCCTAAGTCTAGTTGACTTCCAAGACCCCCCATTTCAATGTATGGCAAGTTGGTTTTATTTCTATAAAAGCCTGGAAATAAGCCTTGATCTACATGTGTCTGGGATCCATGTGCTTAGAACCAAATAGAAATGGGTCTGTGTATGAGAGAAGTCATGCTTTCAGGCCAATGATCATCTCTGAGAGAACATGGGGGAAAAGTCCTCTTATTTAGCTCTCTTCTTCCCCCCTCTTTAGCCAAGCATCTGCATGGTGGACAGATTTCTGAGTATACACACTGTCAACTTCTAGAGAAATTAGGAGCAATAAGGGCAGTGGGTAGCATTTGGGCAGCCAGATAGGATTTCTGCTTCCTAGTGATTTCTGAGAACTAGCTGCAGGTCACCTGCTTGATCCCTGCACAAGAGCAGCCAGTGCTGGGACTAGAAGGCTGAGAGTCAAGCAGAATTAAAGAAAAGGTGAAAGGGATAATTCGGTGCATGTGTGTGGTGATGGGTTGTAATTAGTATTTTGGTGGTGAACATGATGTGGTCCATGCAGAAATAGAAGTACAATGATGTACACCTGAAATTTTTACAATGTTATAAACCAATGTTACTGCAATAAACAAAAAATTAAAAAAATAAATAAATAAATAAAAACAGCTATAAAAGAAAAAAAAAAAAAAAGAAAAGCAAGTTGTGGAAGCAGAACAAAGACAATGGGCATCTAACAAGACTGTACTGAGTGTGTCCTAGTGCTCAAAACTCACAGCAGTGTGTATGTGTTGGGGCAGGGAGGCTGGGGAAGGGGAGCACCTAAGAAATGTAAGGCCCTCAATACGTTTGCAAAGTGATTAAGGAGAAAAGACCAATATTGTATATTAAATAACAGCCCAAAGTGGTTTGCATTACACTGTGTGTAAGTGCTAAATTATTTAGTCCAGACCATAACTGCAAAAGGAAGCCACATCAGCCAGTCTTAGAATAGCAAGAAGGAGCTTCATGGGGTATGAAGGGGACTTGAGCTGGCCCTTGAAGGGTAAGATGCAATCAGGTGCTGAGGCAGAAAGGGCATTCCTGCTGAGGAGCATACATAACAAGACTATAAATAAAAACTCAAATCAAATCTGCATTGTACTTAAGATCACAAGCTGTTAGAGCTCAAAGGGTCCTTGGACGCCTTGTAGTTCAGCCCTTCCCTTTCCACACAAGAAAACAGAGGCCGAGAGAAATCAAGTTGCAATGGATGAGCTGCTTAACTTCCTTGGGCTTAGTGGATATTGGTCTCCATGGAAGTGGGATTGCTCTGTAGACAAGATCTCAGCTGACCCAATAACATCCTTGGGAACCAGCCAAAGACAGAGAGAGTGACTAGAGCAGCAGTGGTGATTTGATCCTTTGTATTATAGTGAGTTGGAAAAGAGCCAGGTCCCCCAATTCTGCTCTGTCAGACTCCCCAGCTGCAAAGCAATCAGGAAGGGGGTGCTGGATGAAAGGTGGGGATAAGGAGAGACCTCGGCCTCCCACTGGCCTCCCAGCATCCCGTCTTGCTCCCTTCTAAGCTATTTGGCACACCATAGCCAGGTATAATTTTATACAATAAAATTTACCAATTTTAAGTGTAAAGTTGGATGAAATTTTAGTAACTGTATAGAGTCCTGTAAATGTGACCACACTCAAGATGTAGATGTTTCCATCACCATAAAAACATTTCTCATGCACCCGTTGCTGTTGAAACCCTCCCCCAACTCTTGCCCCCTGCAACCACTGATCTGCTTTCTGTCACTATAGTTTTGCCTTTTCTAAAATTTCTTATAAACGGATCAGGCAGCATGTAGTCTTTTGTTTTTACTTCTTTCACTTAGCGTGGTGTTTTTGAGATTCATTCATGTCTTTTTATTGCTGAGTAGCATATGGATATTCCACAATCTGTTCATCTACTCAGCAGTAGATAGACATTTGAGTTCTTTCCTATTTTTAGCTATTTTGAATAAAGCTTCTATGAACATTCATATACACGTCTTTGTGTGGGCATATGCTTTCACTTCTCTTGGGTACATATCCAGGAGTGGGATTGCTGGGTCATAGGGTGACTCTGTTTAATTTTGTGAGGCACTGCCCAACTGTTTCTAGAGTAACTGTACAATTTTGCACTCCCTCTAGCAATGTGGAAGTGTTCTGGTTGCTCCACAGCCTCACCAGCACTTGGTTTTATCAGTCTTTTTAACTTGACCCATTTTGGTGGGTGTGTAATATATCTCATTGGGAGTTTAATATGCATTTACCTTGTAACTAGTGATGTTGGCATCTTTTCATATGTTTACTGGCTATTCCTCTATCTTCTTTTCAAAAGTATCTGTTCGAGTTGTTTGCTTATTTTTTACTGGTTGCTTGTCTTATTATTGAGTTGTACGAGTTCTCCCTATATTCTGAATACAAATCCTATGTCATAAGTATGCTTTGCAAATATCTTTTTCATAGTCAGTGACCTGCTTTTTTGTTTTCTTAACTGTGTCCTTTGAAGAGCTAAAGTCTTTAATTCTTTTTTTTTTTTTTGTGAGGAAGATTAGCCCTGAGCTAACATCTGTTGCCAATCCTCCTCTTTTTGCTGAAGGAGATTGATCCTGGGCTAACATCTTGCCCATCTTCCTCTACTTTATGTGGGACGCCTGCCACAAATAAGCAGTGTGTAGGTCCACGCCTGGGATCCGAAACTGGGAACCCTGGGCGGCCGAAGTGGAGCATTCGAACTTAACCACTACACCACCGGGCCAGCCCCTAAAGTCTTTAATTTTGATGAAGCTAATTTTATCAACTGATTTGTACCTTCTGTATCTTTATGAAATATTTTCTTAACCTAATGTAACAAAGATTCTTTTATATTTTCTTCTAGTTTTAGTTCTCACATTTAGGTCTATGATTCACTTTGAGTTAATTTTTCTGCATGGTTTAAGGTAAGGAACAAGGTTTAGTTTTTTTCGTATAGCTATTCGATGGTCCTAGCACCATGTGTTGAAAAGACTATCTTTTTTCTAACTCAGTTGCCTTGGCACCTTTATCAAAAATCGCTTGATGATTCTTAGAACACTGAAACTATTCTGTATGACACTATAATGTTGGATATCTGTCATACATTTGTCAAAACCCATAGAACACACAACATCAAGAGTGAACCCTAAAGTAAACTATGGACTTTGGGTGACGATGACAAGTCAATGTAGATTCATCAACTGTAACGAATGTATCACTCTGGTGCTCAATGTTGATAGTTGGTTAGGTTCTGTGTGTGTAGGCATAGGAGCAAGAAATACAGTAGTCCCCCGATATCCCGTGGTTTCACTTTCTGTGGTTTCAGTTACCCGTGGTCCACCATGGTCCAAAAATATTAAGTGGAAAATTTAAGAAATAAAAATTCGTAAGTTTTAAATTGTGTACCATTCTGAGTAGCCTGATGAAATCTCGCACAGTACCTCTGGGGACCTGAATCATCCCTTTGTGCAGCGTATCCACGCTGTATACGCTACCAGCCCATTAGTCATGTAGTAGCTGACTCTGGGTTATCAGATCACTGTTGTAGTGTCACAGTGCTTGTGTTCAAGTAACCCCTATTTTACTTAATAATGGTCCCATAGTGCAGGAGTAATGATGCTGGCAATTTGGATATGCCAAAGAGAAGTTATTGTTGTTAATCTCTTGCTGTGCCTAATTTATAAATTAAACTTTATCATAGGTTTGCAGATATAGGAAAAAACATAGTATAAACAGAGTTCGGTACTATCTGCAGCCGCTGGCGGTCTTGAAATGTATCCCCCACAGATAAGGGGAGACTATTGTATATGAGAACTCTCTAACTGTCCAGTCAATTTTATTGTAAACCTAAAGCTCTAAAAAATAAAGTCTATTAAAAAAAGAAAAGAAAACATAAAATATTAAAAAAAAAATCAATTGACTATATAAATGTGCGTCCGTTTCCAAGTCTCTAGTCTGTTCCATTGACCTAACTATCTATATTCATTTCAATACCCTACTGTCTTGATCACTATAATTTACGGTAAGTTTTAAAATCAGGTAATGTAAGTGATCCAACTTTGTCTTTCTTTTTCAAAATTATTTTGGCTACTCTATGTATTTGTCTTTTCATATAAATTTTATCATCAGATTGTCAGCTTATTCAAAAATGCCTACTAGGATTTTTATCAAGATTATGTTGAATCTACAGGTCAATTTGGGGAGAATTGCCATCTTAATTATATTGAATCTTCCAGTCCAGTAACATGGAATCCGTTAACATGGAATCCATTTAATTAAGTCTTCCTTTGCAATGTTTTCTAGTTTTCAGTGTACAGGTCTCACACATCTTTCATTAAATCTATTCCCAAGTACTTTTTGATGCTATTGAAAATGGAGATTTTTTTTTTAAAACTATTTTCTGTGTTCACTGCGAGTATATATAAATAAGATTAATTTCTATACATTGACTTTATATCCTGAGACCTTGCTAAATTCATTTATTAGTTCTAGTAGCTCTTTTGTAGAATCTTTGGGATTTTCCTGGTACAGAAGCATGTAATCTGCAAATAAAGACAGTTTTACTTCTTCCTGTCCAATAGTTATGCATTTTATTTCTTTTTATTGACAAGTTTTGCACTGGCTACGATCTCTGGTACAATGTCGAATAGAAGAGGTGACAGCAGACATCTTTCCCTTGCTCCCAATGTAAGGGAGAAATCACTGGGCCTTTCAGCTTAGAGTAAAATGTAGATTTTTTAGAAGATGCCCTTACTCAGGTTAAAGAATTTTCCTTCTATTCCTAGTTTGCTGAGTGTGTTTTCTTTTTTTATCATGAAAAGGTGTCTAATTTGACAAATGCTTTTCTGCATCTATAGAAATGATCATATTATTTTACTCCTTCATTCTATTAATTTGTTGAGTTACACTGACTGATTTTCAAATGTTAAACCAATCTTGCGTTTCTGGAATAAGCCCCAGGTGGTCATGATGTATTATCTTTTTTATATGTCATTGGATCGTATTTGCTAATATTTTGTTAAGGATTTTTATGTCTATATTCATGAGGGATATTGGTCTGTAGCTCTCTTTACTTGTGATGTTTTTATCTGGTTTTGGGATCAGAATTATACTAGCCTCATAAAACAAGTTGGAAAGTGTTCCCTCCTCCTCTATTTTCTTAAAGAATTTTTGTGGGGTTGGTGTTATTTTTTCCTTAAATGTTTAACAGAGTTCACCAGTGAAGCCATCTGGACCTGAAGTTATCTTTGTGGGAAGAGTTTTAACTATGAATTCAATTTCTTTATTTTATATAGGCCTGTTCAAGTTTTCTATTCCTTTTTTAATCAGTTTTGGCAATTTTGCTCTTTCAAGGAATGTGTCCATTTCATCTAGGTAGTCACATCTATGGGCATAAAGTTGTCCACAATATTCCCTTATTATCCTTTTAATGTCTGTATGATCTATAGTAGTGTCTTCTCTTTCATTCCTCATATTGTTAATTTTTGTCTTGTCTCTTTTTGTCTTGATCAGTCTGATGAGACTCATACATTTTATTGATCATTTCAAAGAACAAGATTTTTATTTTGATTTTCGTCATTGTTTGTTCACTTTCTATTTTACTGAACTCTGGTCTTTATTATTTCCTTCCTTTTTACACTGGGTTTAATGTCTCCTTCTTTTCTAATATCTAAAGTTGTAAACTCAGGTTGCTGAGTTTAGTTCTTTTTCTTTTCTGATATAAGCATTGAAGCTATAAATTTCCAGTACAGAGAGTTTGCATATACCCCTCACCCCGTTCCCCCTAATGTAGACATCTTACATTACATTGCTGTGGTCCGTATTACACCTTGGTACCAACATTAGTACATTACTACTAACTAAACCCCACACTTCTTATGGATTTCACTAGTTTTTCCCTAATGTCCTTTTTATTTCCCAAAATCCCACCCGGGATATTCCATTATGTTTGGGCATCAGATCTCCTTAGTGCCTTCTTGGCTGTGATGGTTTCTCAGACTCTTTTTGTTTGGAGGAGTACTAGTGAGGTATTTTGTAGACTCTCTCTCAGTTTGTTTTTCTCATGGTTAGACGGTGTTATAGGTTTCAGGGTGGAAGACCAAAAACGTGAAGTGCTATTCTCATCACATCATATCAAGGGTATACATCAGAGTGGCCTATCAATGGCAATGTTAACCTTGAAACTTTGGCTGAGGTTATGTTTGTCAGGTTTCTCCACTGTAAAGTTACTCCCCAACCCCCCAAGCCTTTTCCATGCTTTACTCTTTGGAAGCAAATCACTAAAGTATAGCCCATACTCAGGGGGGTGTAGCATCTACATAAATTATCTGGAATTCTTCTGTATAGGAGACTTGTTTCTTCTCCCACATTTATTTATTCAATCATTTATTTATATCAGCATAGATTCATGAATATTTATTTTATATTTTGGGCTATAATCCAATACTACATTATTGGTTTTGTGTCTCAAATTGTCCCAGCTTTGGTGATTGGGAGCTTTTTTAGTTTGCTCCTGTATCTCTTCAATATGCCCCATCCTTCTGATTCTTGAGCATTTCCCTACTCTCTGGAACAGAATGTTCCAGGCTCATCTTGTATATTCCCTGTCCCAGTCCTAGAATCAGCACTGCTTTAGCTGCATCCCATAAATTTTGATGTGTTACATTTTCATCATCATTTAATTCAAAATATCTTCTAATTTCCATTATGATTTCTTTGATTGATGGGTTATTTAGAAGTGTGTTACTCAATTGCCAAATATATGAAGTTTTTCTAGTTATCTTATTGATTTCTAGTTTAATTCCACCATAGTCAGAGAACATATTCTCTGTGATGTCAATCTTTTTAAATTTAAGACTTGCTTTATGGCCCAACTTATGATCTACCATGTGCCCTTGAGAAGAATGTGTATTCTGTCATTGTTGGATATAATGTCCTATAAATACCAATTAAATCAAAGTAGTTGACACCATTGTTTAAATCTTCAGTGTTTTGCTGATTTTGTCTAGTTCTATCAATTGCTGGGGGAGAAATGATAAAAATCACCTATGTTTGTGGAATTGTCTATTTCTCTCTAATTCCATCAACATTGCATTATATATTTTGAAGCTTTACTAGGCATATATGTATTTAAAAGTAATGTCTTCATGATGAAATGACCCCTTTTATCATTATGAAATGTCTCTTTTTGCCTCAAGTAATACTCTTTGTCTTGCTTTCTATTTTTTTCTGATATTAATGTAGCCACTTCAGTCTTCCTATGCTTACAGTTCACATAGTATCTCTTTTTCTTCATCCAATTACTTTCAACATATCTGTGTCCTTATATTAAAAGTGTGTCTATTGTAGACAGCATATGGTTGGATCTTGTTTTCTGCAAATATGACAATCTCTGTCTTTTAAATAGAGTGTTTTAATCCATTAGTGTTTAATGTAATTATTGGTATGGTTGGGTTTGGAGCTACCATTTAAAACTGTTTTCTCTGTTTTTCCTCTGGTTTTGTTGTTGTTGTTGTTGTTGTTCCACTGTTCCTCCTTTCCTATTTTTTTTGATTGTCTGAACATTTTTTAATGATTCAATTTTAATTTTCCTATTGGCTTTTTAGCTATCCTTCTTTGCATTATGTTTAGTGGTTGCTCTAGGAATTACAATACACTTCTTTAATTTTTTACTGAATTCTTAGAGTAAACATAGTACCATTTCACCCAAATTATGAAAACCTTGCAACTGTGTTGATGCATATTTCCTCACCCCACCCCATCCTTTATGTTGGGGTTGAGATAGATAGATAGATAGATAGATAGATAGATAGATAGATAGATAGATAAATGATAGATAGATAGAGTTCCTTTAGTGTTTCTTGCAGTACAGGTTTGCTGGCAGTGAATTCTCTTTCATCTGAAAATATTTGTATTTAACCTTGGTTCTTGTGGGATATTTTCACTGGATAGAATTCTAGGCTGACAGTTTTTTCTCTCTGTACTTTAAAGATATTCTACCCTTCTGGCATTCATGGCTTCTGATGAGAAATCAGCCCTAAATTGAATTGTTGTTCCTTTGTATGTAAAGTATCGTTTTTCTTTTGCTGCCTTCAAGATTTGCTCTTTATCTTTGACTTTCAACAGTTTGACCAAGACGCATCTTTTTTCTCTCTGTTCTTCACCTTACATAATTTCTATTGCTCCACTTTCAAGTTCACTTACTATTTCCTCTGTCATCTCCATTGGATATTAAGTCCATTCATTTCTGATAGTGTATCCTTCAGTTCTAAAATTTCCATTTAGGTTTTTTTTTTTTTTAATCATTTCTCTTTCTCTGCTGAGATTTCCTATCTTTTCTTTCACCATGAGCATATTTTATTTTACTTCATTGAAGATAGTTATAATAGCCATTTTTAAATCTTTGTGTGTTAGTTCTAACATCCGAGTCATCTCAGGGTCATTTTTAGTTGATTTTATTTTCTTTTGAGTATGTGTTCCATTTTCATGGCTCTTTACATGTGAGATAAATTGGGGTTGTATCCTGGTCCTTATAAATGTTAAGTGGAAAATATTGATTCAGCTTTTTTTTTCTGATGAGAACTACAAACTCTGTTTCTTGGGTGGGAGTTCCTATGTCTGGTGAAACATTTTCTCTTTAACTGAATCGCTTTCAGTCTGTTCTGTACATGTATGGTTCAGGGGGTCATGAAGAGATATGGATAGTCAGAATTTAGGATCCTCTTTTTGGCTCTTTCCCTTCCATGATTCCGCCACTCTCTTCAACAGCCACAATTTCTCTGGTTTCAATTTCCTGGTTTCCCAACCCAGAAAGATTCCAGTTTTTCTGCCAGCACTGTGCCACCTCCAGCATCACATCACTGCACTTGGCCCCAGGAAAAAAGCCACAAAAATGAGAACTCACTTTGGTAAAACTCCCATCCTCTAAGGATGCACTTTCCTGAAGAATCTGTCTGCTTCTGTTCCCTCTCCAGTTCCTCACGTAGCTGCTTTTTTGCTACTCGTCCAGATTTTTAGTTGATTTTTAGAGGAGAGTCAGTCTGGTAAGATCTTACACCATTATTACTGGAAGCAGAAACCCCAGGATATTTTAAAAAGCAAATATCATGTCACTCCCCTGCTAAAATCTCATAAACATCTTATCATCGCCCTTAGAATAAAGTCCAAAATCCTTAGTGTGACCTTCATTTTGGCTCCTGAGCAGAAACAGAGGGCACCTTCAACTGGGATTTTTGTGTGTGTGTGTGTGTGTGAAGAAGATTAGCCCTGAGCTAACATCTGTTGCCAGCCTCCTCTTTTTTCTGAGGAAGCCCTGGGCTAACATCCATGCCCATCTTTCTCTACTTTATATGGGACGCCGCCACAGCATGGCTTGACAAGCGGTGTGTTGGTCGGTGCCCAGGATTGGAACCTGAGAACCCTGGGCCACCGAAGCGGAGCGTGCGCACTTAACCACTGTGCCACTGGGCCGGTCCCTCGACTGGGATTTTAAAGACAGTTCAATAAAGAGACTGTTTACAGAAGTTAAAGGAAACAAAAACGGAGAGTAAAGCATTGGGACTAGCAAAAGTGGGAAGTCATTGTGACTGCTCAGCTTTAATGGGCAGAGTGAACAAATGGTGTTACCAGAACCAATAAAGCTGGGGTCCAGGAAGTGTGGCCACCCAATAGGAGCTGTTGTTATAGATACAGCCACTGCCAGAACCTCAGCACCCAAGCAGGGAGAGAACAGGAGAAGAAATGCCATGCCTTCTATCCTCTATGTTCTCTGATCTACTCATGCCTCCACTGCTCAGACCCAGCTGGAAGCCAGAGGGCAAGGGAGCCCAGGTGATGCAGTTTTTGGTGTTCAGCTTCCTGGGGTGCAGAGCAGGGCAGAGAACAACCTACTGTAGCCCAGTCTTGCCCCTACTGTTCCCTCCAACACAGCCGTGCTAGACATCTCTCTGTTCCTCAAATAACTCTCTCCCCCCTTTGCCACATGATGTTCCCTCTACAGATGTTCTTCCCCCGCTCTTTGCCAACCTCACTGCTGTTCAGCTTCCTGTTGGCAGCTTATGCCTAAATTCCTCAGGAAGGTCTTTTATGACTCCCCAGACTAAATAATGACTCCTTTTTATATATTCCTAAAGTTCCCTGTATTTCTCCCTTACAACACCATGCCCACTAGTGACTGATTAATCATGTGTTATGATTTAGTTATTTCTCTAACATCTGCCTTCTCTTGGAAACTGTGGGCTCAAGGAGGGCAGGAGCAATTTATGTTTTGCTCACCACTCTATCCGCAGTACTAGCCCAGGATCTGGCAGGGATGGTGCCCCGTCAGCGTCTGTTGATTGAGTAATCAACATGTCTGTCCCTTGCTGGAATATGAGTGAGCTGACTGGGTACTATTAATTCTGAATCCCCATCTCCCAGCATGGTGCCTAGCACATAACAGAGCCTCAATAAATGTGATTGGATATATTGACAAATAAATAAAACTATTCATCTTTTAAACTTACACCACACTTGAAAGTAATGAGTCCTATTAATTGAATGCCCATTGTGAAAAGCAGCCCTTTCCTTTATTTGTCCTAAAATTGTCTCTTTCAAGCTTTGGAGGCAAAGCTCCTCCTACTCTCCTCCTACTCCCACAGTTTTGTAATTTTCAGGTTTGGTAGCCATGGCTGTGTCCACATTTCTACCACATTTTTGCAGCCTTCACTTCTCCTAACTCACACATATTTGACTTTCCAGTCAAAAAAGGGCCTCATATCTGTTGTCTCTTTATACTTGGCCAGACGTTAGCCCCTAGAATACTTTATTCCTTTCTTCTAGAATTTCTCAAACTCTTATCCTGTAATACTGATCAACCAAGATCAGAAATGCCCATTGCACTGTGTTCAACCGATAGGTTCCTGCATCAAAGAAGGATGAGGCTCTCTCTTTCTTTCCAGTCCTTGTCCTGATGAGCAAGTCAATCAAATCCTTGGAGAGTCAGTCTCTTCTTCTATAAAATAGCAGCAATATCTGCTGCACCAATTATGTATTGCTGAATAACAAAATATCCCAAAAGTTAGTGGCTTAAAACAACCTTTTTGTTTGCTCCTGATTCTGTGAGTCAGCTATTTGGGTTGGGTTCAGTTGGCAGTTCTTCTGCTGGTCTTGCCTGGGGTCACTCAAGCAGCTGCAGTCAGCTGGCAGATTGCTTTAGGGGGCCTCAACTGGGAGGGCCTGTCTCTTCTCCATGAAATCTCATCCTCCGTAGGCCAGTCCAGGCTTCGTCACATGATAGCAAAAGAGTTCCTAGCAACAAGAGAAGGCAAAACCCCAATACAGAAGCACTTTTCAAGCCTACGCTTGCAACACATTTACTAATATTCCATTGGCCAAAGTAAGTCGCAAGGCCCAGCCCAGAATCATTGTCAAAGGAACTACACAAAGACATAGATACAGGAAGAATGATTCATTGGGGACCATTATGTCAGAGCACTATTTGAGGATCAAATGAGATGGTGCTTGCACACTGCAATGTACGATGTAAGTTATTATTTTATTAATGTATGTAATTCCATCATTTAAATTTTATTTATGATGTATCTGGGGTCTTTAATGTTCCCTCTGAAATTCAAGTCCCTTTGGGATGGTGTTATGGGTTAAATTGTATTCCCCAAAAAAGATATGTTGAAATTCTAACCCCAGTATTTCAGAACATGACCAAATAATTGGAAATAGGGTCACTGCAGATGTAATTAGTTAAGTTAAGATGAGGTTATACTGGAGTAAGGTGGGCCCTTAGTCCAATATCACTGGCTGGACTTAGAAGAAAATGGCCATGTAAAGACACAGAAATACACAGAGGACATCATGTAAAGACAAAGGTGGAGGTTAGAGTTATGCTGCCACAAGGCAAGGAACATCTGGGGCTACCAGAAGCTGGAAGAGGCAAGGAAGGATCTTCCCCCTGGAGGGTTCGGAGGGAGCACAGTTCCCTCAACACCTCAATTTTGGACTTCTAGTCTCCAGAACTGTGAGACAAAAAATTTATGTTATTTTAAGCCACCCAGTTTGTGGTACACTGTTACCACTGTCCTAGGAAACTAATACAGATGGTAAACATCTTTAACCCCCATCAGAGGGGGTTATGAGAGGCTGGTCCAGAAGAGGCATGAGATAGAATGAACCAAGAGTGTTTGATCGAGTCACGAGTGCAGGCCATCCGCAGAACTTGAGCAAGTCACTAAACCTCTCTGGGCCTTAGTTTCCATATCTGTTCAGAAAGAGGGTTGCAGTGGATCCATGTTTCCAAACGTGTGGTATGGCTGTACCATGATGAGGTACTTGGGATAATTTTACATGGGTACATGGGCAAATATTTTTTAATTTTAATGGTTAATATTAATCACGGTTATCTTAAATACATGGCAAGTTAGGCTGGTTTTCCTTTTATGTTGGTAATATAAAAACATGCAGGTTTTTGAAAAGTTTCAATTTAAGTAAAGCTATGAGTAAATAATAGAACAGTTGGCATATGTACATGGCAAAAACTGTGAAAGTGGTGTGTGAAGAAAGACTGACATTTGGGAAAACACTGAATTATATATTCTCAAAGGATCCTTCCAGATGGGAAATGCTAGGATTCTATGGATCCATAAAGATGCCCACTAGAATAGAGTACAGGTGAGGCTCTAAAGGAAGACAGGTGGGCAGTTAGTGGAGAGATGAGAGAGGCTTGGGCAGTTCAACAAGAACCCAAGAGGGGCCTGTCCCCTCGTCACTCTTGGGAAGTGTCCTCTGTACCTGTTTGCTCCATACCCATCATATATCCTTACCCGCAAAGCCACCATCTCACTAGGTGTCTTCACCAGGATACGTCTTACCCTGTTTAAGCTTCCATGACTGGAAGTCCCAAGTCCGAGACTGGGAGACACAAATCACCTCTGCATTCAAGAGGCAAATGGTAATAACCATCAAGTTGGGGAGCTGGAGAACCTTACAGTTGGACTTGGCTCTGTGCTGTGTTCTGGTTTTCATAGTCAGGTACAATATGGGATCACATTTGACTATAAGTGGCCAATGGTGGCCGAAGAAAGGACGAGGAGCATAAAGAGGCATGAGGTATATCCTAGCCTCATAGAAGACCCTGAGCGCTGGAATAGACCTTGGAAGTCATCTAGCCTCTAGAGCATCCCCTTGGATGTCACCCAGCTCCTGCTGAAACACATCCATTGTCAAGATAACCCTTCCATTGTCAAATGGCATGTAGGGTTAGAAATGTTCTTCTCTATGACGGACTGCAGTCTCCCTTCTTGTAACTTAGATTAGTGGATCTTTGAGCTAGAAGGACCCACAAGCAATCATCTGGCTGGCCTCTGCCTCTGAATAGAGCTGGTGTTTTTATCCACATTTTTCACAGGAGACAACTGAGACCTAGAGAAGTTGATGGCAGAGAGGAGGCTCTCATCTTCCAGTTCAGTAACTTCACACTATGCCACAGGGTGTCATGTACATTCTGATTGACCTCTTACTGCTGACTGGACCAAAAAGCCATCAGTCCTTCTTTCCTCCCAATGTAGGCATCTCTTCTACAGCATGTTTTATATGTACCACGTTTATTACCTTCCCTCCAAGCCCTGTGCTGGCTCTCACCATCCTCCATCAATCCTGGGGGATACTCTAAAGCCTAGTTATCAAATACACTTGTTCGGTTGCTGCTCCATTGTTGGCACTGACTTGTTGGTTTTTGGATTATTGCCCGTTGGTCCTTGTTCTGCATTCAGTATCTCTACGCCGTAAGCCCTTCTTCCAGCTAGCAACTCCCCAGATACATGAAAAGATCCTTCTCATAGCCACATAAATCTTTTCTTCTGTAGACTAAACATTGCCAGTTCCCCACTGTTCCCTGAGGACATAGTTTCCAAATCTGTGAACACCTTTGCTGTGGTCTTCTAGAATGCTCCAATATGTGCTGCTTGGAACTGAACACAATAGTCTAGATATGGCACACTTGTAATATCACTGCCCTTATCTGGCCACTATACTTCTATTAATAGAATATTAACTTTTTGAGCAGCCACAGGACACTCAGGACTCTTGGTGAACTTGCAGTCAACTAAATCTCTAAATTATGAACAACTGTTAGACTAGGGTTTCCGTACCTTTTACTTGTACAACTGATTTTTTAACCTAATTTTTTAAAATCTCAGATATTCCTGTGGATTACTCGCTTACCTCCTTCAGGTCTTTGTGTAAATGTCATCTTCTTGGTGAGGCCTTCTGACAAGCCCACCAGGAGCTCAGGCCTTTGCCTACACACACTTCTCTAGGGTTACCTCTCTCCTTCTCTGCTTTATTTTTCTCCATGGCGTTTATCACCATTCAACATACTATTTATTGTACTTATTTATTCTTTTCTTTATTTGTCCTCCTCCATTAGAATGTAAGCTCCATGAGGAGAGGGATTTTTATCTATTAGTTCACTACTATCACCTCACTAGAGATAAGAGTTCCTGGCACACAGTAAGCACTCAATAAATATTGGTTGTGTCAATCAGTGAATAAAATGTAGGTGTATTAGTCAGCTTCAGCTGCCATAACAAATACCATAGACTGGGTAGCTTAAACAACGTAAATTTATTTCTCACAGTTCTGGAAGCTAGAAAGTCCAAGATCAATGTCCAGCAGGATTCAGCTTCTAGTGAGGGTTCTCTTTCTATAGAGGGCTGCCTTCTCACTGTCTTCTAGTGGCCTTTACTTGGTGTAGGCGTGTGGAGATTTCTTTCCCTCTCTTTCTCTCTTCTTATAAGGCCACCAATCCTATTGGATTAGGACTCCATCCTTATGACCTCCATTAATCTTATTACCTCACAAAAGCCCTATGTCCAAATTTAGTCACACTAGAGGTTGGGGCTTCAACATACGAATTTGGGGGGACACAATTCAGCCTACAGCAGAAGGATATTGAGGATAACCTACTCAAACCATTCATACAGGTAAGAGAACTGTGGCCCTGAAATGCTGAGGCAGCATCTTGCCCACTCACCTCCTGACAAGCCCTCATGTAAGGGCTACCAATGGTGCCTTGGAATTGATGTGGGCTCCAACCAAAAAGCACACATACATCTAGCAGCTCAATTCTCCTTCCTGCTGGAGGCTCATCTCCAAATTTCAGGACCAAAGACCCTCCTTCCAATTTACCCTGTGGTCTGGTAGACTCTGGAAGATGGGCATGGTGGCCAATCCCCATACGCTGGAAGAACTTGCCATCTTTCCAGGAACCCATCCATCAACCTGGACTTACTGAGCCCATCACAGTATGCAACCGGGCTGTGCTCTCTAAGTGATGACAACAAGCTGGTAAAACAGAGGTAATTTTCATGAAACTATAGAGAAAAATTAAGTGCTAACAGTGTGTGTGGGACTGACTCCGGGATGTCAAGAGTTCTGAGAAGAGAGAAATCAGAGTGAGTGGGAGAAAGCTTCGTGTAAGTCCTCGGACTCAAGTCAGGCCTAGAAATGATGTGTGGGATGTAGACAGAGAGGAGGGAGGAGGGCACTGCCAATGGCGGTAAGGGTGGGGGTGGTGACAGTACATTATGAACAAAGGACTGAATCAGGATCAGCCCCAGAGATGGGGTTGGGAGGGTGATGAGGGGTCCAGCGTTCGTGGTGAGGACGGGTGAGAGAAGCGCTGGGAAAGAGCTCTTTTACCAAGTTGAGTGATTTTGTTCTTTCTTCTTTCCTTCTCCCCCCAGATCAGCCAAGGCAGAAAGGACCAGAGCTTCCCTAACAGAGTCTGTAGGGAGCTTCCCAAGAGTGTTCATCAACAGCAGACCTTTTCTTTTTCCATAAGAACAGGCAGCTTCTGGGATTTTCTCTCTGTCCTTCCTTCCCTCCCAGGTTTTTCCTCCACCAGCAGCCAGTTTTGGGGGATGGTGAGCTCCAACTTACTTAACTTGAGCAGAGCCCAAGTTCCTTGGGGTCTGAGGTGCAGTGGGGTAAAGGGTTTGGCTAGTAGGTCCCTTCCTTCTTGGATTTGACATGAAGTGGGCAGGTCAGAGGCAGCTGTGCTGAGTATTTATGTTACGCAAAAGGCCGACTCAGCCCTCCTTCCTGCCAAGGTCAGCAAGCCGCATTCCCTGCGGTTTGGGTGTGTGGGTGTCTTCTGGACCAGGGGGAAAGTCAGCCAGGAGCCCAGGCCTTAGCTTGTGCAGCCCCACAAAGACTTAGGAGCTTCTGTCCCAAAAAGGCCCCACCAGATATCCCCTGGATCTCTTCTTTCACCCCTTACCTTCCATCTTTTTTCACTGAGCACTTTGCTCACCAATGAATGGGAATCAGAGGACATGGAAATGAGTACTCAGGTCTGGGCTCAGTTGGGGTGGTAGGGGTTGTGAAGAGGACAGGAGGCCCTGGGGAGGGCGTGGGGGGCAGAGCAACTGCAGTAACAGATTTGCTGACACACTTCAGTCAAAGCCTCCCCACCCCCCATCATGGCATCATCAGCCACATCCATACACATTCTCGTTTTATACTGCTGAAATCAAACTAATGGGCATCACTTAAAGGGAAAAATAAGTAGTAACAGGACAATCTGAATGTCAACTATGGAAAGGGAGCAGGGTTGCTCGAGCTCTTCGCTTTGGGAATTATCAGAACAAGATGAGTTTGGGAATTAAGGATTTCAAATGTGCAGATGAACCTCCAATTTTATTTAAAATGTGCAAGGCAGGTATTTCCTTGTTCCATGGGCTTCCTCTCTGCCTACACAAATCCTACCAATCCCTCAGGGTTCAGCTCTAGGTCCAGCTTCTCTGGAAAGCCCTCCATTGCTCACCCATCTCTCATGAGCTAGGGACCTTGATGCTCACAATTCATGGTCCACCTGGTACTCACTGCTGTTGAGTCAATTCTGACTCCTAGCAACCCTGTTTATAGCAGAGGAACCCTGCTCGTCTGTTTGCTCCATCCTCTCACCTTCCAGAGCTGTATCAGACAATGCTCTGCACTATTCACAGGCTTTTCATGGCCAATTTTTTTTTTGGAAGTAGGTGGCCAGATCCTTCTTCCTAGTCTGTCTTAGCCTGGAAGCTCCACTGAAACCTGTCCACCGTGGGTGATCCTGCTGGTATTTGAAATCCCAGTGGTGTAGATTTCAGCATCACAGCAACATACAGTTGCCACAGTATGACAACCAACAGAGGGGTGGTGTGTTCCCTGACCAGGAAACAAACCCAGGCTACAGCAATGGGAGCGCCGAATCTCAACCGCTAGACCACCAGTGCTAGTACTCAGCTGGGTACCTCTAAATGAACCCCTGCCTGTTGATCCCTTGGAGAAACTTGGATGAAAGGATTCTACCACTATGAATTTCCCTGGATCTCTGATTACCTAAACCAACCCAATTCATTGTGAAGAAAAGAGATGAATGTAACAAATACAGAAGAGTGGCACAAATAGTAAGAAGAGTGTCTGGCAAGAGAAGCACCAGAATGATCTGAGAGGCCATCAAGTGTTTTCTCTAGAGATCTATTTGAATCAAAGCTCAGGGCCCACCCCAAGGATCAGCAATGGGCCCCGGCGCTCCGCAGCTCACAGCTAGGCCGGCAGGGAATCCCGGAGCTGGGCTCTCTGCAGATGGCCTTTCCGAGTATGACCAGCCGGGCAGGGCCTGAAAGGCAGAGTCTGCTGCTGAGCTCTTTGTAAGTGAGACCCAGGAGCCCCAGTTTAATTAGAATTCCTGCCCAGGATGAAGGCTTACGGCTGCCAGCCCAGGTCTTGAGCCATTGGTCATGGCCCATAAAGGCCACACACGAGTCATGGAGCCAGGGCAGGGCCTGCTTCCCTTGTGGAGGAGCCTCAGAAGTCTCTGTGATCCCCGCCTGCAACTCTGTGCTCCCCAGGACTCCATCAAAAGGCCCCCCCATCTGCAGGCCACATGTGTAATGACACCTGATGAGGACGTGGACCTCTATTGTCTGCTCAGTGGGGTCTCTGTTCTCTCCCCATGCCTTCCAAGAGGCCATTCCTGTTGCCAGCATACTGCACACACACAGACACCCGCCTTTGATCCCAGCTGCAGGGACTGCCATTCAAAGTCCCACGAGTCCAGGACGGCTGCAGGGTTGGCACGAGGACCAAGCCAACCTGCCCCATGAGAGTGAGTGGTTTGAGAAGATTTACATCAAACACACACTTTTAAAACTGTGAAATGTGCTATAAACTTCGTACCAGGTTTTCTAACGATGGAGTTGTTGGTGGCTGGCAGCTGCTCTGCTCTGCAATGCTCCCCAGTGGCTCCAGCAGAGACCACGATCCCGGGCCTGCAGCCAGAGGGGGCAAGGCTGAGGCTCCATCCAGCTCCAGCCTCTTGGCGGATGAAAAAGCCTGCCCGCCAGTCTGCAGAGTGTGACCCTGAAGTATCCAAAGACCTACCCACACCACACATTCCAGAAGTTCTT
Source organism: Ceratotherium simum simum (assembly GCF_057802395.1). Classification (NCBI taxonomy): domain Eukaryota; kingdom Metazoa; phylum Chordata; class Mammalia; order Perissodactyla; family Rhinocerotidae; genus Ceratotherium; species Ceratotherium simum. The sequence goes on along the minus strand of NC_141927.1, from coordinate 35,072,556 downwards.
CAGCTTCCATTTTCAAAGCTTCATCCGTCAGTTTAACATTCCGGATGCTGCTAAGATGTTTTCCCAGGAAGGAGTGGCCCTTTAATGGACTCTCAGTCATTTACACTTTAGTGTGAATGAAGGATCTGAGCCAGATTAGTTTAGAAAATTAGGAGGCGAGAGTCTAGGGTACCAGGGTCCTGAGGAGAAGGAAAGTACTGAACTGAGCCGAAGATGAACTAAGTCATTTCAAGTCAGAGGAAGTTCTGCTCCTTCATCGATGACACAGTGGTTGAGGGCAAGTTATTGAGGCCAGATTGCTGAGGTCTGAATCCTAGAGCTGCTACCTAACTAGCTTGGGCAAGTTACTTAACCACTGTGTGCCTCAGTTTCCTCAGCTGTAGAAGAAGGAAACTCTCAGCTCCATCTTCCCATGTTGTTACGAGGGTTAAATTAGTCAATGGACGTGTAAAGCATTTTGAGAACAGAGTCTGGCACATAAGCTGTAAGTAGGCACCATGTAAGTGTTGCTATTATTATCTACGAAATGAGGGAGGAAGACGGTCAGTCTCCGCATTCTGTTGATAAGTGTGCGGCATTCCTGAAGGCAGTCTTTGAGAATGGTCTCCTGCTTGGAAAGTGAGCACCTCTTTGCTCCCCTCAACAAAGGCTCCCAGAGTGGGTGGGCAGGGAAAAGCTCAAAGAAATCCCTGGAGAGGCTACCCCAGGGGCCCTGAATCTTCCATCCCTCTGCCTGCAAAACCCCTCTCTGGGTTATTACCGACTTTCTGTCTTGCATGCAAATGTGGTGCCGCGCTAATAAATCCATTCCCAGCCATAGGAGCCTGTAATAATCCCTTTCACTCGGCCCTTCAAGCCTGTTCTACACAACAGCTAATTAACTAATAGCTGAGATTTGGGGCTTTTTTCTCCTGGGCGACTCCTCTCTGAATCCCTTTCCCAGAGTGCTTCCTTGTGCCCCTTGGGTGTCCTGCTGATAGAACCCATCTCACAGGGTGATTGGCCTGGCCAGGAGACAGTCAAGTGCTTAGAATGTGGGAATATGGCGGCCACTATGCTATTGGAGATGAGGGATAAATAAATACATTTAATTTAATTAACTAAACAATCAACCATTACTCAAACATAAGGCACCCCCATAGGGTCTAATCTTAATGTTTCTATTAAGAAAGGTCAATAAATCATAATGTTAATCTACGAGAGAGGCTCTCAGCTTGCTCCCTCTCCCTACTTACATATTTTCAAAATATTCATATTCTTCAAGATCTAGCTCTAATTCATTCATTTGTTATTCATCTATCCCACAGAATTGTTTATTGAACACCGACTGCGTGCTGGGACCTGAGCTAGGCAAGGAGCGGGGTACAAAAATGAACAGAAAGCAGTGGTCTCCAAGGGGTACCTACACCCTGGGGAGGAGCACCAGGTGAGTCAGGGGTCAGTAAGAAATATTGGAAGTTCTATTTCTATTTATGTTTAAGCTTGCCTTCTGTTAATTTCTATTTTATGTTTCCTTTATGATGATTATACTATATGAATACAGAAGTACCTGGGTGTCATTTTTAAATAAATAAATATCTAAATATTGAGGGTACATACTTAAAAATTTTTATCCATGGGGTGCTGGATCAAAAGAGTTTAGAGACAACAGTGGTTCTCCAAGAGGTCAGTGGGAAGTGGGTGGGAGAATTAGAATGCCCTGGAGAGAACCTTTTCAAAATACATTTGCCCATCCGCCTGCCAGGAACCATCAGAATCTCAGGAGAAGAGATGGAAAACATTTGTCACTTAGAAAATCTCCAGGTATTTCTGATACTAAAGCTACCCCTCCTTAGCTCCAGGGGAGCACTGCCCGTTCTCTGACTTCTTCTAGGAAGCTCTCCTTCACCCCCTTCCCCAGCCTGTACTGCCATGTTCTGGAGTCTCCAGGTCTATGGCTCAGTGTCAGATCTGGCTCAACTGGCTTTTTCTACCTGAAGCCTCTTTTCAGAAGGTGGAAGGAGAAGATCAGAGTGTTGGCCTCCACACTTCGCCTTTGGTAGACGGTGTTGAGTTACTCACCTCGCTGGGCATGGGTGAAAGGGAGATTTCTGGCACTTTGTCACCTTGAAAGTGCCCGTGGTCTTGCCCCTCCAGGCAGGACAAAAAGAGCTATGTTGGTCACCACAAGGGCCTCACCACCCTTTCTACAGACCTTTCTCCCAACTTCCAACACCGCTCTGTCTGCCGCCAGCACCCACTGCTCTTCCGTTGCCTCTCTTGTGCCAGAGGAATTTACACTGAGGAAAATTACAGCCTTAGCCTATCCAGAGGGCTGACTTAGGAAGGGAAGGAGAAATTAGAGAGGGACAGACAGATCACTGTGAAGCAAACTCTTAAACTACAGATGGTCCTGATTTACGTTGGTTCCACTTATGATTATTCAACTTTACAATGGTGTGAAAGCAAGATGCATTCAGTAGAAATTGTATATCAAATTTTAAATTTTGACTTTTTCCCTGGCTAGCGAGATGCCGTACAATCCCCCCTCATGATGCTGGGCAGCGGCAGAGCGCAGCTCCCAGTCAGCCCCGCGATCACAAGGATGAACAACCGATACACTTACAACTATCGTGTACCCAGACAACCATTCTGTTTGTCACTTTCAGTACAGTAGTCAATCAATTACATGAGATTTTCAACACTTTATTATAAAATAGGCTTTGTGTTAGGTGATTTTCCCAACTGTAGGCTAACGTAAGTGTTCTGAGCACATTTAAGGTAGGCTAAGCTAGGCTAGGATGTTCTGTAGGTTACATGTACTAAATGCATTTTCAACTTATGATGGGTTTATTGAGACATAACTCCATCATAAGTTGAGGAAGTTCTGTAGACATGTCAGTCACAGAGCTGCCAAGCCCACTCTGGCCTGTTAGTTCCTTCTGCCATGCCCACTGCCTCCGCTCAGGGCACGGTGCTAAGCTGCTCTTTGCCCAGTGCTGGCCTATAATGAGACCAGAGTTGGGTGCCTGACCCAAGGTCATCCCACCCACAGGCCGCTGGCAACCCTTGAGGTGGACAGAAATGAAAAATTTGGCCCATCTGACTAGCTTCCTCCCCGTTTGATACAGGCAAAAGGAGAAAATTGGGAAGCTAGTCAAAAATGAGACCCACAGAGAGAAGCAAGTGTGCCAGGACAGGGAGCCCACAGGGCCCAGGGGAGCTCTGCAGGGAGCCACAGCTTCCTTGGCAACTAGCAACTGTCTGGTTCTAGTTCTGAGGCACCACAAGCTCCTTGTTCTCCAGGTGGTCTAGGGAGCGTCAGTTCCTTGCAAACAACAGAGCCAAGCAAAGCATACCTTAGCTTAATTGCTTTCCAGATGGGGGCTTCAGATATGGAATGGGGGCAGACATGTGGGCAAGGCTACCCATCACCTCAGAGCAGCCAGCTTGGCATGCTCCAGCCCCACAGGAAGTCACCATCTGTCCCTGTGATCTTCAGGGTGACCTGGACAAGAGAGCTATCTGGGGTTCAGCACTAGCCCTACCCTGTGAAAAACAGGCAGCACCTCAGAGAGGAACCTAGAGAAGGCAGGATGGGAAACTTATTCCACTAAGGACATTTCCCCCTCCTCTTTCACTAGAACCAAGGCAAGTCTTGAGGCCTGACTCTCCCCATCTCCACACCCATCTTGGACTTCACTAAATTGTGACTCTTTCCACTTTCAGTTCTGCCCTGGATGTTCACAGCAGTGGTATTTCCCCCACTAAAAAATATTGATCCAAGGAGAGAAATACAATGAGATTCCCATTTCCCCTCAGGGATTGTCTGGGACCCAGCCCTCGCTGGAAGTAGCTCGAAGCCTAGGAAAGCTTCATTCTGAAGCAACCTGGATCTTGAGAGCTTGTCTCTGTCTTCACATGGTGTCTTCTTATAAGGACATCAGTCATATTGGATTAGGGGTCTACCTTATTCCAGTATGACCTCATCTTAAATAATTACATCTGCAATGACCCTATTTTCAAATAAGATCACATTCTGAGGTACTAGAGGTTAGAACTTCAACATATCTTTGTGTGTGGGGGTCATAATTCAACCCGTAACAACTACTATTATGGACTGTTTTTGGACCACAGATTTATGAAGATGGGAGGCTCAGTGGACTGGCCAGTGACAGCTGGACTTGAAGAGACTGTAGCATAGAGCGCCTAAAAAGAAGGTAGGATAAGTCCCATCTATTCCAGTTATATGGCTTCTGGAGGATACAAAGAGGACCCAGGTTTCCTGTGGTCATGCAAGGAGGAGCCTGTGGTTAGCAGGGAGACAGGAACCAGGGGCTCCGTGGCAGTCACAGAGCTGGGTAATAGTACATCCAAACCAGACATGGGGCGTGCTCCACTGGCAGGCCCAAAGGGAGACTCTGCTTCCACCCTGAAGGGTGTTCCTCACCCTGAAGGAGGCCAGGGTGAAGCTGAACATTGCCACTAAGAAAGCCAGGCACAGAACATCTCCCCACAGTGACATGGGGCTGGTAGGGTAAGGGAATCTCTGCCTCCTGTACCCCTTCTTCCTACCCTCAGCCCCTTCTAGGGGAGAGAAAAGAAGGAAGGGCCTCCAAAGCAGACTACATCCCTCCTCCTGCTCTCTAAGCAGATGGGAGCCAACGCTCTCACCACCGAGGAGGAGGGAGGAAACAAGTGTTGCATTGTGCTTAAGATTGAAGTTTTGAAAAGTTAACAGGATCAAGTCTTAAATGCTGGTATGAGACTGTGCAAATGATTCAAAGTGACAGGAAAGTCAGCACCCAGCCGAGAAGTCATTAAGGAATGCACTTGCCAGAGGGACAGAGGGTCTACTCTGTATAAATAAAAGCAGCAGTTGGGAAAAAATCATGCCATTTCAAGATCACACTCCAAAAATATTGAAATTCCTCCGTCTACCAGCTACAATGAGTTTCTATGAACCTGATTTGTAAAAGTGTCACATGCAGGCTTCTGTCTCCACCATATAGGCTGTGCCCTCATCACACACTTGGGACCTGAGCTCAGACAGCCATCTTTCTGCAACAGAGACATGCCCCAGGTGAGAACAGGTCCCAGCCCTCATCACTCCAAAGCCAGACACCGAACGACACTGGCAGCAGCACAAAGAGGTCTTTGTCAGCATTCATCTTCAGAGGATCTCAATACTCCTCCCCTCAGACTGCAAGTGTCAGAAAGCAAGGAACTTTGCCCAAGGAGGCACAGCTAAGTAAGGGCTGTAGGGCTACCAAGAAGTCAGCTCCACCATGTATTTCACAGAACCAAGCTTTTTACAGTGACACCGAGCAGGGAGAAAAATGCTATGGGCAAACGATTTCTTCTTGAGCTTGTTACTGCTCCAAGGCAAGAAGTGAAGAAAGCATTCTGATAGATGTTGCACTATGGAAATATGTTGCAAGAAGAAGTAGGAGGAGCTTGCTTACTGCTAACAGTCAACAAGAGCAAAATAAAAGGTATAGGTGTATGAGGTCAAATGATTCAATTAGAATCAATTCATCAAATATTTGTTAAGAACTCAGTGGTGTAAGGCATAGTGTTAAGCACAGTTGGGAATACAAAGATGAGTAGGGCAGGGTCCCTGCTATCAAGCTTAAAATCCAGGGGGAAGGACCTAGCAAAAGACTACAAGTAACTGTAAAACAAGACAAAATATAATATATACCATAAAAGATCAAGATTAATGGCATGGGATTTTCAAGGGAAGGAGAAATCATCTGGTTGAGAGAATCGGGATATGCTTTAGGGAGTAAGTAGTATTTGGACAATGGATAACAAAATTTATTTTTTTAATTGATGATGCATGCACATGATTTTTTTTTTTATTCCAAAGGAATCATACTTAATGGTGAGAAACTCAAAGCTTTCTCTCTAAGATCAGAAACAATGCAAGGACGTCCCCTCTCACCACTCCTTTTCAACATTGTACTGGAAGTCCTAGCTAATGCAATAAGATAAGAAAAGGCAATAAAAGGTATACATATTGGGAAGGAAGAAATAAAACTGCCTTTGTTCACAGATGACGTGATTGTCCCTGTGGAAAATCTGAAAGAATCAACAAAAAACTCCTGGAACTAGTAAGTGATTGTAACAAGGATGTAGGATATGAGGTTAACATACAAAAGTCAATTGCTTTCTTATATACCAGCAATGAACAAGTAAAACTTGAAATTAAAACCACAACACCATTTACATTGTCACTCCTCCAAATGAAAAACTTAAGTATAAATCTAACAAAATATGTACAAGATCTATATGGGGAAAATTACAAAACTCTGAGGAAGAAAATCAAAGAACTAAATAAATGGAAAGATAGTCCATGTTCACGGATAGGAAGACTCAATATTGTCAAGATGTCAGCTCCACCCAAGTTGATCCATAGATTCAATGTGATCCCAGTGGAAATTCCAGCAACTTATTTTGAATCATAAACTGATTCTAAAGTTTATATGGAAAGGCAAAAGACCCAGAATAGCCAACATAATATCGAAAGAGAAGAACAAAGTTGGAGAACTGATGCTACCCAACCTCGAGACTTACTATAAAGCTACAGTAATCAAGACAGTGTAGTATTGGTGAAAGAATAGACAAATAGATCAATGGAACAGAACAGAAAGCTCAAAATAGACCCAAATAAATATAGTCAACTAATCTTTGACAAAGGAACAAAGGCAATACAATGGAGCAAAGATAGTCTTTTCAATAAATGGAGCTGGAACAACTGGACATCCACATGCCATAAAAAAGAATCTAGAACACAGACCTTACATCCTTCACAAAATTAACTTTAAATGGATCACAGACTTAAATGTTAAATGCAAAACTATAAAACTCCTAGAAAATAACATAGGAGAAAATCTAGATGACCTTGGATGTGGCAATGACTTTTTAGATACAAGAAAGAATCAATAAGCTGGACTCATTAAGATTAAAATTTTCTGCTCTGCAAAAGACACTGTCAGGAGAATGAGAGGACAAGCCACAGACTGGGAGAAAGTATTTGCAGAAGACACAGTTGATAAAAGACTGCTATCCAAAATATACAAAGACCTCTTAAATTCAATGATAAGAAAACAAACAACCTTGTTAAGAAATGGGCCAAAGACCTTAACAGACATCTCACCAAAGAAGATATACGGATGACAAATAAGCATTTAAAAAGATGCTCCACATCATATGTCATCAGGGAAATGCAAATTAAAACAACAATGAGATACCACTACACACCTATGAGAATGGCCAAAATCCAGAACACTGATAACACCAAATGCTGGTGAGGATGTGGAATAACAGAAATTCTCATTTATTGCTGGTGGGAACGCAAAATGGTACAGCTTTGGAAGACAGTTTGCCAGTTTCTTTCAAAAATAAACGTACTCTTAATATATGACCAGTAATTGCACTCCTTGGTATTTACCCAAAGATGCTGAAAACTTATGTCCACACAAAAACCTGCACACAGATGTTATAGCACCTTTATTCACAATTTCCAAAACTTGGAAGCAACCAAGATATCCTTCAGTAGATGAATAGATAAATAAACTGTGGTACATTCAGACAATGGAATGTTATTTGGGCTAAAAAGAAATGAGCTAACAAGCCATGAAAAGACATGGAGGAACTTTACATGCATATTACTAAGTGAAAGAAGCCAATCTGTAAAGGCTGCATACTGTATGATTCCAACTACACAGAACAATCCAACATTCTGGAAAAGGCAAACTATGAATACAGTGAAAAGATTAGTGGTTCCCAGGGGTTGGGGAGAGATGAATAGGCGGAGGACAGAGAATTTTTAGGGCAGTGAAAATACTCTATATGATACTATAAAGATGGATACATGTCATTTTACGTTTGTACAAACACATAGAATGTACAACACCAAGAGTGAACTGCAATGTATAGACTTTGCATGATTATGATGCATCAATGTGCGTTCATCAATTGTAACAAATGTTCCACTGTGGTGGAGGATGTTGATAATGGGGAGGCTATGCATGTGAGGGGGCAGGAGGTATATGGGAAATCTCTGTATCTTCCCCTCAATTTTGCTGTGAACCTAAAACTGCTAAAAAAACTGTCTTAAATTTCAGAAGAACAAAGGTCAAAATGAAAAAGACAAAATATAGTGACAGAGTGATCAGTGGTTGCAAGGGTTAGGGTTCGGGGGAGGACGGAAATATAAAGGAATAGCACAAGGAAGTTTTTTGGAGGTGATAGAACTGCTCTGTATCTTAATTACAGTGGTGGTTACACAAATTTCGCATGTGTTAAAATACACAGTATTGTATACCAAAAGGAAAAAAATAAGTAAATTTTATTGTATCATAATTTTGAAAATTAGAGAAAATAATTTTAATAGAGAAGAGTATATAGTGAAATGTAACATCCTCCCACCCATGACCCAGCCCCCAAATTCCCCCTCCAGAGGCAACCACTTCCGTATCCTTCCACAGATTTATACACATTACAAAAATGTGTATGTCTATTTAAAAATACCTACAAAAAGTAGAATGCTATAAAGACAGTTCTGCACCTTGCTTGTTTCATTTAACAATAAATCTTGAAGAACTTTTCATCTCAGTACATACAGATTTGCCTTATTCTTTTAAAAGATTGCATAGAGGGGCCGGCCGGTGGCACAAGCGGTTAAGTGCGCGTGCTCTGCTGCGGCGGCCTGGGGTTCCGAACTCCCGGGCGCGCACCAACGCACCGCTTGTCAAGCCATGCGGTGGTGGCATCCCATATAAAGTAGAGGAAGATGGGCACAGATGTTAGCCCAGCGCCAGTCTTCCTCAGCAAAAAAGAGGAGGATTGGCATTGGATGTTAGCTCAGGGCTGGTCCTCCTCACACACACAAAAAGAGATTGCATAGAATTTCACCATATGGCTGTTTCCTTGTTTGTTTTGTTTTAACTTGGCTCTGCCAGTTTGATGGATGTTTGTGTTTGTCGTAGACACAAAAATGGCCACAATCCTTCACTCCTCCCTACATCCACGCCCCTTGGCAACATGATTTGAGTTCCTCGAATTAAGAGGTAGAGTCTTTACCCCACTCTTGAGTCTGGGTGGCCCTGGGGCTTGCTTTGGTCAGTTGAATGCAGCAGAAATGACACTGTACTAGTTCTAAGACTAGGACTCGAGACCGTGCACATTTGAACTTGCTCTTTTGGAACCCTGCTAACACCGTGTGAACAAGCCCAGGCTAGCCTCTTGGGTGGTGAGAGATGTATGCTATCATCCTTGTCACCAAAGCCAACAGCCAGCCAACCCCCAGAAGCAGAGTTTCCTAGCTGACCTGCAGCTGGCCACAGTTGCTAAGGGAACCCAGGTGGCACAAAAGAACCACTCCACTGATCCTCTGATCCTCGGCTGAAGAGCAACAATAAATGTTTATTTAAAGCAACTAAGTTTGAAATGGTTTGTTAACAGAGGTAGGTAATTGATACATTTGTTGTTTCCTATGTTTTGTCTTTACAAACAAAGTTGCAATTAATATTCTTGCATATTTATCTTTGCATGCCGGAGCTAGGATCTCTACAGGGTATGTTCCTAGAAGAAACATTGCTGGATCGAAGGCTAAGTGCTATTTTGATAGACATTGTCAATCGTCTTCCACAGAGCTCATACCAATTTATACGCTCACCAACAATATATTAGAGTGCCTAATTCCTCACACCTCTACTAAAACCAAACTTTTGGGTTTTTGCCAATCTCATAGGTGAGAAGTAACATCTCAATGGGTTTTAATTTTGCATTTCTTTTACAAGTGCCATTGAGTATCTTCTCATATAATTTAAAAAGCTATTTGGATGTCCTTTCTGTGAATTGTCTGTGCATTTCCTTTAAATTGTGTTGTGGTCTATTGATCTGTAGAAGCTCCATATATACTGAGGAAACTAGCCCTTGGTCTATTGTTTATGGTGTAAATATCTTTCTCTGTTTGTTGTTTGTATTTTGATTTGGTTGATGGTATTTTGGGCCATGTAGAAAGTGTTAGCCTTACATAATTGAATTTTTCCATCTTTTCTATTATGTCTTCTAGACTTTGTGACATGCTTAGAATGGTCTTTCCCATTAAATGACTATTATAATTGACAGGTGAAGAGGGGTGGGAGAGTGGTCCAGTAAAACGAAAACAAAAACAAAGACACGGGAACAGGAAGGAATTAGGCGTGATCAGGAATGGAAGTAAACATGGTATATTCAGGGAAGTACAGCAGTGGAAGGTAAGACTGGAAAAGTAAATTGAATCACACGATCACAAAGAATATGCTAATTTATGGCCTGAGATGGCCACATGTCCATGGATGGAATATGAGCAGTAAGAAGGGAATCTGCAATTTAAGTCAAGAAAAGAGTAGGACAGGACTTAGATTTGCAGCATTGCAAAAGAGGAACATACACCTGTTCAAAAGAAATAGATCTTTTTATAAATCAAAGAGTAGTTCACCAGTTTGTCTCAAGAAAGTCTATACCTCTTTTAGAAATCCATGATTCTAAGATAAAAGCAAAGTGGATAACACAGGTGTGATAGTAAATGAAGAGACAGAAGTGATATTGCTGTAGCAGCCCAGTAAGAAAATATATTCCAGTACACACTTGTTTGTCATACAGTTAGTTGCCAGTATGAGATTAATAAATAGTATGGGATTTGGAGGAATATATCTCAGAAATTGGATTTTCTCTTTGCCAAGTTCCTACATGCATTCTCTTGCTTGATTTCCGTGAGGGAGACAATGACTTAGTCCTCCTGGGAGATGTTCTTGACTCCCTTTGGGGCATCCTGATTTAGCTGATCTCTTTCAGCTGGAAGGAACAGAAACTTACTCTGACCATATCAAGTACTGAAGGTTTACTGTAAGGACATGTGAGTCAAGAAAGGGAGATAAGATCTCAGAAATAAAATCCAGCAAGTGTTCATGGATTTCCCCTCAAGTTTTGTGTCAATAATGAAACTCAATTACTTTCCACATGCCTATTTCTCCTTGAGTATAGATTCCCCTCCTGATATTAGCTGACTTCTTTGCCTTCTACACAAGTATGTATCAATTTTGTAAAGATTTTATGTATGCTCAAAAAGAAAGTGTTTTTTGGGGTGCAGGGCTCTATATATGTCCATTAGATCAAGCTTAAAAACTGTATTAATCAAATTTTCTATACTCTAATTTTTTGGTCTGATTGATCTATTAATTACTGAGAGAGAAATGTAAAATCTACCATTGTAATTATAAAATTACCAATTTCTTCTTATAAGTCTGTCCATTTTTGTTTAGATATTTTGAGGCTATATTATTGATGTACGCATGTTTATAATTTATGTTTCTCTAAGGATTTGTACCTTATTGTTATGCATCTTCAACCTAATAATGTTCTTTGTCTGGAATCCTATTTTGTCAATTATCAATATAGCTACACCAGCTTTCTTTTAGCTGTGATTGTCTTTTTCATTCAGCTTTTCCTATACACTGATATTTTAGGTGTGCTTCTTAACAGCATATCAGTGGATTTTGCCTTTTTTCCCCCTTGAAACAATCCGGCATTCTCCATTTTTTAATTGGTGAGCTAATCCAATTACATTCATTATAATTACTGATATATTTAGATTTACTTCTATCATGTTATATTGTGTTTCTGTTTCACCGGGTTTTTTTTCTCCATACCAATTCAATTTTCTTCCTCTCTACTGTTTTAGAAATTATACTTTATGTTTCTATTTTTTTGAGTTGTTCCCTAAAAATTTTAACTTGTATCACAAGTTTGGGTTCTTCAGGAAACAAATGATGAGATGGAATTAGGTATGCAAAAGGATTTTCAGGGAGTAACACTGTGAAAGAGAAAAGGAAAACTTGGACAAGGGGGAGTGTTCAGACTGTAACACAGCTTCGACGATGTCTCTGCCAGTCCAATGGGGGAGCTGTGGAGTCCTACATGGGGCAGAAATAGCCAGGCCCTTGTTCCACCATCTTAGCTACTATCATCTTGCTCAGTCATTGGCCAGAGGCAGCTCCGAGAATGGTGTGACCTTGGCTTGAAAGCTGAGACAGATCCTCACGAAGCTAGGAAGTGGAGGCTGTCAGGTATCCTCACAACTGGGCAGCAAGTCCTTTCTCAAAGGAAGGGTTAGGTCCTACATTTCCATGTCTGCTGTCACGTGCATATTTGGCTTCATCAATATCTCTATCCTCTTCCTAAATAATACTAGGATTTTAGCATTCTACCTCCAATCATTTCTGCCCATCTTTTATGTAGGTGTCCAGTACCTACCTTTTGTTACACCCTCCAAAGTAATCATCATTATTAATATAGTTTTATACAATCAATGCTTGTTCAGATTTTTATGTTTACTAATTTCTTTGTTCATCATTTCTTCTTGCACCTTAATCCTTCCTTCTGTTTTCAATTTTATTCTTCCTAAAGTACCTCTTCTAATTCTTTCAGTGAGAGTGTGTTAGTGTCTCTCAGTCTTTGCTCTGAAAATGGTTTTCTTCTCCCTCACTCTTGAATGATAGTTTAGCCAGGTATAAAAATTTTTACCAACATTCTGAAATTTTACTACGTGATTTTCAGGCTTCTGTTATTACTGTTGAGAAATCTGGTAATAGTCTAATTGCTGTTCCTTTGTGGATTGATCTGGTTACTTTTAAGACTTCCTTTTAATCTCTGAGGTTCTGCATTTTTACCACAATATGTCTAGTTGTGGATTTAGTTTAATTTATTTTGCCTGGAATGCATGTGATTTAAGAATCTGTGATTTGTGTCTCATCAAGTCTGAAAAATTATCAGCCATTATTCCTTTAAGTATTGACTCTCCCTCATTCTTTTACTTATTTTTCTTCCTGGAACTTCAGTTAGATAGATATGGTAGTTTTTTAGTCTCTCCCCCACGTCTCTTAAATCTCTTTAATATTTTATGTCTTTTTAACCCTTTGCAATGAATTCTGGACAATTTCTTCAGCTCTAGATTTTAGTTTATTTATTCTTGTTTTATATAAATTTGCTGTTTCATACAATTATTATGTTTTCATTTTAGTGCCTACATTTTTCATTTCATATGCCTATTTTTTCATCATATCTTTCTCTTGCATTTTTTGTTACTTCACTTAAGTCTTTAATCATTTTAAGCATATATTTTTAAGAATTCCTGTCTAATAGTTACATTTTCCAAAGTTCTTAGTCATGTCCACTGACACATGCTCATGATGGATTGTTTCCTTGTGAGTTTTTAATTGTGGGCCCATATGCAGCAAAACTCCATCTGTGCGAATCCTATAAAGCCTGGGATCAGGGTGTGTCCTTCCAGTGGGATTTTGTGTTTGCTTTTGCCAGTCTCCCCAGAGATATCATCAGCCTTGGGCCACTTGAATGTTAACATCTCAGTTTGAGGATTCCTGGACCACCCAGGGTGTAAATTAGAACCAATCTCAGGCAAGGTACAGGCTGTGACTACAAATTCTCAGCGGATACTTTTTCCCATCCAGACCCAAGCCAAAGCAGACAAGTGTCCTTGCTGGCTCCTTCTGCTGGTGGGTGGATATTTTTTAGTCCAGTATTTTACTGAGCATGTAGCCTGTAAATGATCCTAGCTTTAAGCAAGACCCTCAGTTCCAACCCCTTTCTGCCTGATGCGGGCCCAAGGCTTCGTCTTCTAGGAGGTTCAGACCCAACCTCTAGCCGTTATCAGGTCTGATAATAAGCCAGCCCTCTGCCAGGGCTGCCACAGTCTCTGATCACATCTTTACCAGTCAGGTTTTCAGTTCACTCTTCATTTTTGGCCCTGGGGATTTCTTTTACTTTTTTAATAAGCTCAGCTATATGTTTAAAAGGGTATTTGCTATATCATATTCAAGATTTCTAGGTGTTTTGTAGAAAAAGAGTTTCCAAATTATATTAGTTCACTGTATTGACAAATTAAAGTCTGACCCTTCTCATAGTTGTTGCTTCCTCATAGTTTGCTTATTCAGACACTTCATAACTCTTGTATTAATAATTTGATGCCTCTCTGGGCAATATGTCAGCCTCGGCTTCTCTGTTAAAGACCTGGCTTCTCCACCTTTCTTAATTCAAATCCCTGGGTATGGGTCCTGATCAAACCAGCTCACCCTGTGTAGGCAGAGCTCTTCACTCCAAGACTCGCATAGGCCAGGAGCTGCCCATGAATTGGCTGCTTTTGAGTCAAGTCTAATCGGATGCACCTGGAGGAGGAGTGGGGTCTCATGGTACAAAATACTGTGCCCGACGGTCCTTCCCAGTGGCGTAGCAGTTAAGTGCGTGCATGTGCGTTCCTCTTCGGCCCAGAGTTTGCAGGTTCAGATCCCGGGCATGCACCGACGCACCACTTGTCAAGCCATGCTGTGGTGGCATCCCATATAAAGTAGAGGAAGATAGGCACGGATGTTAGCCCAGGGCCAATCTTCCTCAGCAAAAAGAGGAGGATTGGCATCAGATGTTAGCTCAGGGCCGATCTTCCTTACAAAAACAAACAAAAATACTGTGGCCTATGGCTGCCTCAAGGAGGATGGTTTCCTTAAAAGGGCTTGTGGATACAGCAGGCACTGCATAGATATTTCTCACATCGTCCTCCTCCCAGCACCACCAGAACAAGGTACCCTTGTCACCTGAATAGCATTTTACCCATGAACAAATGAACAAATAGCTAGTTGAACAGCTCATAGCCCACTGTGATGGTTAATAAAGGTTCAGTTGGAAAGGCAGTCTCTAACGGGCTGCCGGTCAACATGTTTCTCAATATTTTAGACATGAGATCAAAGTCAGTTTATAAATTTGATGCATGACACAAAGCTGAAAGGGACAGATAACACATTCCAGAAATGAGGTTCAAATGTTTTCGACTGATTAGAATAAACAAGATTAAATTTAATAAGGATTAGGTAAAAGCCCTGAAGTTGGGTCCAAAATACCAATTGTGAAGCACAGGATTGCCAGGCCCTGGCTTGGCAGCAATTCATGGACAGACGACCTGGGGGTTTTAGTGACCATAATTTCAACCTGACCCTGGCTGGTCCTGCTCAGCTCCTACCCAAATCCTCCTGGCTTTGGTGAGATACCCGGGGCACACAGAAAAAGAACTCCCGAGTAGTCACCCAGCACCCATGGGCTTAGATCCTAAATTACCTTGCTTCATTGACCCCACCCTTACTCTGACCTCTGCTCATTCTCTTCTGCACCCCAACCTAACCCCTCTCATTTTATGCACAATTGGTTTCCTGGACCCTTGATTCATATCTCTGCCCCTTAGTCATTGTACTTGCAGTCTTTGGGGTCCCTGGAAACCAATTCATAGTAGGAACTTTGGAAGAAACTAAGGAAACATTTCCTCTGGAGAAGAGACTATGGGAAACATAATGGGCATCTTCAAACGAAAGTGGAAGTAGACCTGTCCTGTGTTGCTCCAGGCAGCAGTATTAGAGTTAGAGAGGCGAGTCGCATGGATCAGATGTCTGTTCAAGGCATTAGTATTTCTTTCTTTTTTTTTTTTTTGTGAGGAAGATCAGCCCTGAGCTAACACCTGATGCCAATCCTCCTCTTTTTTGCTGAGGAAGACTGGCCCTGAGCTAACATCCATGCCCATCTTCCTCTACTTTATATGGGACGCCGCCACAGCATGGCTTGACAAACAGTGCGTTGGTGCACACCCGGGATCCGAACCGGCGAACCCCAGGCCGCTGCAGCAGAGCACGCGCGCACACTTAACCGCTTGCACCACTGGGCCAGCCCCAGGGCATTAGTATTTCAATTAACATGCATGAGCACTTGCTATATGCAAGGTGATAGGTGCTTTGGGCCATGCAAAGGAAGGACTTTCCAACAAATGGAAGTAATTCCATCTGGCTATACTGTTGGAGGGAGATCCTTGACCTCTGATCAGGAATACTGCTGAGTTGACTCCTGCATTAGGGAAGAGGGCTAGACTCTGGCCTGTAAGGTCCCATCTGATGGCAGAATTCTGGTTCTACAATACCGCATTCAAGCCAGATCTACTATCTCAGAAAAGCACCGACAAGACCTAATCCTTTGGAATGCAGAAAAGGTGACAGACCAGAACTTGCCGTCCCAAAGGGGTCAGAATGATCTGCAAAAACACCTGCAAATACTTCTCTACCTATCTACCTTGCTTCTGGCCCTTTAAACTAGCCCAACCCATCCACAGGCTGCACCTGCAAAAGATAAAGTCTAGCTGAAAATAGCCACGGGTGTTCAGAGCAATTTCCCAGAACCTCCATTCTCTGATTTGGCTCAGATTCCATCTCACCCTCCTCCAGTCTCTTGGCTCTGACTTCACCTCAGTTATTTGAACCTTGGCTTTACTTATCCTATAGACCAGAGAGGTTTTCAAATGTTAGCAAGCATCAGAATCACCAAGAAGACTTGTTAAAACACAGATTGTTGGTCTCTGTCCCCAGAGTTTCTAATTAAATAGGTCTAGAATGGGCCCAAGAATTTGCATTTCTAACACGTTCCCAGTGACACTGATGCTGCTGGTCCAGGGACCACGCTTTGAGAACCAATGCTCCAGACTATGGTTCAGCTCTCCTCTCTGCAAGAGCCCCCTGTGTAACTCAGCCCTATAAAATCCTACTTCTGTCTCCTGAGCTATTGCAGCCCCAGCCACTCCTCCAGTACCAGTTGCGTCTTTGGATGCTATCAACAGAGGGATGCCTAAAATTCCCCAGCACTGCATTCCTGAAACCCAGGCTTTCCCGATCTGTTAACATGCAAGTGCCTCAGAAAGTATTTTGCCACAGTTTTATAGAGAGAATTAATTATAAACCCTATAGAAATGGTGTTTTTTCCTTGAGAGTGAGCATGTTAAAAAAAAAAAAAAAACTAACTCCCCCAAATCTTCCCAAATCAGGTGCAACCCAGCTGGTGGCCTTATAGCTACAGGACTGGAATGCCTGAGCAAACAGCTGAAGGTAAACAGTGGGAGCCAAATAGTAATAGTTAACTCTAACATAACTCTTATTTTGTGCCAGGCTTTGTCATAAGAATTTTGCATATATTTGTTATTTTATTCCTCATAACAAACCTGTAAGGAAGATATTATTATTATCCTCATTTCACTGATGAGACAACCAGGGCACAGAGAGGTCAGATAGGTTGCTTCAGGTCACACAGCTAGAACATGACAGAGCCAGGATCAGCCCGTGGAGCGGGGCTCTGGAGTCTGCACTCCCCACTGCACTGTGCCGCCTGGGGTGACTTGCACAGACTCTGAAATCTGTGTTCTGGGGTCAGCTTCCTTTTTCTGCTGAAACTTTTTCCCCAGTTGGGTGCCAATTTTCAGGTCTTCCACCCCTTCCTCACCACCCGCACTCACCTTGAGACTAGTTTTCTTGTCTCAGAATGTAATTTCAGGCATCGGCAAGCAGAGAGATTTGGGGGAGTCAATGGGGAGGGCCTAAGACCATTCTAGGCATACCCAGCTGGCCATGAATGTAAACTTGACTTTAATTAGGATCTTGACTGGTTTTCAATGACTTAGTTGAGGTGGGAAAGCTGGGAACACAAGGTTCTCGAGGGCTCTCCCCTAGATGGTACAGTCTCCTGGAAGACAAGGTATGTCTGGGCCACTTTCTGGTTTTGAAGATATCTCCAAAAGAGGGGCTTATTATAAATGTTTACATTAAGCAAACAGACACAGTTAACCCCCCAAATAAATATACAGTGCAACATAATTCTGAAATTCACAAGATGCTTGACTACAGGATTTACCGAAACTCCTATGAAGTCAGTGTGCTCCGGCCGTGTGGTGGGGAATGGTCTGCTGTCTGAGGGTTGTGTGAAGAGTCTCCTCCATGCCTGTGGGGTAGCTCGGTGCCTGTGTTTGCAACCGCATCTGCAGGGAACATCCACAGTCTAAGGCTGGGGCCCTACCTCTGGCCCAAATGGCCATCCCTCTCACCTGTGATGGGCCTTGCTGGAGGGTCCCAGCTCTCTGGAGATGGTGTCTGAGGCTCCAGCAGCAGAAGGGCTTCATTTTGGGTTCTCTCAGTCTGGACCAGGCTGCCCCAGCACCTTCTGTCCACCTCCAATCTCCTTTCTTCAGAGCTTCCCCCTTCCTAAGTCTCTGCTGAATTTCTCCCAACCCCATTCACCGCTGCCCTAAAACTGAAAAGTTGTGATGTTCTGGCCCAATGACCAATATTATAATTGGCATCTAATGATTCTTTTGCTTTTAGAGTTCCCTTGCCTCATATCCAGGAACATATCTCTAAACCTCTATATTTTTTCCACCTCTGGTTGTGAAACTTGACCAAATATACAGAGTTCTTGGCCTGCCTCGTCTTTACAAAGAGAAGGGACACTGTTTTGTTTTGAGTTTGCCCAGCTAGAATTTCAGAGGGGCTGTACTTCCACATAGACTCTGTTCCCACCCAATATCTGCTTACAAGAAAACCCTGGTAGCAACATTCAGTTGTTTGGGCTCCATTCAACTGCTGGACCAACAACTAAACTTTTCCCAGGAGTGGGTGCATCTCAGCATTCTGATAGGGTTGGCACATAAAATACAGGATGCCCAGTTAAATTTTAATTTCAGATAAACAACGAATACTTTTGCAGTATAAATATATCCCATGCAATACTGAGAACATATTTATACTTTAAAAGTATTGGTTATTTATCTAAAATTCTTATTTAACTGAGTGTGCTGTATTTTTATTTGCTAAATTTGGCAACACTAAGAATATATCAAAGAATCTAGTTAAATAAGAGTTCTATGAAAATGTTAAAATATTACCAATAAGTACAAGCATCCAGCTGGCCTAAGAAAGCTCATGTGCCTGCCTGTTGGCTAGGGGAAGGCAGTCACATGATTAACCCTCACAACTCATCCGGTGGAGGAGAGTTAATTCTCCCAAAGGACATCGCAATGCTACTCAAAATATATTTATACATGTAGAATGAAAAATACTGCTAAGTCAGAAGTTAACAAGTCTACCAATCACCAAACATCCTTTATTAGGTGAGTGGGTGAGGTGAAAAATTTGAGAACAGGAAAGGTGAGATTGATAAAGATAAGTCTCTCTTCCATCGTAATTTTTCCAGAGGCACTTCCCAAAGAGCAAAGAGAGGTTCAGGAGATCCTTTTCCATGCTCAGGACTGATCACTGCATGATTTAGGGCGAAACCCTTTAAAGCAACCTCCACCCCATCTTCAGGGCCTCAATTTCATCCTAGATGCAAAACTAGTTTCTCCTGCGGAAATCATCCTATGGCCCTTAGAAGAAAAAGTGTGGGATATAGTCAGGGAAGTCTTCTACCATTTAAATAAATAGTGATAGTGAGGTAGCGCTGCCCCTCAGATGAAAAGGGAGGAAGATAGACTCGTTAGAAAACATTTTTTAATAAAAAAAAATTTTATCAGAAACATTCACAAAAGGATTTTAGTAAAATGATGCAATAATTTTAAGGCCATAATAACTTTTGAAAGCCAGTGCTGATTACCAGGTGTATTAAAAATGGCCTTGGGGGAAATCTCTGTGCAAATATTTCTTTTTTAGTTTAATTTCAAAGACTACTTAAAAGGAAAAAAGGAGGATGTCTGAAGTAGTAAAGTAGCAATCATTTGCACCTGGACAGACCGTGTTTCATCCCAGAATCTGGAGCATTTTGTGCACAGATGGGAGAGACCGTGGGGGCCAGGAAGGGGCGTGGCAGAGAGTCAAGGTGCCTCTGCCAAGGTCACACAGAGACACAGGTGGACTTGATAGCACTGCTCCCACCCGATTACCATCACGCAGCCTCTCTGCTCTGAAGGGAGTGTGGATCACGCTACAGGAGGTCCCCCATAGCTTCAGGACCACAGCCGAAGAGAAGCCAATGAGGTCAAGGCCAAGTTTACCGAACACCTGCTACACGCACAGCGCCGTTGGGCACCATGGGGGAGCATGATGATGGGCAAGACCCAGATCCTGCCGGCAAGCATGAGACTAAGTCACAAGACAAGACTCTCTTTGCCAAGAGATGGGATCTGTCAGCGAGGGTGTGAGGGAGTATACAGACCTTCCACTGGGCCTCCAACGGTAGGAGGGATTTAGATAGAAATGTGGAGCATTTCACAATGTGTCAAGACACCCTATATTCTACCTGACTTCTTTCTCCATCAGAGAACTAGAGACTCCTGCCCTTCCCCCCACGAAATGCAAAGCAGGCTCAATGCTGGCCTCCAAGCTGTTTGCCAAAAACCAAACACTTGCGGTCTCCTCCAAGAGTTCAGAAGGGATTTTGGTTAGCGTGTTCCCATTCTGTTTGTGTTTTGCTGGTTTCTTGCCTCACCCAGTCCTTTTTTCTGCTCCCTGTTTTCTTCTTTTCGTTCCCACAGAAGAAAAACTCATGAATAGACCTCAAGACAAAAAGAGCAGAGAAGCTCCCGGATTCTCACCCATTTCACTGAACTCTTGGGGCAACAGTGGTTCATGTCAGGGCTGAGCCAGAGCCCGGGCTGGGAGGAGGGTCCCACTCACCAGGACAGGACGTCAGGGTGGGCGCGTTCGCCCCCTATCCTCTAAATGCTTACGGAATAAAGGATTAGACAGAGGTCAGCAGATGCCAGTCACCAGGGGGACCCACTATCTCTCACTACAATGATGGCCACCGGGCAGCCTAGATTTTCTAGGACAGTTCCAGTTTCATATGTCGTATTGACCCCATAAACTATCCAAATGGCCTGGAAATTATAACATTTCAGCGTCCAAACTACAATTTCAAAACTTCCCCCTCACATTTGGAATTGGTACCAAAATCTTTCATCAGCCCAAATGTCCCGGCTGGGTTTCAGAAACTATAATCATTGTAGCTAGAGGCTGATGGGAGAGTAGGTGTATTTGGTCTTCATAGTGTCCCCATGTCCTTTGTCAGCTGCCTGCTCTCCCCTTACACAGTGCTGCCTGCTGGCCACCCCTCTCTATCCTCTCTCTGCCTTTGTTTGATGAAAACAGCCCCAGTTAGGATCTGGCAGGAGCACAGGGGAGGTAAGGTGCTGAAGAGGACGTTAGGCTATTTGCATCCTCACAAGAGGTAGTGTCTTGAGACCAAGGGGTGAAATGTTAATAAGGAATTAGGGAGTTTAAGCAAAGTCTAATAAAATATGGGGGAAAGAAGAGTGAGGGGTCTCTGGTGGAGCCCCTTCAAGCTGAGTGGCATCTCCCTGCTCCTGGGTGTTTGCCACACTAAGTCTCCTGCCTCTGAATGGGGTGGGGGAAACTGCTGCTGCCACAGTCAAAGGAGAGAGTTGGTATCAAGTAGGTGTGAGCATCCCTCAGTGAGTGGCCAAAGCTGGACGCTGTGCAATGCTGAAGGAGGGGCCACATGGCAGGAATAAGCACCTTGGTGACCCGGCCCAAGGACCACTGGGTGCTGCCTGGAAGTCTGCAGGTGAATCCTACATATTTTTTTGCACTTATACCCCAGGAAAAATATGAACCCTGTGCACCAGAAAACTGCACAGTGCTGACATCACAGGAAGTACTCGATCCACTGGGCACCAAACCACCCACTGGTGATGGTCTTCATGTCACAGGAGTCACAGCCTCTGGGGGCATGGGTCTCGTCTCAGCCCGAGACTATGGAAGCGGAGGTCTGCCTTGGCTCATCTGCAGAACGTGAGCCCTGAACCCTCCCAGAACACGTTCTCACCCAGCCAGGTGAGCCTCGCCAGGACCCAGCTACCTAGAAGGCACACCCCAGCTGCCCAGTGTTGGTGGTCTTGGTCATGAGCAGCCCACCTCCCCTGTGCTCACTTCTCTTCACTCTGCTCCCTGATGACAGTTGTCTCCATTCTGCTCGGCCTGCAACACCCTCCAGCTGGGGCCTGACCTGTGCCTTCCTGTCTCGTGTTTTGATTCCATCCTCTCAGCTCTCTTCTTTCTTGCTTTCACTGTGATACGTCCACGGACTGATCTCATTGTCATGACCCACACCTTTCGCAAGCCCTAGGACACTGTGTCCCGACAGGGAGGTGTGTGGAGTGAGTCGAGAGAGAAAGTAATCTTGAAAAATATCTCCTCTGTTTGTTCTCCTTTCTGCCACAGAAGATGCGTAAACCTTACCCTTTTCCAGTCCGTACTCTGGTACAAGAGAATGCATGACAGTCTTTTTTTTTTTTTTTTTTTTTTTTATTTTTCCCCAAAGCCCCAGTAGATAGTTGTATGTCATAGCTGCACATCCTTCTAGTTGCTGTATGTGGGACGCGGCCTCAGGATAGCGGGAGAAGCGGTGCGCCGGTGCGAGCCCGGGATCCAAACCCGGGCCGCCAGCAGCGGAGCACGCACACCCAACCGCCAAGCCATGGGGCTGGCCTGCATGACAGTCTTTGAAATAAGTCTCCATAGAAGGCTTTTTTTTCTGGCTTCTCCTTCTATGGTCAGATATTTCCACGGTCAGAAATTAATTCCTTTGACTTTTTTTCTGTTAAAATACTAATAAGCAAGGGAAAGGTAACAGCAGTTATTTGTGTCTCAGAGCAAATGTACTTATTCTGAGAGCATACTTTGATAGGGAGAGAAAGAATTGGAGAATAGGGGAGTTGGGAACAGTTAAGAGAAGCCTCAAAGAAAGGAGAAACAACTGTAGAATAGAAAGATGGAAGGGGGCCTAAGCCACACTTTCCCTGTCTCAGAGTTTTGCAGAGGCCAAGTGAATCTGAGCCAGGTCTCAAATCAGCAAGAGGAGAAATAGGAGGTATATCCTGGAGCAAATTCAGGCATTGAACACAAAGGATTTGTGTCGTCCAGGGATTATGGAGGCACCAAGGATACAAAGAAAAGTAAGACCCAGCTCCTGTCCTGAAGGAGCTCACAGTCTAGTAGGGAGAAACAGAAGGAAGTTGATGCTCATAATGCAGTTTGAAAGTGCTTCAACTGAGTGATGCACACAGAGGAAGGGCATGAACGGGCACCTGAGGCAGCCTGGGGAAGAAGGAGGATGAGATACATGGGCTGACTGACTATTAAGAGATCAGTAAGACGTAGTCTAGCAGGAGAGGAAAAAGAATACCCGACAGAGGGAACAGCCTAAACAAAGGATCATGAAAAAGCAAAGTTCTCTGTGGTTGGAGTATAGGGTCCTTAAGGTGATGTAAAGGTGCTTGGCAATCAGAGCACTAAAGGCTATGCCAAGAAATTTCAGCTTTATTAGGAAAGCAACGAGGGGCTACTGATGGATTTTAAGCAGAAGACCACATGGGCAGTTTGCATCTGGATCATTCGCTCTGAAGGTAGGCAGATGATGGAGCAGAAGGCAATGAGACTAGAGACAGGGAGGCTGGTTAGGAGGTGATGGTAATAGATGGGAGATGAAGGATTGACCCAAAGCAGGGGCAGGGGGCCTAGAGAAAGATTGGGAAGTAGCATCTATGAGACCTGGGGACCCAGGAGTGTAAGGGAATGTAAGAGGATGAAGACAATGCCTAGATTTCTGGCAGGACCACTGGTGAATGGTGAAGTATCCACTGAGAAGGGAAATGCAGGGAAGTCAGGCAGGGCTTAGGGTAGAAAGTCTGGATGCAAGTAAAATCTCATTTGGTCAACATCCTACTTGAAAATCCCTGAGATTACCCATAAAGTCCAGTTGCTTTGGTTGAATTAGATAAAGTTCCAGGGCTTTGTCATCCATGATCTCTAAACCCCAGGATCACGCTCAGATGGAGATACGCTCATCCCATGAGAAACATAAGGAAGCAAGCCCCCCATGGGACTAGAAGCGTCATGGCTTCCATCTTGTCCTCACTCCGCAGGTAGAATGGCTGACAGAAACCCCAAGCGCCACTGAAGTCAGAGGTTCTCAACCTAGGCTGCATATTGGCACCACCTGGGGAGCTGTAAAGACTGCAGATGCCTGGGTCCCACCCCCTGAGGCTCTGATTTAACCCTCTGGAGGTAGCCTTGGCATCTGGAATATTCCAAGTTCCTTGGTGATTCTAAAGTGCAGACAAGATTGAATTGATTAAATTGTTCTCTCTCCTTCCCGAGGGATCATTTGAATTCCTATGAGGTAAAGAGCAATGACCGAGGTCAGCTTTGGGCTGATGGTGACTGTCAGAGGTTCACACAGAGACGTCCTCTGCCTCCGCTAATGATCCCTCCGGATTGTCCAAGTGTTTACCCGGGCAGCCCAGGGTCCAGCGATGGCTCCTGATTGCTGGGTACACTTGCCAGGATGGGGAAGAGGCTCTTCCAGACAGATGTTCCAGACAGCTTGGCTCTGAAACACAAACAAACAGAAAATAGTCACTCTGCCTCCCAACCTGTCCAGCACTGGGGAGGCGGTGGGGTGGGGATCGGGGGAAGATTTCAACAAGGGCAACATTTACGAGGCTTTTCCAACCTGCGCTAGAATAGTTATTACCGCAAATAGCCATTTGGGCTGCTACGAGTCTGTAATTTCAACCTCTGAAGTAACATGTTCTCAGAGCTTCTGGTATCTCATTTTGTTGATGCAATGGGGAAAATCCAGGGACGGGACTCAAGGCGAGTTTCCCCCCAGCTTCTGGTGCCCTCACGATAACCAGGCTCTTCACAATCAGCCTCTGAGATTTTACCAGGAGGCTCCTGCAGAGTCCAAATTTGGGCTTAATTCTTCTTTTTCTTGCCATACTTGTAATCTGCACATGCTCCTCCTAAAAAGCTCATTGTTTTTCCAGGCATCTTCCCTGGAGCATCTTGAATCTCTACCCCCCAGTGAATCCTGACCCCTCAGAGACGATGGAGACTGAGTCAGTTTATCCGTGAGCCCAGAGGATGGGCTTCTAGCTCAGCGACCAGAAGAGAAGTGCCACCCGTGTCCAGAGTGGAGGCCTCCAAGCAGAGCAGAGGCCCTCAGCCACTCCATTCTGCCCTGACCCCTTGGATATCAGGAGGGCATCCCTATCAGGGCCCCCAGGGAAGTCGAGGTACCCACCAGTCCCAGCCTTTTGGGGGAAGAAGGGTATATACCAGTCCCAGCCTTTTGGGCATTCAAGTCCAACCTGTATTCACCCATCCCGGGGTGGAGAAGGCCCACATGCCCAACGAAAACCTGAACTCTGAGGGGAGACCCCAGGTTGGCCCTGACTTCCTAGGGCAACAGCTTTTCCAGGCTGCTTTAACCCATTATGAAGACAGCTATTTTGCAGAAGCCCGGTCCAGCCAGCCCACCAGTGATCCAGGGCAGAAGCTTCTGTCAGGAGCAGGTCAGCCCCAAGCGCACAGCAGACTGGCTTCCGTGTTCCTCGCTGTGTTGCTTGGGTTACCCCCACCCTGCTGGCAGCAGGTAACCCTGAGACAAGTGTCTTCTAATTCGAGGGTGAGGGACAGGAACTCTCACCCTTCTTTTTTGGATTCCCCAGATCTCCAATGGCTTCAGTGGCAGGCTATGAAATTCTCAAAACAAAAGCAATCTGAATTCATTTTTTTAAAAAATTAATGCAAAATTGTAGAATACTTTGTGGCAGCCAAGAGGAAGGAAAGATGTCACAGAATTGACAAATTCATATAATTCATTCATTCAACAAACACCCACCATGTGCCAAGTACCGTGCGAGGTCCAGGAGCTGCAAACAAGGATCAGGCAGGGCCCTGGCCTCAGCAAGGTCTCGGTTTGGTTTAAGAGGCAGATGATGGTCCTAGTGTGTGTGAACAATAATGCATGTTAGCAACAGTGCATGTTAGCAATAGTGCGTGTTAGCAATAGTGTGTGTGAACAATAGTGTATGTGAACAGTGGCAACAGAGGTGCTATGGCAGCCCACACCGGATGCCCAACACTGCCTGGGGTGTCAGGAGAAGGTATGGGAAGATTGGTAGGAATTCACCAGGACCCAAGAACGAGAAGTGTAGGGAGGGGTGATGCGTGCAAAGCTACAGAGCTGTGTGAAAAGATAGCACCTTCAAGAATCAACTTCTACAGGCTGGGACCTCAACCTGCACGCCTGGCTGTGCTTGTGCTCTGCCTGGTCCAGGAGGAGGCCCCTTTCCTGGCACTATCCTATTGAAATTTCTACTTCACTGCACACTGGATCCATGTGCATATGTCTGATAAGCACCAGGACAGGTATGTGGCCTTGGAAGTCACATACGTCATCCTATGTGGGATGCTAAAAATAACTCACCCATCTGCTGCCTGCCATCTCACCTGCCCAGACAGAAGTTGGCCAGGTGGGCCTTGTCAGAAAGCAGAAGGACTCTGGCAGCTTTGCAGTTGAACTATCCACTGGTTTCCAAGCATATCAGGAGGCGCGAGAGTCTCGCCACATGGAGACACTGGCCTCAGGGAACCCCCAAAAGGGGAGGAGAGTGAGCATTTATTGTGTATCCACTCTCCATCAGACCATGGGTCAGCTGCTTCATGTATGTTACTGTTATCTCTACAAGAGGAGACTGAGGCTCACAATCCTACAGTTGGAAAGAGCGAAATCAAGCACGACACTGAGCCGACATAAACCCCCATGTGCACACCTGCCTGCGCACACACTCACCCTCCCCTCGCCTTCCTGGAGACAGCCAACCCTCCTCCACCTAGACCAAGGATTCAAGCTGCCTCCTTTCCCCGCCACCACGTCAGCTGCTGGGTTTGGAGGGGTCTCTTTCCCTCCTGTGATCCTTCCCTCCCGCACAACTGCTCCAGCACCGGCAGACACAGGCCAGCTTCAGAGCAGGTGTTTGCAAACTCTCCCAACAATCCTCTAATGAAAATAATGTGTGGATCCTTGAACAGGAGGCACATTTGTGTATTCTTTTTCTAGAGAGGTCCTCGCTCACATGACATCAGAGAAAATGAAGATGTGACAGAAGAAACAGAAGAAAATAAAAGAATCAGGTTTGGAAATTAAATCCTTACAAGTTTAAAAAGTGAAAATAATAAATTCATAACACCTTATTCCACATGCAAATATCCCCATATAACCCTAGAGTGTGGGGTCCCCCGATGGGGACATGATGTCATTAGACTCCGGCCTGTCTCCTTACTTCTGTGCCTCTAACCGTCCATCAGGCTGTGAGCCCTCCCCTTCTCTGCACATGGTTGCCTCACCCGCAGGCTGATTTCCCTAATTCCAGCCCACCGTTCTCTCTCAAGCCCAGGCATCAGGAAGTTCTTCAGACTGCGGTTCTCCAGACTCCTGCTCTGTTCAGAAAACACAGCCGTTAGCCCCATTTCTCCTGCCCCGTTTCTTCCCCATTCAGTCCCAGAGATGCTACTGTTCCTCTGCCTTTTAGAAGTTACCATGCTTGAGCCTTCTCTTCATTCTCACTCTTCCTCTCCGACTCCTCCTAACTCTTCTCTCAGATCTCAGTCTTTCACACAAAACCTGAAAGAGGGTGAGACAAGACCGTGTCTGATTATGTGCAGAGGATGGAGGGGTGGGTTGGAGCAGAGTTCAGGAGGACGGGAGGCAGCGGGCAGGTAATGAGGAAGTTGGCAGGGGGCTGACATGAAGCAGGAGCTTAAGCATTGGAGTTAGATCTCACTTTCTTTCCTAAGCTTCCGTTTCCTTTTCTGTAAAATGGGTACAATAATACCTAACTGGAAAAGTTATTAAAAGGACTAAATTTATGCCTAGTGCTCTACTTAAATGACCTCACACTGTTATTATCCCTTTTTTCCCTCAACAAGTGAAGAAATGAGAGCTTAAAGATTAAGTAACTTGGGCAAAGCCACACAGTAAACAGCAGAGCCGGGATCCAACCCAAGCTAGTCTGCTTCCACCGCCCCTGCGATAGTCAGTCACCACACGGTACTGCCTCACGCTTTACCTCAGACCTTCTCATTCGCAGGGCACCACGTCCTCACCTCGGAAATCACAGCCACTGCATCTCAAGCAAGGAGCATACGCCTCCCAGTCTCAATCGTCTCCAGGACAGACCTCCTTGCCACTCAACCATTCCCTCCCCCTCACCCACTCCCCTTAATTCCTTCATGTGAGGGTTGGTCAACAACTTTCTAAGTGAATTGCTGCTCTAATATTGCCAGTGCCCTAGAAGGGGATGGTTACAGCCTCCTTGAGAGGAAGAACCGTTTTTTCCCTTCAGATTTATCTCCTCAGCCAGTGGGGCGTGTACTAAGTGCCCAATTAAACTCTTACTTGTTGTTGTAAGGCCAAGAGGAGGACTGGTAAAGAATTGAAGTAACCACATTTCTCATGAACCTCCTTAGTTCACTGTGGGATCGCGGCCTCTTGAAATCTGTCCCTGGCAGACAGCACCACTGAACACCACCTGTCCCAGATCCCGTCAACTCCAGCTTCACCGGGGACCCCGGAGCCTGAGGCAGATACAGGGAGGAGCACCTATATCATCCTCACAGCAGTCGTGTGAATTTGAAGAGTTGAGCTTTAATCACAAGTTGTAGGTTTGACAGAAACAATCTTTAAAAATAATTTACAGTGAAGATAATTTTTTTCTTACAACTGATATTGACTTTAATTATGCCCACCATTGAGACATCTTCTCTTTTACGGTCGCTCATTTTCACATTGTTTATTCTCAAATCAGCTACTTTTCAAGGGTATGTACTGATTTTTTTTCCTTTCAAGCTCACAAAAAAAGGCACAAGGATTTTTTCCAAATCTGAAATATATTTTTTCTTATGATAAAAGTGATACATTGTTAAAATTCATATAATACAGAAATATTATAGTAAACATCGAACATCTACTCATAATCTCTTTCCCAAAGATTGACACTGTAACAGGTTGGTTTATAGCTTTCCTGAGTTTTAATGCATATATAAATATAAAGGTAATTTGCATGACCTTGATCATCTAAATTTACTGTTCTGAAACCTGCTTTTTTCTTTGACCTACTATCATAGGTAGCTTTCAATGACTATAGATGTAGAAGTACAATACACCATAATTTTCAATAACTGCTTAATATTCTATTGAACCGATAAACCCCCAATTTTCTAGTCAACACCATCTTAATGGATATTTAAGCTGTTTTCCTG
The DNA here is from genome assembly GCF_057802395.1 of Ceratotherium simum simum. NCBI lineage: Eukaryota > Metazoa > Chordata > Mammalia > Perissodactyla > Rhinocerotidae > Ceratotherium > Ceratotherium simum. Next base: position 35,043,595 of record NC_141927.1, on the reverse strand, counting down.
TTTTTACTATTCCAAACAAGACTACAATGGACATTTCTTGAGATAAATTCCCGGAAGTGGAAATACTGGGCCAAAGGAGTTGCATAATTTACATTTTGATGTATATTCCTAGATCACCTTCTAGAAAGAAAGCCTATTATGAAGATCCTCTGTAAAGAAGTATCTTTCCTATCTGAGTATCAAAAGCTGGGGGGATGACACAGGGCTCCGTTGGCTGTCCAGTCACTCCCCCCCGGGGGGCAGAGGGGGAATACCATGTCCTCACGCCGTCCTCTGCCTGACCACAGGTGGAAACCAAGCAAATCCTTGCATTTTGACTATTTTTTTAATTCTAAGATTCCAAGGGTTTCCCCTTTCAATTTCTAAGTCTGTTGGCTCATACAGTCCAAAGATTTCGTGGTTATTTCCAAATTTAGACAAAATTCATCATGTCCGAAAATAATTGGAGGAAAGCTTATGGTACCCTCATGGAGTAGACGATATGTTAGTGAGAATGACTTGAAAGAACAAGTTAGAGGGAAAGGAATGACTCTCCAAGGTCCCAAAGGATCACTTAATTTTTATCTTCTCCAAAAAAGCTCACTTCTGAACCTGGCATTCAAGACCCTATATAGTCTAGCCCCATCATAAAATTTAAAGCCTCATGTACCCTAAATAAACCCCATTTTTCTCTAGTGAAACAGAAGCTGTTGCCTCTCACTCAAATATGTTGTGCTTTCCTCTTTATGTCTTCCAGTTAAGAATAAAAAGCTGCCCCTATTTCTCGAGCATCTATTATATGCCAGGCACCCTGTTAAGTGCTTTATAGGGAATATTTTAGGCAATCCTTACAGCAATTCTAAGAGGTAGTCACTATTTCTCCCCATCTTAAATATGGCAAATGAAGCTCAGAAAGATTAAGTGACTTACCCAATGCCACACAGCTGTTCAAAGTCAAGCCAGCACTGGAAACCATGTCACCCTCATTCCAACACTCCTGCTCTCAATTTCTACCCGCATTGCCTGACACCCCCACTCTCTCCAGCTCCCAACAATCTACATCCTTCAAGATTCAGCTCAAATCCCATCTCTTCTGACAGCTCCCTACCTTCAACAAAATGGAAGTTATCTTTCATCATTCTGAATTTTTATTGTCCTTGCTGCAGTTTGCCCCCACTTTTTCAGTTTAGTTCACTCATTCAGTCAGCCTCTCTTCAGCACCTTCCATGTGCCAGGCCCTGCCAGATGCCCAGCCCAGCCTCAAGGAGGTGAGGCCAGGCAGGGACGTAATGGATACCTCTCTGCATCCCCCACAGCAGCTCAAGAGGCCTGCAGCAAATATTTCTGGATTAACCGGTGAGTTGGATGGTTGATGAGAGTGCAGAGGAAGGGCTGCTTTTACCCCCCCAATCAGTGCCACTGAGTCTGTCTGTACCCTATGACCTGACTGTTCTGTAAATTCACCTCTTCCTGCTCTGAGGCACTTCTCTTCCCACTGGGAAGGCAGCTCTGGCCAGGTAATTTATCTCTGTGTCTTGTCTTCTCAGGAGAGGGACGTGCAGCCCAGCAGGTGCCTGATAACAAGCCCATTAAACCTCCATCTCTGCTCTCAGCACGAGCTCCCAGCCTCTCTGCAGTGTTTATCTTCCCTACCAAGCAGCTGGGTGGATGACAGAGTCTACCTCAGCGTGGGGAAAGCAGGAAAGAGACTGTACCTGGAGCCCCAGGTCCCCCAAACCACAGGAACTACACCCAGCACCGCGTTCCCCCCTCCCCAGGAACAGGGTTGGGGCAGAGGTTAATAGAAAACCAAACCCTGGTTATATTCCACCATTCCTCCTTCAGATTGCTCCTCTGCCTCCAACACCAACACACACCAACACACACACACACACACACACACACGCACACGCTCCTTCCCTGGCTCCCTGATATGAAAACTCAAAGGAGAAGACAAGTGAGAGGAAAAGCCAAGGAAATGACCTTTCATGAGGGAACTGGAGTAGGTGGCCCCCGATCCCCTTGGTGCAATGTGAGAGTAGCAGGCAGGACTAACTTCTCTGCCACCTGTCACCAGTGCCGTTTTCTGAGACGGCCCGAAAATCTCCCTTTGAGAAGCAAATACTGGGCAGCCAGGGGGTTCACAGCACTTAGAAGGGCCACACCCTTGGTTTAGTGCTCTGCTGTGGCCATCCTGAGAGTCTTAATAATTTTTTAATGCGAGACCCTGTGTTTTCAGTGTGTGCTGGGCCCTGCAAACTCCAAAGGCAGTCCTGTGGATCAGTGGTGAGCAGGAACAGGGTGCAGGCCAGCAAGGTTCTTGATGGGGAAGGATGGGAGGTGCCTGGTGAGGGCTGACAGGGCTGTCCCTGAGAGTAGGGCCAGCTTCACTGCCCCACTCAGGCCATGGAGCACAAGATGCCACAGCCCCCAGCAGCTCAGGAAACCTCCTGCAGCTGGGTCAAACTCTGTTTCTTGCCCCTCCCTCACCAGCCTTCCCAAATCACTGAAGCCAGGAGAACACTGAGCTGAGAGCTTCTAGGTCTCACTATGTCCCAGGGAGGACATCAGAGAGTGCTGTCCCCACCCCCGACCCCTGCCCCGCCTCCCAGCTCTGAGTGTGCACAGGGAGCATGATGGTGGCTCATCCCCACACTCACGTGCTTCTGTCCATTCCCTGGGCCCTGGGCTGGCCTCCAGCTGCAGATCCTTCTACAGTCACTAGAGCCGTCACAAGGTCAACCCCGAGGAAGCCGCTGCTGTTTGCTGAGTGCCTTCAGCCCCAGGTTCGCCTACCCCAGAGAGAGCCTGTTTACGGCTCTGTGTGATCCAGAGTCCCAGAGGGAGCAGAGAATTCACTCCCAACCTCATTCCCAGCAGAAGCCCTGCTCTCTCCTCTGGGAAAACTAGCACTTGGTTAGTGCAGGGAACTGGGCGTGGTGTCAGAGCGAGGGCTTCTTTAGGGCAAGAGTCAGGGCTTAGTCCCCTTGGCATCCCAGTGTCAAAGTCAGGGCCTAACCCAGAGTAAGCCTCTGGGAAGGAAGAAAGGAAGGAAGGGGGGAGGGAGGAAGGAGAAAAGGAGAGAGGGAGGAAGGAGGGAAGGGATTAGCCAGGCCTGACTATTCAGAATAGAGCCTTGGAGACCCTCCTGTCTGCTAATCTCCTCCAAAACAACCTGTCAGATTCCGCCAATATTACTACATTTCTTAAAGACCTTTTGGCCTTGAAAAGCCCTAATGAAATTCAAATATCCCTGGAAATGGTAATTCTGAGAGCTTTCTTCCAGGGAGAGGAAGGGTGGTGCTTGGAGTCTGGTGACAGCAGATGGAAAGCAGGGAGGAGGGAGAATGGCGGTGGTGACAACACAACAGCCGCGGTGCTCCCTAGAGTGGGCCCTGGCCAGGACCACACCAGCGGCCACAGTAGGGAGAGGCCTGTGCAGCCACTTATGGCTACAGAGCAGGTGGACGCTGCTCTAAGTGGCTTCTGAGCTGTCGCTTGCTGAGTTCTGCTTGTCCTAAACTGCTTCCTGCCCTAGCTCCCTGCTGTCCCGGGCCCTGGATTCCCCTTACTTCCCTTGCAATCAGAAAGTGGGGTCTCCCCTCACGGAGGATGAACCAGTTACGCAGTGGGTGGAAGCACAAATGGAGGAGTGAGACTGTGGCAGTGTCAGAGCCCAGCCTTCCAGCCTCTCCTCCCCACACCACCTGCCCTGTCGATGTGAGCCCTGTCGGACCTGTCGAGCACCCTGCGGGGGCTGTGCTGAAATGTCTCCTGCCACATTCCTCCCCAGAAGGGGCAGGAGGGGGAGCGGAGGGTGTGGAGGGGGCACTCTCAGACACTCACTGGAAACCCCATCCTGCTCCACAGAATGTGACCTCATTAAGAGGGCCTGCTGGAAAGAGGATTAGGCATCACAGCGAGTTCCCATCATGTGGTTGTTATTATCAGGAGTTTTCATCATAATTCAGAACTCATAATTCAGAACTGTGCTCTCTCACCAGCTGCAGCTGCCCTGGGATCAGCTGATCAGGGCCAGGCTCCCCCATACCTGCATTCCCACTTTGAATCCACAAGCATCTGGCTTCATCAAGTCCTCAGGCCTCTAGACCTGCCTAAACATGAAATGGAGCCTCCCCTCTGCTAGAAAAGAAGGATCCACGTGCTGGTGGTGGAAAGGCCTCGTGAGGGGGCGGGGCTAGAGCTGGGCCCAGCAGAAGGGAGGTGGGGCACCTGAAGGCAGGGAAGAGCAGGGAAGGCCGCCAGAGCCTCTTTCCTCCTTAAGCACACGCCTCTGCTCCCCTGCCTGACACTTGCTAATAGCTTGAAAGTTTCCCTGTATCATCTCCCAAAGCAGCAAAAAGAATTTTCGTGGGAATTCTAGGGATCCAAGGGGTCTTCACTGGCCCCCCAGAATTCCCCCATAGACCGGGTGGTGAGTATGACGCATCTCACTTCCTCTTCACACCTACTGCTGCCACCGATCAGATGGCCCCGGGGAACAGTCCAGCCAAGGGAGCCCCTTAGACATTGCTTCCCTCCAGGATCATCTCAGGCCAGTTTGAGCCTCTGCTCCCACAAACAAGGACGGTGCTACGGGCAGGGGCTCCTGGGCTGGGCTTCAGGGCTCCAGCTCCTGGTTCACTCACTTGTTCATTTCCTTGGCTGGACATCCACTCAGCACTTACTAATGGCCAAGTACTTGCTGGGGACTGAGGACACCTGAGCTGACCGCCTGAGGGGGGAGATAAGGAGCAGACGGTGGGAGGTACCTGGGAGGGGCTGTGGGGAAGAGGGGCTGGGAGCTCCATGTCCTTGCCCTCAAGGAGCTTATGGTGTCAAAGCTGACACAAGTGATAAGGCTGGGAGAGGGGTCAGCATGGAAGGCCACTGGACACAGCAGTGAGCACTAAGCCAGGGAGGGGAAGAGGGGACTAACCCGGGGTGGGGGGGGGCCGGCACCTAAGCCTGAAGAATAGGAAGAGTTTGGTGAAAAGTGAATGTTAAGGATAGGGGAAGGGGCATAGGCAAAGGCCCTGAAGACCTAGAACCTTCTAGGTGATTGGAAGGCCTAGAACAGCAACAGTTCTGGGAGCTGGAGCTTAGACCAGAGCGGAAAAGCCTTCTGCTTTAGGCATATCCCAGGCCTGGTCAGATTTACATTTCAGAAAGTGACTGTCCAGAGTTGGAGGACACTGTCCTGGAGGACCCTGCCTCTGTCTAGAGAGAGATGATGGACAAGTGAACTAACGCAACGGAGGTGAGGGCGGGATGGAAGGGGCAGGTGTGATGGATTTAAGGAGGGAGAATGGACAGGATGTGGTGACTGACTGGATGTGGGGAGTATGCAAGAAGGAAGATGACACACAGCTTCCAGCTTGATCAGCACAGAGGGTAGTTGCATTATTAACAAAGGTAGGGAATACGGACAAGGAGCAGGATTGTGGGGAGTGATAAAAAGTTCAGTTTTGAACTTGTTGAGTTTGAGGTGTTTGTGGGACAAGTAAGAGACGCTGGAAAGCTGTTAGTCCTGCCTGGACCTCAGGTGTTATAGACTGGAAGACAATGGCAAACTGAAGTCATCTAGTTTGTAAATGACAACAAATATACCCCTCCTCCCCTCGAAGAACACCATCCTCTAACAGAAAAGGAAAGGAATGGGAACCTGGGAAAAGTTGAAAAGAGTGACCAGAAAGATAGAAGAAAAATCAGGGGAGAAAGAGAGAGAGTATATTAGGACATTTCTGCCTGTAACAAAAAAAAACAATTCAAACTGGCCTAAATAATAAAAGTGATTTAAAGGCACATGTAATTGGAAATCCAGGGCCGAGACTGGCTTCAGGTTCAGTTTGATTCAGCTGTTCAACAATGACATCAAATATCCAGTTTCTTTCTGCTTCTTAGCTCTGACTTCCATAGAATTAGCTTTCTTCTAATGCCATCTGCCCAACTTCTAGGTTTCATACTGCCCCTCAAAGTCCAAGTGAAAAAGACCAACACACCCAGAGATCTCCCAGAGGAGTGACGACATTTCTTACCTGGAAAATTACCAAATTTTCCCCAAGCTCATTGCCTTGAATGTGGTCACATCCCCACCCCTGAACCAGTTTCTGTGGCTTTGATCAGATTATGCCAAAACTATTTTCCCCAGACTTGGGAGCATAAGACGGAGCTGATTTTCAACAAAGCACATAGAAGAGTAGATTCCGTAAATTAAAAGCGGGATAATTATCATATTCCCAAAAAAACCAGAAAGAATGGCTGTTCAGGAGGCAATCACAATGGAAAGTATCACAGACGGGAGTTTTCAAGGAGGAGGAAGTTGTCAAGAGCAGCAAAAACAGAGGCTGAGGGACACCTAAGCTGAATGGGTGTGTTTTGTATAGTCATGGCTGGGGTGGGGGGGGTCTGTCTGTAAATTCTTCCCAGAAATTGTAATCCCAGAAGGGAGTTGAACCACACGTAGGCATTAGACGGTATGTGTGTGCACGGGTGCGTGTGTGCGTGTATGTGTGCTGGCACACATGGCAGACATCAGGAGCAGGGGGTGTGCCCAGCCGAGGGAGGATCTTGCAGAGAGATCTGGAGGCAAGACTGAGAGCACTCTCTGATGCGGAAAGCAGGAATCCAGTGGAAGTGGCAAGAGACGCGGAGCTGTGAACTAAGGCCACACCCCAGCAGTTTTCAGAAAGGCCACACTGAGCCACTTGGACATCATTGCCAAGACTATGGGAACCACTGGAGGGCTCCAAGCAGGGGCTGGCATGGCCATATTGAAGTTTAGAAAAATCGCTTTGGCCTCAGCTTGGGGATGTAGCGAAGGAGCAAAGGAGCAGGCTGCAAGAACAGGGGGCAGGCTGTCGCAGGTATCTGGGAGGCCTCAGCTGAGGTGGTAGTGGCAAGGGGTAGAGAGAAGAGGACAGAGTGAGTGATAGTAGAGAGGACAGGATAGCAGGACTGGGGAGTGCTTGCAAGTGCAGGGTGAGGAGGGGAGGCACCCCAGATGTGAGGGCAGGGCTGGACAGCCCCGGCCACCATCAAGGATAAGGACCCTGCCAGAACTCTCCTCCCCTCCCCAACTCATTCATCCACTGGCTGAGATGCCAGTGATGTCACACATACTGCCATGGTCAGGGTGACCAACTATTAATTGCAGAAAGGAAATTGCATATACACGTGTGGAAAATGCTTCAGGCTCCAGCTGGCCCCAGGGGGATGGGGGTGAGCTCCAAGAGGAAGGAACTAAAGGGGAGAGATGCTCCCAATTAAATGGAGATTTCTTTTCTATAAAAATGCTAGTGGAAGAGAATTTTGCCCCAAGGAGCAGCTGGAGCAGAAGAACAGGATCCTAAGTCTTCATTTTGGAGGCAGCTCCCTTAGTGGCCAGTAATTTTTCTTCTTGAAGGTGAAATGTTTGCAGTCCCTGCTCCAAGAACTTGGACCCCACGTCCTATTTCTTGTAGACTTTTGGCTTTTGTCGAATGGGAGATGCTGGAATCCTTTCCACAGGAGACCAGACCACGTTGCACTCTTGGCCACGCTTCCTTGGCCCTGGCTCCAGTTTTGGGGGGAGAAGAGAGGGCTGGGAGACAAACAGAGTGGAGAACACACAGGGGGATGAGGGAGGAAGAACAGAAAGCTCTTCCCAACAGCCCCTGGAAGGAAAGATGGGAAGGGAGTCCTGGCAAAACAGCTAATCCTCTGCCTCTGCTTTCTCGCTCAGCATCCTCAGGCCTGGAGTTCCGGCCTTTATCTGACTCCAGGGGAAGAGGAGAAGGAGCTGCTGATGGAGCATGTTTCCAAGAGCTGCTCAACCAAAACACAGGCCACCAATCTGGAAAACACAAGCCCCTGGCTGACCACAGCCGCACCTGCCTCCACCCACACAAGTGAGGCAACTCCATTTGTCTCTCCAAGATATTGTCCATATTCAACCCCAACATCCCAGGAAAGAGGACCAGAGAGCTGGAGTCAGCTGGACAATGCCAACGCTCAACACTTTGGCCTTCTCTCTGCCCCAAAGAGGTAATAGAGTCTGGAAAGAGTCAAACTAGAAGTCCTGGTCACTGTTCTCAAAAGATGCTCAAGGAAATCTCTTCTTCAATCTAAAAACCTCGCCACCCAATCACCAGGAAGGCCACAAGGTCAAAAGCAGCCTTTTTGCTCACACTCCGCCCCTTCTTCCCCCTCACTGAGCACCAAGAATAACTTCCTGCTGGGGGTGAGGGTGGGTAAAAAAAGATTTAATTACAGTTTCTGTTTCTGACCTGACTCTCCCACCCCCGGGAGCCGCCATGTTGCCCTGCCTGGCTGCGGTGGTGTCAATGAGAGGGCACCATCCTAGCTGACACTACCACAGGCCAAGGTGCCACCCAGAGAGAGCCTCGGCTGGAGGGTTATCTCCAAGGCCAAGCTCACTCATTCTCACAGCAAGCCCTGAGCAATCTCTGGTAATACCAGAAAATTCGGTCTTGGGGTACCTTCTTAAGACTCCTAAGGCAAGATGGAAGAGGCTTCTAAGTCTCTGAAGAGATGGTAATTTTTCCCTTGGATATCTCCAGGCCAGCACTGTCTCTTCCTCCAATTTCCAGATCTCACCCATGACCCTCCCCTCCCCTCATCCCCACCACATTCTTGCTGCTCTGTGGCAGTCCACCAGGACTGTTTCATGCCTACTGCTTGTCCACATGCAATTCTCAACAGCGTCAAACAGGGCCTCATATGCCCTTCATTGTTTTTTTTGTTTGTTTTTTTGTTTTTGTGAGGAAGATCAGCCCTGAGCTAACATCTGTGCTAATCCTCCTCTTTTTGCTGAGGAAGACCGGCTCTGATCTAACATCTACTGCCAATCCTCCTCCTTTATTTTCCCCAAAGCCCCAGTAGATAGTTGTATGTCATAGCTGCACATCCTTCTAGTTGCTGTATGTGGGATGCGGCCTCAGCATGGCCGGACAAGCGGTGCGTCGATGCGCGCCTGGGATCCGAACCCGGGCCGCCAGTAGGGGAGCGCGCGCACTTAACCGCTAAGCCATGGGGCCGGCCCTGCCCTTCATTGTTGATAAGCCTGGGGCACACAACATCTCTGGGTCCTCCACCACTCTGACCCTCACCTCCAGCTTCCAGAAGGAAATTTTTACAAATCCCGTATTCACCAAGCAAACATTCTGCAAGCGCATCTCTGCCCTCTGCCAGCCCTTAGCTATCCTCTTAAATTCTAATAAGCAGGTGAGCAGGTCCCTTCTCCCCACAAAGCCCCCTAAACTGCTCAGGAACCCCTTTTAATCTGGTCATCAGATGTTTCTGAAAACCAGTGCTGAGCCAGGAGGGACATCTATGGAGCTTTGCAAAAATTATTTTCCAGGTTTGGGACCTCACCCACTGGGATTCCGTTAGCTGCATTTGTTGTTCAAGAATTCAAGTTAGGAATCTCTCCAGGAGGTGGGAGGGGTGATTAAAACAAAGAGGAGAATAAAAGCTTTTAGACATGGTCCGCCAGTGCCAAGAACAGCTTCGCAGGCTTACAAGTGCTCACAAGACCATCAAAGGCAAGCCGGCGCCGATAACTCTGTTTGTTGACTCGGTGAAATACTCCATCTCAGGGTTATTGCCATTGAAAACATCTCTTCTCTCTGGAATCTTTTCTACACCAAGTGCACAATTGCTTCATTCATCTCTTCAGAGGAATCTGTCACCAAATCCATAAGCTGCCTCCGCCAGCAGGCGGGGCAGGATACCAACTTGCCCGACCTCCGCCCACTGGGATGAGCCAAGGATGTGGCTCCTGTGTTTGTAAAGCCCGAGATTGTCTCCTATCCTGTGGGCGGCACCGTCCTCCCTCCCCCTAACCTCGTCCCAGCCCTCCTCCCTCTCATTAAGAATCAAGGAAAGAGGAGAGGGATGGAAGCAGGAATTTCCTTCTCAATCAACATGCAGGGAGATTCGCTCCTATGCAGGAGATGACGTGCTCCTATGCCCAAGAAAGGAAAACTAACCTCCTAGTAGCCTTCTACGTGCCAGACATATACCATGTCACACATCTGATCTTTACAACAACCCAATGAGGTTGTTCTTTTATGGAGGAGAAAATTGCCCAAGGTCACAGAGGCAAGAGAAGGACTTGAAAGCAAGTCCCACCAGCTGATGGCAAGAATGTAGGCAGACCACTAAGAATCTGAGCTTCGGGTCACCTGTCTCTACACTGGGAGTAGTAATGGTCCCTCCCCTCCCCACCTCCCAGCCCTGTGGAGGGGAAGCCAAGTGCAGTGGGTGAGTCTAAGTGCTTTGTAAGCAGGAAAGCAATATCCAAATGTTAATGGGCTGTGACTTCCTCAAGGGCAGCGGGGTCTTCTACTTCATCTTTGAATCCCCAGCACCGGATCAGTGCCTGGGACAGAATCAGCTCTCTACTGATGTTGGAGTGGAATGAAGCAGTGCCCACACCATGTCCCAAGGCGAGCAGAGGGGAGACCTCTTTGTGGTCTGAATGGGGTGGGGTATGGGTTGGGAGAACTGGCAGGGAAGCCAAGGCATCACGTGGCAGATGACCCTGACCAAAGAATGAGCACACAGTACTGGGAGGGGGAAGCAGGTAGAGGACCCCCCCCAAGCCTAGTCAGTTAGATCAGCCAAATCCACTGAAGTCTTATTGGAAGAGCCTTGTGACCCTCTGACAAGAGGCAAGAGTTGAACTGATGCCCAAAATACTCCTCAGAGAGCTGAGCCCCCACGTGTTTGGAGTGGGGCGGGCAGAGGAGTGATGCCTGCCTGGCGCCGGCCTTGAAGAAACCCCGTGGCTCCTGACAGAAGGGCAGACCCTGACACCCAGGTTTGACTAAGGGTAAAAAAGAGTAGGTACTCTGGGCAGGTTTTAGTTTGGGGTGGGTGAGGGATGGAGAGAAAACAAGGAAGGAAGTTCTAGATCTGGGGTCTCTCAGGAAATCCCCCCAGACCCATGTTAGCCTTGTAGGGAGGGAGTCTCCTGCCCTAGGCACAGACATCACCGTCATCTCCCAGGAAAGCCTCCTCTGCCCCCTGCCGAGAGAGCTCTTTGAATCCCCAGGGCACCTTATCTGTAAACTGTTTTATGGCTCTAACTGCCTTCTGCCTTTGGTTGCAGGCATTTGCTTTCCTGTCTCCTCTTCCTTAAGGAACTAAGGGTGTGGCCCTTATTATTCTGTGTCCCTCTCAGCTTCTCCCACAGTGCCCAGCGCCTGGCGTGTGCTCCACAGACACTCAGGAAGAAATGAAGGCGGTGCAGGAGAGGAAGGGGACAGGGCGACACAGGAAGGTCAGAATGGCCTGTTTCACCAACTGTCCCCTGTCCTGCCGTCCACTGCCGACTCCAGGCCCCCACATGGCCCACTGGGGTACCTGACACGTTTGAGGGGCGGGCAGTGGGCAGCGTTTCAGGCAGGGCGGAGGCCCGCTCAGCTCCTCGAGGTCTGGCCTCTCCTTAGGCCTCTGCCCAGGCGGGAAGCATTCGCTCCTGCAGCCATTGCATTTGCACAGCCATAATTGAGCCTCACTCTCTAGAGTGATTTGTGTGTCAAAAATACGCCAAGGCTGTAAATCAGGTAGTAGGAAGCTCTGTCTCCTGTTTTCCTGCTCAACCAGAGGGAGACAGAATGTGCTGCCACGAGCTCCCAGATCTGGAAAACCACATCTGATTTCAGACGAGATTTTTAACAGGCATTAGCATGGGCCAGTGCTGGGGAGCAGGGCTCCTGGCCCAGCCACGGCCTCCCCAGCTGGGGGGCTTAGCCGGTGGGGGACCTGAAAGCCAGGTGCCTAACAAACCCTGGTGTTCGATAGCAGCTGCTCCAGCTCCTCCCCAGGAGGCTCCGGAGGGGAATTTTCCACTGCCCGGTTCGATTTAGCTCTGCCTGCCTGCGCTGCTGCCTTGACTGTTCACAGAAAGGAGAGCAGGAAGGTGGGGACCGCACAGAGGCCCTCTGTCCAAGGGGGCTGCAGCCGGCCTGAGGCATCTATGGAGGGCGGGTGGGTGGGCTAGAGGACTGGGTGGTGTTTGTTTTCACTGTGCTCCGGCTTTCCCTCACTATTCTCTGCACCTGGAAGGTTGGGTGTGCAGAGGTGCTGTGAGTGGGAACCAGGCCTCCTTTTGGGTAGGTAAGAGAAGATCAAGGCCATGGTTGCAGGGAGCAGGGCCAGAAGCCAATAAGTCGCCTCCTTCACCGTGTCCCTCCCTTTCTCAGTATGTCTGAGAGATGCCCAGCGTGGGTGAGTGCTCCCTCCCTCCCTCCCAGCCTCCGCTCCTCCTCCTCTCCGGAACCACCGCCTCCTCCACCCCAGCGGCTGATGCCCTCTGGGTTCTGTTTTCATTCCAGGCTGTGGATCCGGTTGGTCGTGGGAAGCAGGTAGGAAACCATGATTCTGGGGGTTAAATGAAGAATTATATTTAGTGCTCACAGAAAGCCAAATATTGGGTTAGCAGCCAGGAATGGAGAGGGAAAAAAACCAAAGCAAACAGCAGAGGAACGAAATTCCTACCAAACAAGGTCCCTATTCATTCTTCTAGTCCCAGGTGCAGGGGCCTACAGGGGTGAGACCTGCTGAATGTAAGCAGCCCATCCTGTGTGCACGGCTACGGAGCAACAAGAAACGCATGGACCCCAGACTTTGATGAGACCCCAAACTCAGATCCTTCATTGCCTGTCCCCAAGAGACTAAGCGGTTCTCAGCCCTCAGCCCTGAGGTTTTCAGTATCTCTACTGGCAAGAGTACCCCAGAGCTCACTACGTTGGCCCTAAAGCCTTTGGGAGCCAGGGGTGGGATGGGGAGGGGGAGCAAAGTGAAATGTTCCTGGTTTGACCTTGAGTAAGTGATGGGCCTCAAGTATGCAATGCAGGGGTTGGATTACGGTGTCACAGGTCCTAACACCCTGTTATTCTGTGTCTGCCTAAAACAAATGAGAGTGTGAACACGATTGTGACAGCAGTACCCATCTGTTGCTGTAAGCGCGTAGGGTGGGGCCTGGAGAGATAAAGTGATGTGTTTCAGCTCATTCCCCACTCGCAGCTTTCTGTGCCTTGGCCCTCCACAGAGAAAGCTTCTAGGTCTGAGCTGCCCCCAGACTCCAGTGACGTGCTTCTGGAACCTGCTCAGAAGAAATTAGATAAGAGCCTGGGCAGGGGGTGGGTTGCAACACCCAGCCTGGCTGACCAGAAAGCTGAAGAGGACCAGAAGTTCAGGAAGAGGTGGACAGTGGGTGGAGAGAAAGGGCAGAAGGAGGAGACGTCGTAGGCCTCCCGAACATCTTCTGCAGGAACTCAGAGAAGGCAAAGTTCATCCTCCTCACTCCAAGACTCACTTGTGTCCAGCTACTGAATTATCTACTTATTTACCACTCCTGTGAATCTCTCCTGAGGGGAAGATCTACAGTAGGAGGCTGGATCCCAGGTAATAAAGGACCTTTAGAGCAGAAGTTGCTAGTCAGGGTGTAAAGGACTGAATTCTGACCAACCAGAAGAAAGGAAGGACTGGAATTCCTTACTCCCAGGTCTGTCTGTCTGTCTTTCTCTATTAGTCTCTATTTATTTCTCATATGCTTGACTCTCTCTGCTTCCCACCTCCTAGTTTTCTCAAAGGGCCCCAAGCTTCCGGTAGAATCTGGGCACCCGCACACCCTGTGGGCAGGAAATGTCAACGTGAGGACTAGAATTTCCTGTACACTGATGAAGGTCCACTCCAAAGAGCCCCAGCCCAAGGGTAGCCCTGTCTAGTAGGTCATCCCCAACCCATCCCTATCTCCCCAGGTTCCAGGCCTTGCCAGCAGGGACTCAAAAACATGCATCTGTCAGATGAGTCACGGGACCAGAAACTTGGGAGAGGACCTGCAGAACCAGCCACTGACAAAACTGTGAAATAAAATGAATTCCCACAAATATGCTTCTCTTGCATTCCTTAAGCTCAGTAAATTGCACCACCTTCCACTAGTTTTCCAGAAACCAAAAATCATCCTTGACATCCATCCAATCTGCCACCTCCTATTTATCTCCCAAATTTATTCCTACAATCTCGCCACCCCCATGACCACTGCACTCATGGGCCCTTGGCAGGTCTCACCCAGATTATTGAAATTCCCTCCTAGCTGGTAACCCTGGATTTGTGTGGCTCTTCTTCCTTCCATCCTCTGTAGTTTAGCCAGAGAAATATTTCTAAAATGCATATATATAAATTCATTTCACTTGCCTGCATGCAATTTTTTGTTGTCTATCCACTAACTAGAGGAGAAAGTCTCAGTTTGTTCATGAGCGTGCAAAGCTTTCCATCAGCCAAACCCAGCCTGTCTGCCACCATTTTCCCAGTCACCAGCTAGAACTGGTGACAGTTCCCTAAACAGGTCCTGTTGGAAGATTACAGTCAAGATGGAGTGGTGAAATATGTTTTCCTCCATACCATGGAAAACAGTATGGAGGTTCCTCAAAAAATTAAAAATAGAACCACTATATGATCTAGAAATTTGACTTCTGGATATTTATCTGAGGGAAACAAAGTTATATCTTGAAAAGATTTCTGCACCCTCATGTTCAGTGCAGCAATATTTATAATAGCTAAGACATGGAAATAAACTAAGTTTTCGTTGATGGATGAATGGATAAAGAAAATTTGGTGTGTATGTATGGAATATTATTCAGCCAAAAAAAAAGGGAAGGAAATCCTGCCATTTGCGACAACATGGGTGGACCTTGAAGACATTTTGCTAAATGAAATATGTCAGACAGAAAAAGACAAATACTGTATGATCTCACTCATATGTGCAACCTAAAAACCTCCAACTCATAGACACAGAGAACAGACTGGTGGTTGCCAGAGGCGAGGGCGGGGGTGGGTAGCAAAATAGGTGAAGGGGGTCAAAAAGTATAAACTTTCAGTTATAAGATAAATAAGTCCTGGGGATGTAATGTACAGCATGGTGACTATAGCTAACAATACTGTATCGTAATTTGAGACTTGCTGAGAAAATAGATCTTCAAAGTTCTTATTACAAGAAAAACATGTTTTTAAACATGTATGGCAATGGATGTTAACTAGACTTATTGTGGTGATCATTTCACAATATATACATATATCAATCATGATGTTGTACACCTTAAACTAATACAGTGTTATATGTCAATTGTGTCTCAATTAAAAAAAAACGGAGTGTTGAGTTCTCTGTGCCAACCATAAAGCCACAATGAATAAAACGTTTTAAAAGATGATCCAACACCCATAGCTGGGCTCAAAAACAAGACTACTATCTCTGAACCAGAAGCAGAACAGAGACGGAAATCACTGAATAGGGCTGTGACAGGTGCTGCTGGGCTCCGGGTCCCAACAGCAGCCATGATCTAGGCTCCTGTGGGGTACTGGGGACTAAAAGTTCTCTTTTGTTGTTACAAAAGTCAAGTGTGGTTACCTTTGAAAAAAAGTGACTGGCAGGAGCAGCAGGGGCTTCCGGAGGCTCATAATGTTCTCTTTCTTGATCTGGGTGCTCATTACACAGGGGCATTCACTCGTGAAAATTCATCCAGGTGTTCACTTATGATTTGTGTGCTTTTCTCTGTGTATGTTATATTTCAATAAAAAGGTTTACTTTAAAAAATGTTTTCCTGGGAGACAGGGGACTAGAGCCAGATCATGGCTTGAGACCAGGATCAAATTTTGGCTTCCCTATGTATGAAAAGAGGCTGGAAAAAGAGTGGAGCTGCCAGTCAGCTACTGGAGGCTCTGCTTTCAGATGCTCTGGGCTGAGGTAGGGCGAGGTAATAGGGTGAGAATAGAGGACAGCCTTGCAACAAGGAGCCAAGCCAAGCTGCCCGCTGGTTCCACATCTGCAGTGGCATTATTCTAGTACAGCAGCAGAAATCATAAAACAACACATAAGACCTTGTTCTGGAATGGGGCCTTAGGAGATTGGGTGGAGGCAACCACAAACCTATAAACTGCACATCAGGAAGAGGAGAAAAAAGACAAAAACAAAACAAATCGGGAGGGGGAAAAAACTGCCATTCAAAATGGATCTGCAAGCAAAATTCCAAAACATGTTTTAAAAAATGAAGAAGTCTAATACTAAGAAAGATGGCAAAATCAACAAACAACATGAATTCGTTCCACTTGATATCAATTTATAGAGTAATATGGAAAAGACTGTCAAGGGTATTTACATTGTTCAAAGAAATAATGAAGGCATAATATTTTTTAAAAAGAAGCAAGAAGTATGAGAGGAAAACAGGTAGAAATGGAACAAGAACAAATGGGCATAAAAAAGAACCAATTGGGGGAACACAAGAAAAAAAATCAGTGGGCAATCTTAGAAACAAAAAATAAATATTGGATTTTTTTAAGCCTCAATATTCAGGTTAAAGTCAAAATTGAGCGTAGTCAAAGAGAAAAAATTATAAATTGGAAGATAGTAAGTAAAATCATCCAAAATGCAGTACAAAGAGGCAAAGAGGGAAAAATATTAAAAGACAAGTGAGGACATGAAGTCAGTTGAGAGACTCTACACTGTCTGGGGGCGATCTAGAAGAGAGTGGAGAAAATGGTCATATGTTTTGTTTTTTGATTTTTTGTTTTTGTTTCTATCAATATTCTTACTACCCCCTTCTAAAGTCTTCTTGTACTAGAGATTTGGAAGGCAAATTAGAGACTGGAGTCATTTTCTTCCTCCAGCAGAGGTAGCAGGTGTCCAGGCTCGGTCAGACAGAGTTTGTGCAGAGTCTGGCTGGACTCCACTCCCCTGCCAGGCATCAACCCCAGGGCTGCGGGATGAGTGTGACATCAGCAGAGATTTCCTATATTTCTCTGACATCTGTAACAGCAACTTCCTGACTCTCTGGGCCACAGCTACAGTGGTGAATCTGAAAGTTAGGTGCACTCCTTGATTTTTCTTCCAATGCTTTTGTTAGCACCCAATTCCCTATATTAAATCCCTTCCTGCTTGTAATATCTAGAGTGGTTTCTGTGTTCCTCACTAATAAATGTATAATGGCTATATTTTGTGATATGGTACTTTTTCCCATACAGTAGACCAAAAAAATAAAGAGTTGTAAAATAGGAGAGAAAAGATCAGAAAATTAGAGGACAAGTCCAGAAGGTCCAATTCAAATAATAAGAGTTCTAGAAACAGAATTCAGGGGAAACTAGGGGAAGGAACTCATCAAAGAAATAATTCCCGAAATGTTCCCAGAGCTGAAGGACGCAAGTTTGCAAACTGAAAGAGCCCACCTGGTGCACAGCACAAAGGATGAAAATAGATCCAAGACAAGGCACATCATAATGAAATTTCAGAACATTAGGGATAAAGAAAAGGTCCTACAGGCTTCCAGGGGGAGAGGGACAGTCACATACTCAGTATCAAGAATCAGAATAGATTCAGACATCTCAGAAGCAAAAATGGAATCTAGACAATAATGAAGCAATGCCCTCAAAATTCGAAAGGAGAAATTATTTCTAGTATAAAATTCCACACTCGGCCGAAGTAGCAATAAATGTAAAGACAAAAAGCATTTTTAGATGTATAAAGAATTTTTTTCTTTTATGTGTCTCCTAAGTACCGTTTCTCAGGAAAGTACCGCAGGATGTGTTACCAAAAACAAGGAAGCAAACTGAGAAAGAGGAAGCCTTGGAATACAAGAAATCAAACCCAAAAAGAGATGAAGGGAATTGCCAGGATGATGATGAAATGAGATACCAGAATAATAGCCATGTAATAAGTGTAGAAGTCATCCAATCCAAATTGGAGCAGATCAGAATCCTCCAGGAAAGATTTCCTCAGGAAGATAAAATTAATAGACCACCTAATGTTTGGACATACTAAGAGGAGATTTATATAACGGGTTGAATTAGTACGATGAATATAGAAACTAAGCAAATGAAGCAGGAAGACAATAATGAACTCCTGGGAAAATGAAAAGTTGTATAGAAAAAAACTTAATCATAGTATATCATATAGCTCAGCTTAGTGTTAACATAGTCATAATAAAGTGGCTCAGGGTTAACATAGTTATAATAATACAAATATTGAATGTTGATCTATCCAAAATAATGGTATTGGGAGGATTAAGGGACAAAAGAGTATCTGTGTTGTGTTGAGGGGGAAGGAGGTAAAAGAGAGCTAAAGGCTTATTGTCTATAGAGGGAAGTCTATCAATAATACCTAAAGCCAAGAAATAAAGAGGCAGGAATATAAGCACATTATTTAGAGATATAGAGGTAACACCAAAAGAACCAGTTAAAAGAGTTGAAAAATATTGCCTCTGAAGAAGGCAAAAGGAGAGGCAGGGAGTAGGGGACTGCTGTTTCTCATAACAAGTCTTATAGAACTATTTAACTTTTTCATTTAGGTATATGTATGATTTCAAATAAAGATAAAACTTTTTTAAAGAGGATAAGAGCAGAAATTAATGAAACAAAAACCAAAGAAACAATAGAAAGAATCAATGTAAAATGTTGATTCTTGGGGAGCAAATTATTAAACCAGACAAATCTCTAGCAAACCTGACCAATCAAAAAGGAAAGGTCCACTAACAAACAATATTAGGAATAAAAAAGATACAGTCTCTACTTACACAGAAGATTTTCAAATACTTCAAACAGCTTTATGTATTTGAAAACTCAGATGAAATGGATAATTTTCTAGACAAATAAATGAGCAAAATAGGTGCAAAAATAAATAGAAAGTCTAAATAAACTATTAGGAAATTTTGAATTGATAATCAAAGGTCTCTCTCCCTGAAAGATATCTGGCCCAGATGGTTTAAAAACTTGTTTTCCTGAACCTTTAAGGCACAAATAAACTCTCTCTTAAACAAATATTTTCAGTTCCTGTGGCAATTGTCTTCCCAAATCCTTCCTCTGATAAGATTTTTGCAGGGCACAGGATCGCCCACCTACAGGCTACATTCCCAGCATCCCTTGTAACTAGGTGTGGCCATGTGACTAATTCTCACCTTTAACTATGAGCAGAAGCGGTGTGCTACTTCTCCATCACTTGCTATATTAATTCCCTACAGCTGCTGTAACAAAGTACTGTACCACAAGTAGGGTGACTTAAACAACAGAAATTTATTCTGTCACAGTTCTGGAGGCTAGAAGTCTGAGATCAAGATGTCATCAGGGTTGATTCCTTCCAAGGGTTATGAGGGAAAACCTGTTCCATCCCTCTATCCTAGCTTCTAATAGTTCGCTAGCAATCTTTGGTATTCCTCAGCTGATCTCTGTCTTCATGGTCACGTGGCATTCTCTCTGTGGTGTCTCTGTGTCCAAATTTCTCCTTTTTATAAAGACACTGGTCACATTTGGATTAGCGGTCTACTCTACTCCAGTATCACTTGATCCTAACTAAATATACCTGCAATGACACTATTTCCAAATAAGTTCACGTTCTGAAGTACTCGGGGTTAGGACCTCAACATACGAATTTGGGGGAACACAATACTTGCTTAAAAGGAAATTGATTGCCCTCTACTTTCTCTATTTTCCCCTTCCCATGGGCTGGAACACAGACATGGATTTGAGCCACCTTTGGCCGTGTAGATGAGGACAAACACCTTAGAAGATGGTAGAGACACAAAATAGAAAAGCCCTGGGTCTCCATATGACTACATGGAAGAGATCTGCCCCCCAAGGCTGGACTGTTCATTTCCAGACTGTGAGTGAGAAATACACTTCCATCTTATTTAAGACTGTACTTGGGTGGTTTTTTGTTGTTGTTGTAGGAGCTTAGCTTTTACTCTAACAAATACAGCTACTCAACTCACTTATGAACACCTGAACTTTAATACCAAAACCCCACAGGCACAGAGTAAACCAAAAAAATTGTAGAGCAATATCATTTATGACCACAGATGCAGAGCTTCTAAATAAAATACTAGCAAATCAAATTCAGGGAACTATATATATAAAATCAAGCATGACCTAGTTGTGTTTATCTCAATAATTCAAGAATGGAATGGTTCAACATAAAATCTGTTAAAGTACACTACTTTAACAGATTAAAGGGGAAAAAACCTACTTAACAGAATAGATTCAGAAAAAATATTTGTTAAAATTCAATACTCATACAATTGGATATGTAAATATGGAGTGTATAGTTAATGATGTGAAGGAATTATTGCTAAATCTGTTTGATAATGGCACTATGGTTATTTGTTTTTCTTCTTTTAGAGAATTCTTATCTTCTAGGAATACATACTGAAATATTTACAGATAAC
Source organism: Ceratotherium simum simum (assembly GCF_057802395.1). NCBI lineage: Eukaryota > Metazoa > Chordata > Mammalia > Perissodactyla > Rhinocerotidae > Ceratotherium > Ceratotherium simum. The sequence goes on along the minus strand of NC_141927.1, from coordinate 35,023,400 downwards.
TTGATGTAATGTCTGGCATTTGTTTCAAATAACACAGAAGGGGGAGATGTTAGCAAAGGTATAGACAAAACAAAATTGACCATAAGCCAAGTTATTGAGGCTGTGTAATTGGTAGACAGAGGTTTATTATACCAGTCTGCCTACTTTTGTCTGTGTTTTAATTTTCCTTTAACGAAGAGTTAAGAAAATTCACACTCATTCATGACTTTAAAAGAAAATAGGAACACAAGTCTATGTCCTTAATCTGACAAAAGTCATCTATCAAACTTAGAGTAAAAGTCACTTTTGTAGTGAGACTTAAAAGCATTGCCATTAAAGTCAAGAACTAGCCAAAGATGCCTGTTATCACTGCTTCTACTCAGCATGGTACTAGATGTCCAGTATCCAGAAGTAATTCTAATAAAAGATGTGTTTTCTGAAGAAAATTACAAAATGTTATTAAAGAACCTAAAAGAAAACTTGAATAAATAGATAGATATATCACGTTTATGGGTAGGAAGATTCAATGTTGTAAAGATACTAATTATACTGAAATTAATATATTAATACAATGCAATTCCAATCAAAATCCCACTAGATATTTCTTGTAACTTGACAAGCTTATCCTAAAACTCACGTGAAAGATCAAGTGTCAAGAAAAACTAAACAATTTTGAAGAACAAGGTGAGAGAACTTGCCCTACCAGATGTAAAACTTCTTCTAAATCCTTAATAGTTAATTCAATAAGAAACTGAGGAGGAATAGACAAACAGACCAATGAAATAGAATAAAGAGCCCAGAAGCCCCACATCTTTGGAAATTTGATATATGGCAGAGGAGAGATCCCTAAACATCAGCAGAGAAAGAATGAATTATTTGGTAAATGTACTAGGACACTAGTTATTCACCTGGAAAAAAAATTAAATGTCAACCTCACACCATATATAAAACATAAATTCCAGGTGTTCAAAAGACATAAATATAAAAAAGAAAACTTTAAAACTTTTAGAAGAAAATGTAAGAGGACAAAAAAGAGAAAATATCAGAGGATACCTTTATGACCTCAGTGTTGAAAAGGGGTACTTAAATAAAACACAAAAGCCTGATCCATAAAGAAAAAGATTGATAAATTTGACTATAATAAAATGTAAAACTTCAGTTTAAATAAGAGATAATTTCTAAAAATTTAAAGACAAGACAAGGACCAAGGGAAGATGTGTGCAGTACGCACAATGACAAGGAGATTTGTATCCATGTTTCATAAGGACCTCTTAAAGATCAACCTAAGAGAGGTTCCAGTTCCAGCAACAGGAAGTAAGCAAGCCCCGCCTTGTCTATCTCATTGAATCTAACTATAAATCCTTCACAGACTGTATGGAGCAGCAGGCTATCTGAGGACACTGAAAAGTAAATGGTAATAGGCCAACTGGAGAAGGATACCAGAATTCAAAGTTCTACCTAATCAGTGGTGAGGTTGCCTTTTTTTTCCCTTTCAGTATCACCTGGCCTGAAGGAAGCCTGAAACTCAAAAGTACATACCAGATGAGGATGGAAAGAGTTCCAAGAGAAACCTTTTTCTGGTCTGAGGAAGCGGGAAGGGGACCACTGACGGTCAGTAAGAGTTTTCTATTTTGTTTTTTATTTTGTTCTGTTTATTCGCTCTCTCCCACTCTAGTCCCCAGCCATTACCAAAGCAGAGGCATGATATTGGCAGGTGCCAAAACTTTGAGGGATACAGAGGAGCCGTGGTCTCCAGAGTGTGGGGCAAATTCCCGTTATTACTCTCTGATTTGAATGACTGCAGATTTCTCAACAGACACCGTGGAGGCCAAAAGGAGGAGGAACAACATTGTTAAAGTGCTCAAAGGAAAGATACTGAACCAAGTGTTCTGTATCCAATTCAATGCAATCTCTATCAAAATTCCAACTGTGTTTTTTGTCAGAAATGGACAAGCTGATCCTAAAATTCATATGGAATTGCATGGGACCTTTAATAGCCAAATCGATTTTGAAAAAGAGGAACGAAGTTGGAGGACTCTTACTTCCGGATTTCGAAACTTATGACAAAGCTACAGTAATCAAAACACTGTGGTATTGGCATAAGGATAAACATATGGATCACAGGAATAGAACTGAGAGTCCAGAAATAAACCCATATATCTGTAGTCAACTGATTTTTGACAAGGGTGTCAAGACCATTCAATGGGGAAAGAATAATCTTCAACAAATGGCACTAAGACAACAGATAACCAGATGCAAAAGAGTGAAGTTGGGCCTTTACCTCAAACCATATGCAGAAATTAACTCCAAATGGACCAGAGACCTAAACACAAGTGCTAAAACAATAAATCTCTTAGAATAAAACATAGGCATAAGTCTCTGTGATCCTAGATTTGGTAATGGAGTCTAAGATATAACACAAAAGGTACAAGCAACAAAATAAAAAATAAATTAGACTTTATCAAAATTAAAAACTTTTGTCCATCAAAAGACACTATCAAGAAAATGAAAAGACAACCTACAGATTGGGAGAAAATATTTATATATCATATATCTAGAAACTAAGATATTTAAAGAACTCTTACAACTCAACAACAAAAAGATGAACAACCCAATTCAAAAATGGCAAAAGATTTGAATAGATATTTCTCCAAAGAAGATATACAAATGGCCAATAAGCACATGAAAAATGCTCAACATCACTAATCATTAGGGAAATGCAAATCAAAACCACAATGAGATACCTCTTCATGCCCATTAGGATGGCTATAATAAAATAAAGTAAACAGAAAATAACAAGTGTTGGTAAGAATGTAGAAAAATTGGAACCCTCATACATTGCTGGTGGGAATGTAAAATGGTGCAGCCACTGTGAAAAACAGTTTGGCAGTTCTTCAAAAAGTTAAACATAGAATTATTACATGACCTAGCAATTCCATTTCTAGATATATGTCCAAGAGAATTGAAAACAGGTGTTCAAACAAAAGCTTGTACAAGAATGTTCATAGCAGCATTATTCATAACAGTCAAAAAGTGAAAACAACCCAAATGTCCATCAACTGATGAATGGATAAAGAAAATGTGATATATCCATACAATGGAACATTACTGAATCATACAAAAGAATGAAGTACTGATACATGCTACAATGTGGACGAACTTTGAAAACATTATGCTAAGTGAAAGAACCCAAACATAAAATGTCACATGTTGTATGATTCCATTTATATGAAATGTCCAGAATAGGCAAATCCATAGAGACAGAGAGCAGATTAGTGGTCTCCAGGGGCTGGAGAGAGGGGGAAATTGGGAGCAACTGCTTCTTTTTGGTGTGATGAAAATCTTCTGAAGTTAGATGATAGTCGCACAACATAACAAATGTACTAAAAGCCACTGAATTGTACGTTTTAAAAAGGTTAAAATGGTGAATTATATGTTATGTGAATTTTAGCTCAATAAAAAAAAGAACTCTATATCCAGTGAAAATATTCTTCAAGAATCAGAGTGAAATAAAGACATTCTCAAATAAAGAAAAACTAATAGAATTTGTCATCAGCAGACTTGTTCTAAAATAAACGCTAAAGAAAGTTCTTTAGATGGAAGGAAAATGATACTTAAAAGAACTTAGAATACCAGAAATGGAAAAGGAGAAACAGAAATGGTAAAAATCTGGTTAAATATAATATTCTGGTTATAACCAAATATAAAAATCTGGTTAAATATAAATATGATATAAAATCTGATTAAATATAGTCCATAGAAACATATTCTTCTCTTAAGATCTTTAAAATATATATGACAATTGAAAGTAAAAATTATAACATAGTTCAATGAATTTTTGGTGTATATAGACATATATATATGACAACTACAAAATGAAGCAGGGAAGGTAAAGGGACTTAAAAGGTGGTAAGCTTTCTACACTCTACATGAAGTGGTAAAATATTAACTCTAAATAGACTGTGAAATTTTTTTTTTGAGGAAGATTCGCCCTGAGCTAATATCCTTTGCCAATCTTCCTCTTTTTTTTGCTTGAGGAAGATTAGCCCTGAGCTAACATCTGTGCCAATCTTCCTCTATTTTGTATGTGGGTCACCACCACAGCACAGCTGACAAGTGGTGTAGGTCTGCTTCTGGGTTCGAAACCCTCAAACGTGGGCCACCAAAGCTGAGCATGCCAAACTTAACCACTATACCACGGGGCCAGCCACTAGACTATGAAATATTAAGTATATATACTGTAATCCCTGGAGCAACCACTGAAAATTTTTTTTAAAAATTATACAAACAGATATAGTTAAAAACTCAACAGATAAATTAAAATGAGATACAAAATACTAGAAAGGTAGACCTAATTTCAAACATAGCAATACTTAAGTGAAAGTGGTCTAAAAGATGGGGATTGTCAGATTAGATTTAAAAACAAACAAGACCCGTCTATTTGCTGTCTACAATTTTATAATATAGGTAAGTTAAAAGTAAAAGAATGGAAAAAGATATACTGTGCAAACACTAATCAAAAGAAAGCTGGAGTGGCTGTAGTGATATTAGACAAAAGAGACTGCAGAGCAAGGACAATTACCTGGAACAAAGAGGGGCAATACATAACAACGAAAGAGTCAATTCACCAAGAAGACAAAACCGTTTTAAATGCATATGCACCTAAACAAAGAGTTTCAAAATAGGTGCAGCAAACACTGAAAGAATTGCAAGGAGAACTAGACAAATCCACAATTAGGGTTGGAGACTTCAACACTGCTCTCTCAGTAACTGGTAGAACAAGCCAATAGAAAATCAGCAAATACAAAGAAAAACTGAACTTTCCATCTACCAACTGGATCCAATTGATTTTTACAGAATACTCTACCCACGAAGAACAGAATATACATTCTCCTCAAATGCACATAAAACATTTACTATGATAGACTATATCCGGAGTCATAAAACAAACCTTAATAAATGTAATAGACTTTAAATTATACAAAGTATGTTCTCTGACCATAATGGAATTAAACCAGAAATCAATAACAGAAAGATAACTGGAAAACCTCCAAACACTTTGAAATTAAACAACATAATAACCCGTGGGTCAAAGAGGAAGTCTCGAGGGAAACCGGAAAATATTTTGACCTGAATGAAAATACAACATATCAGGGGACAGCCCATGGCCTAGTGGTTAAGTTCAGCACGCTCCACTTTGGCGGCCCGGGTTCACTTCCCAGGCGCATAACTACACCACGTGTCAGCAGCCATGCTGTTGCAGCCACCCACATACGAAATAGAGGAAGATTGGCACAGATGTTAGCTCAGGGTGAATCTTTCTCTGCAAAAAAAAAAAAAAAATACAATGTATCAGAATGTGTGGGATGCAGATAAAGCAGTGTTTAGGAGAAACGTATACAATTAAATGCTTATATTTGAAATGAAGAAAGATCTCAAGTCAATATTCTAAGCTTCCACCCTAAGAAATCAGAAAAAGAAGAGCAAAGTAAACCCAAGACAATCAGAGGAAAAGAAAAAATAAAGACAAGAAGAAACCCATGAAATTAAAAACAAAAACAACAGAGAACATCAATGATGAAACTAAAAGCTGATTCTTTGAAAATTCCAATAAAATTGATAAATCTAGCCAGACTAACAAAAAAAGGGAGAAGGTGGGGCCAGTTCCAGTGGCCTAGTGCTTAAGTTCAGCACACTCCACTTTGGCGGCCTGGGTTCAGTTCCCAGGTGCAAACCTATACCACTCATTGGCAGCCATGCTGTCGCGGCAGCTCACATACAAATAGATGAAGATTGGCAACGGATGTTAGCTTGGGGCCAATCTTTCTCAGTGAAAAAAAAGGTGGACGGTGGTGAGAGAGAGGACAGAAGTGACCAATGCCTGGAATAAAAGAGAAGATCTTACTATAGACCCCACAGACATTAAAAGAATAGGAGAATACTACAAACAACTCTACACAAATAAATATGACAACTTAGATAAAATGAACCAATTCCTTGAAAGCCACAAATTACCAAAGCTTACCTAAGAAGAGATAGATAACCCAAATAGTCCCATATCTATTAAAGAAATTGAATTCATAATGTATTCTGATAGTCTCTTGGGATAATGAAACTGTGCTGTAGCCCCATTGCTATGGGGGTTATATGAATCCATACATGTGTTAAAACTCAGAACTGCTATCCCTCTCCTCAAAAAGGTCAGTTTTACTCTATTGATTCTTAAAAGTAAAAAAATCAATTCAGAAAAAGCCAAAAAAACAAGTATCAAAGTGGATGAAAGTAAATAGGAAACTCACAGAAGAAACAAAGAAAACCGTAAAGATGTTTAACTTCCCTAGTAATCAGGGAATGCAATTAAAATAACAATAAGAAGTCATTTGGTACCCAAAATTTGATCACAGCAAGTACTGTCATGCGTGGCTTAACAACAGGGATACATTCTGAGAAATGCATCATTAGGTGAGTCATGGTTGTGTGAACATCATAGAGTATAGTGAAGGGGAACAAAATTTGGCACCCCAAAATGTGTCTCTTTACCACGAGGATTATTTTAGGCCAACTGTTTTTAAGAAACAAAATACTCAGAAAGTTTTTCTTGTTACCTCCCCTTAACGGCCTAAAAGAATTCAGATAGGGCCAGCCCCATGGCTTAGCAGTTAAGTATGAGTGCTCCACTACTGGCAGCCCGGGTTCGGATCCCGGGCGCGCACCAACGCACCACTTCTCCGGCCATGCTGAGGCCGCGTCCCACATACAGCAACTAGAAGGATGTGCAGCTATGACATACAACTGTCTACTGGGGCTTTGGGGAGAAAAAGGGAAAAAAAGGAGGAGGATGGGCAATAGATGTCAGCTCAGAGCCGGTCTTCCTCAGCAAAAAGAGGAGGATTAGTACAGATGTTAGCTCAGAGCTGATCTTCCTCACAAAAAAAAAAAAAAGAAGAATTCAGATAAAAAACCCTGTCTCAGGAAGCGAGCTCTCACCTTAGCACAACATGAACTAGGTGGTAGACAAGGAGGGACCTAGAAAAGCCTGTTTGCTGGGCTCCCCTCTGTGTTCTTCTGTTTCTGTGTGGCCAAACACTTGTTTTGCAAATGTTTGCTCCTTTTCACCTACCTGTGACTTGCCATCTTTCCCTTTGAAGTCTCTGACTCTTCCCACCCCCAATACCTTCTTTTGTCTTTAGCTGAGGATGGTATTTAAGGTAAGGGCTTCGGCAGTTTTGGAGAGTTACTCAGTTTTCCCAGGTTTCTCCCATGTGGGAGTTTAATACATGTTATTAAACTTTTGTTTGTTTTTCTTCTGCTTATCTGTCTCATCTCAATTTAATTCTTAGACCAGCCGAAGAACCTAGAAGGGTAGAGGAAAATTTCTTTATCCCCTACAGTACTTACACAAACCTAGGTGGTATAGCCTACTACACACCTAGGCTATATGGTACTAATCTTACACAACCACAGTCATATATGCCATATGTTAATGACTGAAACATCATTTTACAGCGCCTGACTGTATTAGGAGGATGCAGATCAACAGGACTCTCACTTAACTGCTGGTAGGACTACAGCTGGCCAATCCCTTGGAGTGGAATTCCTCAAGATGAAGCTAAAAATGGGCCTGCCCTTCCCCCCAGCAATGCCCCTTCTAAAATTCTCATAGGACTACAAAAAAGGACATGCCTAAGAAAGTTCACTGCAGCATTGTCTGTATTAGCAAAACATTTTTAAAAGCTAGAGAGTTAATACCTGGTGTATTATTCATACAATGGAAAATTATACCATATTTTAAGTGATATTTCATGATATCGTATTTTAAATAAATGAACTTAGAACTATGTGGCATCAATATAGATAAAATCTCAAAGACAGAATGTTGAACGCAAAAGCAAGTTGTAAAATGACACTATTTTACACGCAAAACAACGCTATATATTGTTGATGGATATATACAAATGCTCTGATAGTATAAAAACACAAATTCAGGATAGCACTACCTCGGGGAAATGGAGGAATGTGTTCCAGGTGGAATACACTAGAGGACGTCAACTGTATCTGTAATTTCCTTTCTTTTTTTTTTAAAGAGAAACAAAGCTGGCAAGTCAAAAAAGTGGAATTCAGTGGAGATGGATGGTGGATTCAAGGGACTTCATTATGTTATTCTTTGCATTTTTCCAGGTATTTGAAGTATTTCTTAACCACTGCACACAGTAATCCATCTCAGTGCTTAGAGCCCTGGCCGTGAGAACCACAGCGCTGCTGCCCAAGCTCTGGTGCCATTTCTACTGCCCTTGAGCTGTAGGACTTGGAAAAATTGCTTCACTTCTGGAGCCTCAGTCTCCTTATCTGTAAAATAACGATAATAATTGGACTTTCCTTATAGTGTTTTTGTAGGGGTTGCATGAGTTAAAATGTAAGGTGCTTAGTGTAATACTGGGCACATAGCGAATACAGCATGTTAGATTTTTCTTCTTATTATTCCTCAACCTTTGAAACTCAGCTGTCATCTCTGTGAAACCTTCCCTGACACTATCCTCATGTCTAATCCATCTATCAACCCTGGGCCAAGGAGAACTGGGCACTCCATCCTGACTTCCACCTTGCTTAACTGTGTAGCGTAACTATTTGTCTGTCTGTCTTCCTGACTATACTATTTTCTTATTTATCTTTGTGTCCCTGATGTCTGGCAATGATAGGAATGTAAGAATCATTGTGGATGACTAAAAGAACAAACAAACACACGAACAAGTGAATAACCCTCCTGTCTCCAGCACACCCACTAGTGTTTTCTCCCCCTCCTCCCTCCTCTTCCCAAGGGCCCTGTACTCATTAGACTGGCCGAAGTCCCTCCAATCACAGAAGAAATACTTAATAAAGAGTCGTTACTCTAAACAAAGACGTTTTTTGGATCGTAAAAGAAACCCATGTGTAGAAGACAAGGTTAAAACAAAGGAAATAGTCTCTAAAGGTAGAATTTAAGATTCTAAGGCATGCACGATACACACACACACACACACACACCCCGCCTATCTCTGCTCAGAGAGAGGCTATCTCAACAAGTGAGACATTGGAAGATAATGTGGGAACAGAGCTCTCAGGGAAAAACTTGTGAATGTTCTTTGAAGAGTTGTGTGTGAGTCACATCTTTTAAAAACACGAATCAGATTCTAGTGAATAAAAGAATGTTTTTAATTTATTGGAGGACCTGGCTAGTTAACTCGTATTGTGAATTCTTTATTACAGACTGAAGTAAGGAATTCTTTTGTTAAGTAAATATTCAGCCCCTTCCTTGCCAAAGAGCTTTTGAAATCTTGCTGTAATTATGCTGATGTTTTCTGTGTTTATATGTTAAATGCCTAGAGCTTAATTGTTAATGGGTAAATAAGAGAAGCCACTCCGTCCTTGCCAAGAGAGGCCCAAGAGCTGGGGCTGGAAGAACAATGGCTCCGCGGGACTCCCCTGGAGGGGTAGAAGGCAGTTAGGGGAAGCCAGCACTCCGGCTCTGTTCTCTGCAGACACTGCTCCCTCGGAGCCGGGGAAGAGACAGCCCTGGGGGTGACAATGAAGGCGACTGTCGGGTCGTGGACCTGGGCCTGAACGAAGGTGTTGGCAGCCTGTGTTTCGTTTCTCCTCATTGCCAATAGGTCAAGAATTCCTGCTGCCCTCAAGAGAACCAACCAGAGAATTATGACACTGCGGGAATAACTGTCAACCAAACAGTGGGCCGAGACCTAGGGTCACAGGCTAATCACCCAAGACATTGGCCAGGGATGGAATTCCACACCCACCACTCACCAGCCGTGCAGCTATTTAAGCTTAGGCGTGTCATTTAACCTCTTTCCTCAGGATCCTCGTCAGCATAATGGGGATAAAGGTACCTACCCCATAAGGGTTTTATGAAAATTAAATAAATTAATATTGTAGAAAAATGCTTAGAACAATGTCTGGCACATAGTGAGCGCTATATAAGTTAAATATTTAACTGAGAGTTAAATAAACATTGTGTTGGGTTTCCAGATATCAAATTGATCTGGAACAGAGGTGCAACCAACACCTTACGTTGGAGATGGATTGCCGAGTTACAGTAAATCGGCCGTCCTTCACGTTAATGCATACTTAAATACAGTGTAGTCTTTCCAGTCTCTTCAGTGCATCTTCTGGAAGATTATATGCAGAGGATAAGAATTTGTGAGGAAACTTCTGTATACATCTATTGAAAGCCCAACCTGGCATGTTCAAATCAACCTTATCTTCATCTTCATTTTGGAGCTTCCCCCCTTTCGGGATTGGGGTCTTAGAAGCAGGCTGAGACCTGCTGATCCTGCCGGGGTATCTCCAAGATAATCTTAGCTATTCTAGGCAAAGTAACTTTAAATCCAAGTCAGCAGATCAGTTGCAAGGAAAGAGTTAAGTGGACATCTCTCTGCTGAGGAAGCCTTTTCCAGGGTTGAAGTGGAGAGAGGACCAGAGGATACTCAGAGGAAACAGGCTTGAGGCAGACTCAGTTGGCTAAGGCAAGGTAGTGCCCTCCGGATTTTAGTCCTTCAGATGGATAGAATGTGGTCAGAGATAAGGTGCTCACACAAGTAGCAGGAAAATACACTCTCAAGACTAACTAGACTCAAAGTTTCAGAGTTGAAAAGGGGCATTTCAACCCTCAGCTATAAGAAGCTAGCCCAAGAGCTGAGAGTTTCCACATTTCTAGGCACAGCAGGACCCTCAGTTCTCAGCATCACTGAACCAGCATCTACTTAGGTACTGGTTACTTACGTACTGCTTAGTACTTAGGTACTTAGCACCTAATTATAGGTACTCCCTGGGAGCACAGCCATGGAGGGCGATCCACAGGGAAGGCACAGTCACATCTATATTCTCACTGGATCCCCACAACCACGTCTTCGGTAGACACAGAGATGCTATTAGAGCATTTGACAGCTGAAGAAGCAGATGCTCATGGTGGCTAATGCCCCGCCCAGGGCCACATAGCTATTAACAGCTTAGACAAATGCCTGACCATCCAGATCCTGGGCCTGTGCTCTTTACCAGATTCTGCTACACTCCCTCTCATTTCTCAGGGATCCCCAAGGGAAAGAGGAAAAACAAGTGCTCTGCTCCTCTGCGAGCACTAGGACTCGTTCCCCTCTCTTCCCATTAGAACCATGGCCGGTGGCCCCATTCATGTGAAGGCAGGTCAGTGACAACCACACGCACACCTTGGTGTTCAGTGAGCCTCTCCTTCCTCTGCAGTCACCCCCACCCCTAACCTGTTCCCACTCTGGGGAAGGTGCCTGGAGGAGCCCAGGCCTGCAGCCCATGATCTGCCTTCGGGAGAGCAACACTTTCTTTTCTCTGCATCTTCAGAAACAGCTGGTCCTGCTCAACAACCAGAGGTGGGTTCCCCAGATGCCGAACCCATCTGCCTGGGCTGCTGGGAAGAAAAGGTGTGCTCTCAGAGACGCGGAAGACCACACTCCAGAACATGCCAGCATGTTCTATCATATGACCAAGCCTCGGCTCCCCTCACCTTGTGAAGGGGGATAGCTCAAAGGACACAGACATTGGGGGCCCTCCTGCCAAGACCCACTGAGCAAGCCAGGAGGAGATGCCCAGGTCAGGGAGGGGATGAGACCCCATAGGGAAAGGACTCCTCACAGCTGAGGAGTTTATTAGAAACAAAGAGCCTTGAACTTTGAAAGGGGCTTGGAGATTGCAGGGTTCAGTTCAGGAAATGGGCTGAGGAGCATTGGAGCAAGAGACTGAAACCAGCCAAGTCAGGGACGGAAGAGAGGGAAAGGGCTGAAGAGTGAACAGAAAGTCAAAGAGCAGGCCGTTCCAGAGAGCCAGGAACACAAATCATTTGCAGACGCCCATGCAACGCTCGGCCAAGGCTTCTGTGGGAGTGGCTGTCACTGTGGGCTCAGGCAGTGAGTGTGAGCCTGTGTGTGCAAACGTCCCCGATGAATCATCCCGTGTGTGTAATGATCCTGTCGGTTCGTGAATCATCCAGTGTGTGTCAGAGCCGGGGTGTGTGTGTGTGTGTGTGCATGTGTGTATGTTCCAGGGCACAGGCCTGAGAGGCTGCCCGTGCCCAGAGTGACGCTGGAATGTGAATGAAAGCCAGACAGCGCAGCGGAGGGCAGAGCGCTCCCAGGGTGAAGCTGTGTTTAAAGGGCACCATGCTTCATTCACACCGTACATCACACGCCACATTTCTGAACCCGGTCCAGAGAAAGCCATCTGTCCCTCCTTCCCGCTGAAACCCCCCTATGGAGCTGCAGTGTTAAATTCTTCAGGCTTGCGGGCTTGTTTTCAGAGTTAGAGATGGCCACAGTCTCAGAATCCTAAATTTCAACTCCTTCGTTTTACGGAGAGAGGAACTGTGGCAGAGAAAGCTGACATCGTGATCCCAGAGTCACAGAGCTGGCTCCAAGCAGAGCCAGGTGCAGACCCAGGTGTCCTGACCAACCCCCATCCCCTCCTCAGTCCTCAGTCCACCTGCACAGAGTGGGTCCTTTTTCCTTTTTCCTCGGTGGTGTGATGAAGTCACTTCTTTTTACTAAAACACACCCAGACCCTCCCGTGGAAGGAAACGCTGACGTCATATCCTAAAAGCTAGAGTCCATGAATAACCTCAAAGGCAAAGCTGGGGCATCTCTGGCAGGACAGCTCTGGACCCTGAGTCACCTGACCTCTTCACCCAGGTCAGGAGGAGCCCACAGGAACAGCCGTTGTTAGGCATCTGCGTCCATAATCGGCCAGGCTTTTTGGCAGACGACACTTTGTGATTCAGAAGTTGCTGATGAGACAGCTATGAATGTCTCACTCAAGATTCCTGATTTTTTTCTCCTTTCACCTTCCCAGTGACCATTTCACTGCTCAATTTCACTTGCCCCACAAAAATAAGTACAGTAGGGGATTTATTTTAGCAGTGCTGAGGAAGGGTTTAATAGGTAAAGAGCCTGAACCTATTAACTGTTAAGATGAGGTTTGGGATTATCCATGAGTTTCAATTATCCATTCCATTCATTCTTCCCAGATGGCTCAGAGTTGACCTGAACTTCAAAGGGATCCCTTCAGCCACAGGATTTATTGTTCCTATTTCATATTAATTAAGTACTTACTATGTACACAGCACTGCTAATGCCATTCAGTAGGCACATTCTCTGCCCTGTGTGCCTGGAGAGCAAAGATTGATCATCTCATTTATTCCGACTTCAAAGCCCTTTAGCTCCAATAGCATCTTGTCATTGACGGTGGAAGTACCCAGGATGCTGAGGGCACAACAGAGCAAAACGAATGAAAGTGATAAAGAAATCACTGTTCCAGGTCGCATCTGGAGTGAGGCTGGTCTTACACTTGGGTCCAGGTTCTGCGATCACGGAATGGTGTTTTCCAAACAGGGCTCTGCTACACACCTGCCTTGGGAAAGGGAGTTAGGATGTCTTCTTGTGTGGTGGACAGACTGACAGGCCGAGTAAATGTTGATATAGTAGTGTCCCTCATAGGTAGCACCTGGGCCAAAAAGAGAATAACCAAATGTTTCCCTGAATATACATAAATATATTTGGTATTTATTTCAGCGTTAGGTGTAATAGCAAAAAGCTGTAAACAACCTGAAAAATCCATTAATAGGAGATTAATGAAATAAATCATGGTACATCCATACAATGGAAAACAATGCAGCTGTGAAGAATGAGTTATATCTACATACATTGACCTGAAAAGAGATCTATGAGTATTAGGTTAAAAAACAAGCAAGTTACAGAATATGATCTTATTTTGTATTAAAAAATTAGAAGAGGTAGCCTATAAGTAGATATATATGTTTCTATATGTAAAAAAAGTGGGGAAAATCTGCATATGTGGAAAACTGTATACAGTCATGCATTGCTTAATGACAGGGATACATTCTGAGAAATGTGACATTAGATGACTTCATTGTCGTGCAAACATCATAGAGTGTACTTACATAAACCTAGATCATACAGCCTATGATCTAGGCCTAGCCTATATGGTACTAATCTTATGGCACCACCATTGTATATGCAGTCTGTCGTGACTGAAACGTCATTATATGGCACATGACTGTAAGTGGAAAAATGTGCAAGGATACACGTGAATCTGGTTACATTGTTTACTTCAAAGGGAGCAGTTGGAATGGGAAAGAAAATTAATTTTTTATGTACTCTGAATTATTTGACTTATAAGTATGAATTAATTTTGTAACTTTAATAAAGAAGAATAAAATGTAAAAATAAAGAGAATAAAAATGGACTTGTAGATGCCTACTGGCCACACTCAACATTGGAGCTTGCCCCCCAGGTGAAATATCTCACCTATTATGACATTTGGAGAGCTGGCAGCCATCACTTGAGAAAACATGGCACTTTTGGCCTCTGCTGCAGCATCAAGGAACAAAACAAGGACTTCGGCTGCCAGCTCAAAAGAAAAATACTGATTTACATAAACATATGTGACATAAATTTATTCAATGACTTTGAGATATCTCATTCTAAACAGATAAAATTAATTAAAACTAGTGCAAGTTTCTGGCACCTGTACTCCAATTCTCCATTATTTATCCAGGGCATTGAAAATTGGAATATATCACAGATTCTTAAATCACATCCTGAACCAGGAGGAGGGAAAGGGAAGGGATGGAGGGTTGGCTGTGTGTGCCAGGCACTGGGCTGGGCATTGTGCCTACATCATGCCGTTTAGTCCTTGTAATAATCCAGCAAGGCAGGAGGAAGCGGGACGGACACATGCACGCACATGCACACACACACGTTCAAGCGTGCACTAGAAATTACAGAACGAGGCAGGAGAGGAGACCAACAGAGGGCAAGCCTGATCCTCAGGGAAGTAAGACCCCTATGGCCTTACAGTGAGCACCAGGCAGGCTACTCATCAGGCCAGGAGAGCAGTAATTCTGGGATCCCTTGGACATCATGGCCAGGAGACTGGCTAGTGTGACCCTGCCTCAGTCCACTTGATCCCCCTGGAGGAACTGAAGCATGAAAGGAAGCTGTGTTAGTCAGGACTCTTTTCGTTGCAAATGACTAAAACCTAACTCAAACCAGCTTAGGGAAAACATTGACTTATTTGGTTCTCCTAGCTAAAAATGTCCATGAGTAGATGGCTCAGTGGGATCAGGATTCAACTAGTGTCAATGAGGACTCATTCTTGTCTCTGTGTTTCTCAGTTCTGTTTTCCTCTGTGTTGGCTTCATTTTATAGGCGGATTCTCTTGACATGGCAGCAAAGATGGTCCCAGAAATTCCATGTTACTTAGTTCCTTGCAACTAGCTATTCCAATGAAAACGAAGCACTTATTTCCCAATAGTGTCACCAAAAGTGCCAGGGATGACTCGCATGTGTCCAGCTGCGGTCACATGCCCATTCCTGAAATAATTACTATGGTGACTTCATTGACCAGGCTGAGTCAGCCCTTCCCAGATCACATGGACTAGAAATGGGGGAGTGGTCTCCCTATCCAAAATTGGAGGTATAATACCAAAGGAAGAAGGGAGGGATGCTGGGCAAGCAGACCACAGATATCCATCACAATGTCACATAGAAACCCACCAGCAGGGCCGGCCCCATGGCTTAGCGGTTAAGTGCGCGTGCTCCGCTGCTGGCGGCCCGGGTTCGGATCCCGGGCGCGCACCGACGCACCGCTTCTCCGGCCATGCTGAGGCCGCATCCCACATACAGCAACTAGAAGGATGTGCAACTATGACTTACAACTATCCACCAGGGCTTTGGGGGAAAAATAAATAAATTAAAAAAAAAAAAAAAGAAAGAAACCCACCAGCAAATTGTAAACAGTGAAAAACTGGTAGGTGTTGGTTATTTACAACTGTCATCTCTTGGCAACCATAAGGCCTTTGGAAATTGCTCAACACAATGATGGACGTTCTGAAGACTCTAAGGACCCTCTTCCCCCCATTACCAAGGTTAAGGGTTCAGGGGAAATGCCCCAGAATTCCCAGAGAACTCTTGTCAGTAACCCTGGAACCATCAGTTCCTGCACAGGCTTTGGGGAATACCAATTGCCTAAAGATGACAGAAGGCTCTTCATGACAAGAAGTCTGGAAATGTCCTGGGAAGAGCTCTGGACTAACAGCCGGGTACTTGGGTTCCAGCTTAAGCACTGTTTCTAACAAGCCATGTGACCCCGAACAAGTGCCCTAAGTTCTCTGAGGTCAGAGTTCTCCTGTGTAAAATAAAGGGGCCATGAGAAATGACAGCAAAGTTATCTCTAGCTTTAAAATTTTGACTCCAGGTCAGGGTTACAACTTGGAAAAATTTATGGGTGTCTCTATGAACAAATAAGTGAGATAACAGTAGGCTGGAAAACCATAACACAGCCATCAGTCAAATCTATGACAATTTGCAAATAAAAATAAATGATGATAGTAACGGAAAACAACCCAGGAATAAAATAAGAATCCATGAATTCATACAGATATCCATCCTCTTTCCATCCATCCATCCATGAGAAGGAAAAGGAAAAGCTCTTCTATATGGTAAGATGTCAACTGGAAGGAATAAGGAAGTTAGCAAACTTCGTAATAATGACGTTAGCATCCATTCATCAATGGATGTTGAAACTAATGGATGAAAGTTTGATGAGAAACAGGATATTTACAAAGTTTCAAGATATCTCCCCATAGATCACTTATTAATTACGAAGGGGAAAAAATAGTAACTTTATAGTGATGAAACCTGGAGGCCACCTCCCTAACCAACGATCAAAGTGAACATCACCAACGTTGGAACAAATCAACTTCAAGTGTTTCTGATCTGGTGCGCTGAGAAGGCCACAGCATCCTCTCAGTGTCCTTCTGCCCAAAATTACATAAAGTGAATCTAATCACAAGAAAATGTCAGAAAAAACAAAGTGAGGGAAATTTTACTTAATGATTGACCTGTACTATTTTAAAATGTCAAGGTTTAATTTGAACTTCTTTAAAAAAAGAAGTCAAGGAGTCCGGCCCGGTGGCGTGCTCGCGCTCCACTTTGGCAGCCCGGAGTTCCCAGGTTCGGCTCCCGGGCACGCACCAATGTACCTCTTGTCAAGCCATGCTGTGGCAGCGTCCCATATAAAGTAGAGGAAGATTGGGCATGGATGTTAGCCCAGGGCCAATCTTCCTCAGCAAAAAGAGGAGGATTGGCATCGGATGTTAGCTCAGGGCTAATCTTCCTCACAAAAAAAAAAAAGAAGAAGAAGAAGAAGAAGTCAAGGTCACGAAACACAAAGGAAGGCTAAGGAATTGTCCAGTTTAAAAGAGACGATGACAATTAAGTGCAATGAAATGCGTGATTTTGGATTGTGTTCTAAACCAGGAAAAAAATGGTTACAAAGAACCTTAACTGGGATAATTGATGAAACTGAACATGGATGTTGACGTGAGCATACAAAACAGCCTGGCTGGGGCCTCAGGTGTGCGTAGTCCGGTGAATCAGGCCTCCAAGTTCCAGCTAAGGAGCTCACTGCTGAGCCCGAGGACAGTGGCACCCAATCCTCCAATGCTTTGGAGCCCCAGGATTTCTTTCATTTCCTACTTCCCTCTTCAAGCTCTCGGATTTGTTCTTTGGAATAGTCTGCTATTCCAGAGGTAGAGAGGTGGCAGGAACCTCTGAAAGATTCCCGTGAGTCCCAACAGTCCCCACCCTCACCTCTCATATTTACTCCAGCTCCAATTCTGTCCTCATTTTTTACAGAGGGCATCTGCCCTGGACAAAGAGACTGTCACCTGATTTCCTCAGAGCCTGGAGCAGCCCTGATGCAGTATGAGTTCGGATCCCTCTGATCCGAACACCTTCTGCAAACCCCTCCCCTCACATCCCACAACCCCCTCCCTGGCTTAGTGTCCCACGGGTAGGGAATGTTCCCCTGATTCAAAGCACCAGACCCTGGAAGGGGGTGGGTGCAGGCAACTTCCATGCCCTGCCTTCTATGTGGCCCAACAGAAACGGGCAGCAGTCGTGTCACTGAGACAGAGGAAGGAACTCTAGGCCACAAGTCAGGGTTCTAGTTCTAACTCTGCTCATAACCTTTTACAGAGTGTCAGCTGTAGACCGTGCACCAGGCTGTAGGCGTGACGTGTGTTGTCTTTTATCCTAACTGTGCCCAGTTACAACTGAGGAAGCCAAGGTTAAGAGATTTAAAGACATCGCTGCCTCTCACATTATATTTAAAAATAAAATCCAAGTGGATCAGCAATTTAAATGTGTTTTTTAAGAAGAAATGTAGAATATTTGTATCACCTCAGGGCGTTGGAGACCCACACAGACTCTGTACTAGAAGACATAAAGAAAAAACAGATTTGATTACATAAAATGTAAAATATGGTACAAGACAAATAAAATTAAAAGAGGAAAGATCAAAAGAAAATATTTACAACACATACAACATAAGAATGAATAGCTCCAGGGGCCGGCCCCGTGGCTTAGCGGTTAAGTGCGTGCGCTTCGCTGCCGGCGGCCCGGGTTCGGATCCCGGGTGCGCACTGAGGCACCACTCCTCCAGCCATGCTGAGGCCGCATCCCACATACAGCAACTAGAAGGATGTGCAGCTATGACATACAACTATGTACTGGGGCTTTGGGGGAAAAATAAATAAATAAAATCTTTAAAAAAAAAAAAAAAAAAAAGAATGAATAGCTCCAATATACAAAGTGTTTGTTTGTTAGTACTGTGGAGTGATTCTGACTCCTAGTGACCCTGCGTCCAGCAGAGTGGAACCCTGCCTGGTCCTTTGGTACCATTCTCTCATTTTCCAGGGCTATATCAGCTATTCCTAGGGTTTTCGTGGCCAATTTTTACAGAAGTCAGTGGCCAAGTCTTTCTTCCTAGTCTGTCTTAGACTGGAAGCTTTGCTGAAACCTGTCCACCGTGGGTGACTCTGCTGTTATTTGAAATACAGGTGGCAGAGCTTTCAGCATCACAGCAACATGCAGCTGCCACAGTATGACAACCAACAGATGGGTGGTGCAGTTCCCTGACCAGGAAATTAACCCAAGTCCCGGCTGTGAGAGCACTGAATCTTAACCACTAGATCACCAGGGCTGGCTAATATAAAAAGACTGCCTACAAATTGATGAGAAAAAGACAATAGGAAAAAGGAGAAAGTGTATGAGGGCAATTCATCAATGAGGAAATACAAATGGACAATTATGAAAACACAACCTTCCTTGTTGATTGTTGTCAGAGAAATGCAATGTGAAACAATGATGAGATATAATTATTTAAACACATGAGATTAGCGACATAGCAAAAAGATTCATACTTCCCAGTGCTGGTGAGGGTGTGAGGGAATAGGCATTTATACATAAGGCAGGTAGAAACATGAATTGCTAAAACATTTTTGAAATATTACCTGGAAAAATCTATTAAAATTAAAGATACACGTACACATTGACCCAAAAATTCCACTTTAAGGAATTTAAGTTATGGAAATAAGAGTACCAGTCACTTAATGAAATATGTAAAAATATGTTTATTATAGCATTGTTTGAAGTAGCCAAAAAAAAAAAAGAAATGATCTCAATGTTCATTAACTGAGAAATGATTGAATAAATTTTGGTAGAACTATACTATGGAATATCATGCAGTTATCAAAAATATTAATAAATGGATCCCTATACATAGACTGAGACTCAGAATTTCCATGATATATTTTTAACTTTAAAAAAAAATGCATTTATAGTATGATTCCATTTTGTTAAAACACTTGTTCAAAAGGAACCAAAACTCACATATGTACATATATATATGTTTGCTTATATTTCCCTTAGCATTCATAATGTAGTGGAAATATGCAGGCAAATCTAACACTGGTTATTCAGCAGCAGAAGAAAAAGAAGTGAAGGATAGAGAGGGTGATTGTTCAATTTTTTTATACCCCTTTATTTAGTTTTATTTGTTATAAAAGAGCATGTAACTTTTGTAACATTCAAAATGAAAAAGAATTAAGGAACTTCTTCGGATTCAAGGGGCACTATATACAGTTGTTCAGATTGAGCACTGTACAAGAATCTGGTAGGGGGAAGATACTCACATGTAGACGTGAGGGAGTGAAGGGAATGGTGGAGACACCAGCCCCCAAGTCCTGATGCTGCAAGGGAGAGTCCTCTCCTTAAAACCCACACTCATACACGGGGCCATGCACACACTCAGAAGACCATGCGCATACATTGCTGGCACACTCTCATATGCATTGTGTGCCTGTCCCAGCCACACTCCAGGTGTCCCCTAAGGTGAAATCTCTTGCTTGCCCTCCACTCTTGGAGACCCAATTCCCTACCCCTCCCTTCTTTGAATCTGGTCTAACCCCTTAACTTAATGGGAGGATGAGAGTGTATACAGAGGTATGGGCTGCGAGGGGCATGTGTGTCCTGGCATTGGGGGGAGGAGGCAGACAGGGAGCATGAGCAAATGAGGATGTGGGCACATGTGCATTCTCACTCAGGACTTCTGCCTCCTGGGGTCCAGGAAAGCTCTCTGCTGGGCACAGGCAGGATAGGACTGCCGTGTACTGCTTGTTCAAGCTATGCAGTAATACACTAAATTTAACCAGATTTTACTTGAGGAAGGGGCACCTTTCTCTAATTTGCACAGAGATGCCATATGTGCAAGCAGAATCCCTGCTAATAAGTGAGAGCGACAGAATGCAGTCCCAGGCTCTACTCGGTCATCAGCTGTGTGACTTTGGGGATAAACAGATGATCACGGATGTTATGGCACTTTTTGAAAATTCATACATATAAGGTATCATTCTAAACAATTCTCCAGTTCTCCAGCCAGCAGCGTGCTGGAGGTTATCTAATCTGTTCCCAGTCTCTAGGCACATAAGAACACAGGCCACTGGGAGAGATTGATGTCTGTGGTTCCCTTAAAAACACCACACTCACAGCAATCTCTCATTTTTCCATTTCTATTACATTTAGGGCTGTATCGGGTATTTAGAAATTGATATGTTTTACAATGTTAATAATCTTTCTTTGAGTGGATGTGGTCTATGGGGGTGTGTGTGTGCACGTGCGTGTATGTATGTGTCCATCCTCAGTAAGATCTGAAACTTCTAGAGCACAGGCATTGTCCTTCTTTGCATCTCCCACAGTCAACTGTTTTCCCTTGGTCGCTGCAGTAAGATTTAAACAAATGAAAACACTGCTAACAGAGATGAAAATAAATAACAAATAAATGATGCCTAGACAGCACTTGATCTATGAAAGATGCTTACACATATTTCCTTCCCCTCACTCCTCTTCTGATGCAGAAGGAATGAGAACATTCCTTCAACAATATTAATTTGAGGCCATTTGTTAAGTGCTAGGCATCGTGCTGGGTATTGGGGATACAATGATACATAAGAAATAACCTCTTTTCCTCAAATTCTATGGTCCATCTGGCCAGAAAAATATCGTTGATTGTAATTTCTTGCATGTTATATGGAGTTGTGAACAAGGTGCCCTTGGATGGAGGACAGTGGAAGGGTAATTTGCTGGTTTTAATCACTTTCTGGGGTTGGAAGGGGAGTAGGAAGACGATGTTTGAATAGGGTCTTGAAGGATGAAGAGGAGTTCAGAGAGCCAAAAAACAGCAAGAGTGTTACAAGCAGAGGAAACAGAATAAGAGAAGCCACTTTCAATATTAAAAGTTAGCTTGAAAATAACCACCTTCTTGAACAGAACTATGATCCACTGCCACTGCCAGGGAGGACCCCAAATCAAAAGCAGTTGATTAGAAGAAGGAAAATGCTTCAGAGCCAGGCACCATCAACCATCTCACACTTAGGGCCCTTCAGGGCCTGGCACTAGCCTTTAATACTTTTAGTTTAAGGATGTTCGGAGGTTTTTAAATTATGCATGTTATTATTTTCCATTATCTAGAAAGGAATTGTTTTTAAAGCCAAAAACCAAAAGCTGCAACCCCCAGGAATTTATTTTAAACCCGGGAATTTCCCCGAGGCCTGGAATTTGGTGTCTGGGTTCCAGATTTGGAGGTAATTGTTGGGCTCCCTTCTCAGCCTCTGCCTACATGTGTGTCTATTCCCTCCCCACCCCCATCTGCACCATCTGTTCAGCAGGGCACAGCTTTCCAAAGCCCTGGGTCAGCCCTCTCCTGGTAACTCTACCTGGGGAGAAAAGCTGCTCTGATGACCCACCAGATCAAAGATAGGACCCAAAGTGTTTACAGTATCAACTTTCACTCCCTGGAGAGGAGGACTGTATCTTTCTCTATGGCTGCAAAACCCAACCATAGCTTTTTGAATGACTGGCCCTGTTGGCACCTCCAGGCCCAGGAGCCCAGCTGCTGCCCTAGCCCAGCCCAGGGAGGGAGGAAGGGAGGCTGCTGACAGGACGCTCATCATGGGAACAAAGCTATCAGCCCCATCTTTGCAGGGTACCAGCCTCGCCCTCACACCTGCCAGGCGCAGCTTCTCTTTCTTGGTAAATGTCTTTGTCCACCTAGTTCAGCACTGGACACATGGGAGACTCTCAGTTAGGGTGTGTGGTTTATTAGCAGCCCAGTTTTCTGACAAGACGTAGAGATCTGGAATCAGGAGATCTAGATCAATATTCTTCTTCCAGTTGTGACCAATTGTCTAT
This sequence comes from Ceratotherium simum simum, assembly GCF_057802395.1. Classification (NCBI taxonomy): domain Eukaryota; kingdom Metazoa; phylum Chordata; class Mammalia; order Perissodactyla; family Rhinocerotidae; genus Ceratotherium; species Ceratotherium simum. The sequence goes on along the minus strand of NC_141927.1, from coordinate 35,000,799 downwards.
CTGAGCCTCGGTTTTCTCATCTTTAAAATGGCGATGATAATCATGTCTGCTCTAGCTGTCTCTCAAGGTTGTTCACTCATTTATAAGGACGGCAACATGGAGCAGAAGAGGCACTATGGGATGAAGGCTGTGGCCCAACTCCCGCCTCATGCTGCCTGGGTTCACATACCAGTCTGTTATTTCCCAGTTACGTAATGCTGAGCAGTTACATAACTTCTCTGATCCCTCGGTATTCCTTAGCTGTAAAATGGGGTTATAATAGTTCCTACTTCACAGGGTTATTAGGAGGATTACATGAGTTAATATTTATAAAGAGCTTAGTACAGTGTCTGGCACATGATAAAGTTTATCTACTATCTACTCTGTTCTCGGTGCGGTGGAAAGTGCTAGGGTTCTAGAGATCAAAGACATACAGCTCACAGTGTGGCAACTGTGAAGAGAATCCAAGAAAATAACAAATGCAAAAGTAAATCATGTCGTTAACCTACCTATATGCTTCACTTCAAAAATCTCGTGTGTGTGTGTGTGTGTGTGTGTGTCCTCACTGCATGGCATGGCCCCTGCCTACCTCTTCAGTCCCTAGTTCTGTACGCTCCAGCCATGCCAGACTCCTTTCTAGTCCTTGAACGCACCAAGCTCTTTCCCATCTCAAGGCCCTTGCTGTCTGTCCCTTCTGCCTTGAACAGCATTCTTGGACTGGAAGCATCAGCATCTTCTGGCAACATGTTGGAAATGCAAATTCTCCAGCCCCACCCAGCCCTCCTGAATCAGAAACTCTGTGGGCAGGCCCAGCAATCTGTGCCTTCTCACGCTACCATGTAAGAACTACCAGCCTAGAACACTCTTCCCTTCTTTTGGCTGGCGCCTTCCTCAGGGAGAAATGCCTCCCTATTCCTCTCAGAAGAGCATCTGTAGCAAAAAGAGGTTTGTGAGGTGACCTGTGTTTGCTGATTTATCATTCAGTTTGGAAGAAACTAGAAGTTTCTTTAAGAAGCTAGTTTGGAACTTCTGCCCCAAGGGAACAGTTCTGGGTGAATGAAGTCAGAAGAGCTGGGAGCAGGCACAGTGACACACATAGATTTCCTGGCCACATGGCCATTTCAGAAAGAAAACAGAAATTGCAGAAGCCTAGAGCAGGTGAACTGGCTTAAGTGGAGAGAAAGTAAGTCACTGGGGGATATTTAGCACCTTATGTAAAAGCAGAAATGGTACAGAGGTAATTAACACCTATATCCTAATCTCAGTGGTAGCTAAGTACAGACTTAAACATAAACTTGAAAATAACAAAATAGCCCTGGGACGACAAAAGAAAATCTAGAAAGATGTTGCTAAAAACAGTTAAGTTAGTGATACCTAGGAAATGGGTTTTTTTTTCCTTTTAACATATCGTCTCATTGTATTTTACCAAAAGATCAAAGTTCATCAATTCATGGCTGTTGTCTAAATATTTGTAAATGCATCAATAAGTATATTTTTGATGTGTCTTGGGTCTGCATTACCCAGGCAGACACCCCCACTCTCACCTGACAAATAGCAGCTTCCTCCCAGGAAAAGCAGAGAGAGAACCTGGAAGAAACAGGAAAGGCTCCACAAGGTGCCGTTTTTAGCGATGAGAATGCAACAAGGTAGGTCATGGAACAGGAGAGCAGCACAGGCCCCGGGCAAAGAGGAGGGCCCAGGCTGCTGATGTGCACAAACAGACCTCCTCGTCCGGTGCACATCTGAAGAAATAATGCAATTGTGAGGGGCCAGAGAAGCCACAAATAGAACAAAGAGAGGAAAGGAAAAATCGATGTGCAGTAAAGAAGAGGAAGGGAGCCAGGCATGATGTCTGAATCTTGCTGGCAAGAGAGGGAACAGGCAGCAGCCTAGGTCGGGGGCCCTTCATCCACATCACAGGGCCCGGGCATGGACAGTGTTCCCAGATCACTTCCTGGGCAATCTGCACAAAATCTCCAAGGCAGATACTAGTATCCATCTTCCACACCTGGGGGACTGGGAGCCACAAAGATTGCACCACCTGCTCCCATTACCTTTACAAATAAAAGCACTGAGATTTGAACCCAGGGTCCCAGCCCCTCAGCCAGAGCTCCTTCTCAGCCACCACAGCTGTCTGGTTCTCAAGGGCACTCAGGGAATAGGAGCTAAAGCAAGTCTGGAAAGAGAGAGGACCACTTTACCTGTGTTTATGGAGCTGGCTGCCCAAGGCTGATTCACCTGGGAAAGAGTCTCTGGGGAAATTTGATTCCCTCCCTCTCGCTGCAGCACAAACTGATGTGTATCTGTCCGGAAGCCGTCAGTGTGAGACCAGAAAGTGGCCTTCAGAGCCTCAGAAGAGGCACACCTTGCTCCTTGCTGCTTATTCCCCCCACTCTCCCTGGGGGCACTCAGAGAAGCCAACATGGGGACATGGTAGGCGTGGGGCTCCCAGCATTGAACCCTCCATTCTTGCCCAGTTGGGGTCTCCCGGGGAAATCAGGGACTTCCCCTCATTGATCCACACCCTGAGTCCCTGGGACCCAGCATCGCCCCTCTCTTTCCCTCCCACTCCGTAGCGTTTTAGTTGGAGAGTAAGACAGAACTTGCTAAATCAAAGTGGTTTCCCCAGCAACAGTGGGAGAAGCAGGTTTACTTACTCCAGGTAAATAATGTATGAGCTGGGGCTGAGAAATACGGCAACCAAGTTCATGTTACTAACGGGTTCACTGAACCTCGCGCTCCGCTCCTGAGCCAGAGCCCCAGGGGATAAGGTTGCAATTGCCGCCGGCCCCTCCTCTCCAAAGGAATCCATTCTGTATTCAGGTTGTGTATGTGTGTGTTTCTGTTTTCCCTGGCTATTTCCTACTCCCAAAATCAAACTGCCTCTGCCTTCAAGAGCCAAGGGACTAGGCACCCATCCTCCATGTGGCTTCTCCCATCTTTAAAGACAGGGTCCTGGGAAGGGCTCTATTTTGTAAAGTTAGATAAGGCAGCACAGACCCATACTGGGCTCCTCAGTGTGCCAGAAGATGGTTTGTTTCCAAATGCAGTAGGTACACCTGACAGGTCAGCCCGGTCCCCACGCTCCCTGGTGCAGATGCCCTCTGCCAAGAAGAAATGTAAACGGAACCGAGTTGTGAAAAAACAACTCGTGATCAGGACCAGTGCTCCTTGCCCTGAGAATAACTGATCCCGAGTCTGTATCTCTCTCACCTCCCAGAAGATGTTGTGCTTTCTCTGATTTGCACTCTGAGATTAGTACGTTCTTCTTTTAATTTTATAAGTATGAAATTACAGTATAATATACAAAAAGCTTTTTCAAGTTACACAGTACCCTTCCAATTTGACATCCCCAAACACCCCCACTCCGGAGAGAATCACTCATTTAGATGATTGAAAATTTAGTAAAAGGGGGAATTTTAAAACAGCAATCATAATAAACTGGAAGGTTTTATTGGGGGCAAAGGTGATGATTTAGTCACTGCCCAAAGGGACTTGCAACCTTTTCGGTTCCCCTGTGAGAGTAGTCAGCCCCAAAAGGTGCTGCATAAGCTGAAGCACTTACAGATGCTCACGGTAACTGACGTGTTGTTTTGTCCATCTGTCCCAGCAGGCGTCTAGACAGTAACCGGACCTCTATTTACCTTATATCCCTCGCACTTGGCACGTTGCCTTGCATACAGTAGATACCATCTAGACAAATAAGAGAGCAAAGAAAAGCTGATGAAAGCATCTAGTTCTCATGGAAAAAAGAAAATTAAGAACTTGCCTCAACACAAGCAATGAGATTTAGGCAACTATTGCCATATGTCTGTTCGAACATATTCACAGTATTCTAAAATGGACTGACGCAGACACTGTATAGAACATCAGAGTGTTAATGAGTAACTATCTGTGGAAATGCTCCTGTTGAAAGCCTCCCAGTTTCTCAGGTGGAAAGGAAGTAATTCACACTGACAATAGATACTGCTCCATGATTGCAAAATGAGGCAAGTCTTCAGAGAGTATCATAGCAACCTAGTTGGTCTGTGAAAATTATGGCAGTTTTGCATGAAAACCTGAAAACTGAACAGCCAAATCTGTTAGAAAAACTATTTTTTAAAAAGACCCAGGAGAAAGGAAATTCTGACATATGCTACACATGAGACAACGTGGGTGAACCTTGAGGACATTACGCTAAGTGAAATAAGCCAGCCACAGAAAGACAAATACTGTATGATTCCACTTATATGAGGTACTTAGAGGAGTCAAAATCATAGAGACAGAAAACAGAATGGTGGTTGCCAGGGGCTGGGGGCAGAGAGAAATGGGGAGTTATTGTTTAATGGGTATAGAGTTTCAGTTTTATAAGACGAAAAGAGCTATGGAGATGGATGGTGGTGATGATTGCACAACCGTGTGAATATACTTAATGCCACTGAACCGTACACTTAAAAATGGTTATGATGACGGGCCCGCCCGTTGGCGTAGCAGTTAAGTGTGCGCGCTCCGCTTCAGCGGCCCAGGGTTCACAGGTTCGGATCCCGGGCACACACCGATGCACCGCTTGTCAAGCCATGCTGCGGTGGCATCCCACATATAAAATAGAGGAAGATGGGCACAGATGTTAGCCCAGGACCAATCTTCCTCAGCAAATTGGCAACAGATGTTAGCGCAGGGCTAATCTTCCTCACATACACACACACACACACAAAAAAAAAAACAGTTTTGACGGGAAAATTTATGTTCTGTGTATTTTACCACAGTAAAAAAATGGGAAAATAAAAGACCCTGTAGTAAATTTAAACAGGAAAACTACAAAACCTTCAGGTACCTATTGAAGCAGGTTCAGTTAAATCATACGGATAAAGCAATGTCTGATTGTGACAAATAAAGTGAGGTGTTTGGTCTCAACTGCAAATTTGTTTAGTTGATCCAGAATTATGCATTCACCACTAAACATTATGACAGGTACATAAGAAATGAAAACTTGCTCGATAACAACCATGGAGGGAATGATGGAAGGTATAATTGGAGGGCATGCCCCCTGTCTGCCGCAGATCATGCAACAGGTATAGAATGATTACACAGCAGCAGTCGGCCCTCAAATGTGGGCTGATAAATGGATTGTGCGAAATGAGAGCATGCACTGAAGAAGGCTTTGGAAAATAACCACCACAAAATGTGCCGGGATTGAGCTGTAACGCACATCCACAAATCCTGTCTCACTGAGCAAACAGTCTGTCTGTTGGAGAAGATGAATAATTACTGTGGAAGTTATTGACAGAAGCACAAAAGTCTTGGTAGAAACATCACAAAACCTATTGAGAAAAATAAAACAATGTGTGTCCCGGGCAGAACCACTCTAGAGAAACTATGGAACCTGAGAAACTCGTGGAGTAGACTCTGCTCTCCCTTTGGAAACTGGAGAGGTACCCAGACACTCACTGCCCATCTTCCAGGTAGCGGGACCTAACACGCTTTGGCATCAAGTCAAAAGGCAGCGCATCTAGATGACTGTCATATCAGTACGACGTTCCTGTCCCAACAACAGATTATTTTCACGTTCTTGGCTAATACAGCAGGGACTGTTACAGTAAGTTATATAAACACAATAATGTTATACCTTAACATTTCACAGTCTATGTAGTGCTTTCAAAGCACTATTGGACCTTTTATCAAATTTATGCTTTTGTTTCTCCCATTTTACTACCCCAAGAAAGCTACGGGACTAGTTGAAGTAGCGTTTTACAGGAGAGAAAACTAGAGCCCGGTGGAGCCTTCTGGGGCCTTCCAGGCCTGTCTTTGTGGCCTGGTCCATCACTGTAGCTACACTGGGATATTCATCCCTTCATGGACTCTACAGGTCAGGGTGTATCATCCAAATGATACCCTCCAACACTTATATGCTTTCCCCTGTGTCCCCACAATAATTGAGAGAAAAAAACAGAAGTGTTTGGGGCCCTAAGTTGCTAGACAATTGCCAAACCTCCACCTCACTTACTGCCATGTGAGCTGAGAGATCCGTGTGGCTCTGAGAGCTGATAGAATAGACACTCCCTCCAACCCCCCACCCTTCCCTGCCACGTCATCAGCGGCCAGCACATCCCTCCAGGACGACCTTGCCCTGGGCTGTGACTCACCTAATCACAGCCCTGTGCCGCTCCATGAGCTACAGGGAGTAATTTAGGAGTTTGAGTCTGTGGAGTGCCAATCAACCCCGCCACGGAGAGGGGAGGCCCCACAGAACTGCTGTGGCCTCAGGTCAGGGCAGCAGTGAGCTGCAGGGCAGACGAGGAAAGGCCATTGGTCAGCCGGGCAGCGGGCCAAACAGGAACTGGGCAGTGCTCACAAAAGGACTCTGTCCTGCAGCACAGAGACCCCTGTCCCCAAGTACATCCCTGTCGCAGTTAAGATCCAGGGAAAGACCTCTTTGGAGGGCCATGGGTGTGGCCTGTGTCCTAAGCCTCTGAAGGGTGTTGAGGGATCCCGGGGAGTCCCCAGTCACTGTCAGAAGGAATTACCCACTCTGCTGACAGCCACAGGGCTGGGGCCTTCCTCTACTGGACCAGAGTTCACTCCACCCATCCCCAAGTCTGGCTCCTCTCCCAGCTTTTCCAGAATTCTTTTCTGCTCTTAAAATATCAAGTCAGTTTATATCAGTGCAGTTTACCTGCACTGACACCCCTCCTCATGCTACTCCTCTGCCCCTGAAAGGAAAATCAAACCACATTCTCAGATTATGCCCCCTCCTCTTAGAACCCCATTGCCATGTGCCTAACCTGCCCCTCCAGCCTTTAGAAGAAGTCTGATCCGATCAAAGGAGGAGGAATCAGACGACTGAGACTTCTGGCCTCCAGGACCAGGAACTATAGTCCATCTTCTCCTTCCCCCACCCACCCCTAACACATAGTCTCACACACACCCCCACCTCCCACCCCCACTGCATTTGGGGTCTGGAGAGCACCCCCATTACTACAGCTCTGTAAAGTGCACTTTCCCATACTCACGAAAGCCCTGCAGGGCAGGTAATGTTATCTTTTCCACAGATAAGGAAACTGAGGCTCCGTGGTACATGCATAGGTGAGGAAGGTGGCGGAGCATGAATGGCAGATCGGGAATTGGGCCCAGTCCATGGGTCCCCAGCCCAGAGCTCTCTGTGACATCATCAAAATTCCGTGCTCCTCTCGCTGCCCCTACAGTACCCAGCCCCTGCCAGGAGGGACCCTGCTCTTCTTCAAACCTCCTTTACCCCTTTGGAAACTGGGGCACACATTATTTTCCTCCCTGTTCTTGACCTACAGCGGGGCAGTGAACATCAATTACAGCAGCGCCGGGAAGCCGGGCTCTCCTTTGATCTTGCTTGTGAAGAACACGTAGAGCACAGAACGTGAGAAGAGCTGCCCAGAGTCAGGCCAGGGACAGCACCAAGGGACAGAGTGTGGGAGAGTACTGCTCCTCCTGTGACGTCAGGTCCTATTGTCAGGGCCCCTGCACCCCCAGCGGGGTCCCGCCTCTGCTGGCACAGGCACCCCTGCCCTGGGTTACTTCTGCAGGAAGGCTTGAACTGCACCACTGGGCCTCTGAGACTTCTGCGGCCTAATGGGATGCAAATTGGAATTTGCTCCCGTAAAGATGTATTATGCATGGACTTTCTATTAGATTTCCCTCGGAAACTCATCATCCATCACCCCAGCAGGGCCTGCTCAACCTCAAGCCTGTGTCAGCATTTCTCGTCATCTGGGGTCTGATGCCAAATTCATCTCCCTCTGGGGGCCTGGGGGACTCCAAAGGTTTGGAACGTGGCCTGAGTGGATCAGAAAACCTCTTCCTGGCATCCTCCAAGGTTGTCCTGCCCCTGCTAGAAGAGGGCAGAGCCAAGATGGGGAAGAGAGGACTGATCTGCACAGTCAGGACTGTCTGCAGTCTTCTTATAAAGGTGCCCCAGCACCCACTGAACACAGATGATACGAGGGAGAGGTTTGGGCTGGGAGGGGAGAGAGAATGAAGGCGCTGACCAGGGGCCCAGACTTCAGTCAAGGAGAGTCTTCTACCCATGGGGGTAAATAAAGTCCTGAGTCTTCTAACAGGATTAGTCTGGAAGACTTTTCCTCCTTTATATACATACACTCACACATGCATACACACTCGCAACCACACACATGCACACATACTACCCATCCATACCCCCCACATTCACCTATATACACACAACACACGCACACGAAACACACACTTACATACATGCTCACACTGTCACATACATACAATATATACACATACTCTCACACACAGCACACTGTGCTCATTCACACACATCATATGCCCCCACACACTCACACCCACACGAACACATGCAGCACTGCAACACACATACCCTCATACCCCCACACTCACAGCACACACATGCCTATATACATACACACACCTACAATCACATACATACAACACACATCCTCATAACCCCCCCACACACACACATACATGCAACACACCCACACCCTCACACACACTCATTGACACATAATCATATACACACACGCACATACTCACATCCAGTGTTACTTCTGATGCCACAGAAGGGAGCTTTTCTTTGTTCACAAAGGTTGGGGGTGCAACTTTCCAGAGGCACTAGCGTACAGACTCTGTGGGTGTTGTTGGAGCAACGGCAGACAAGTTCCCAGGCTCCTTGGGAGCAATGACTGGGGAAGTGAGTGTCATGTTCCCATCTGCCCTTCCAGTGGTGGGAAGACGGGCAATGAGGCACAAGAAACACAACAGGAAGAATCAACTGGGCACTGGAGATATGATAAACAGCCAGGTGGGAAAGAGAGTGTTCAGCCCCTGAAGACTGCGAAACCAATAAACTCATCAACCACTGTTGCCCCAGCACCTATTAAGCCAGGGCTGAGCTATGAGGCCCAGAGTCTGCCTGCCAGAAGGACAACAGGCCAATTCACAAAAGATAACTTCCCATCCAGGGCAGTAGATGATATGCCAAACAAGGGCTTTCAAACCAGAAGTGTTAGTCTGCACAGTCAGAGAGGGGCAAAGACACGAGAGGCTGGAGCGATCAGGGAGGGAGGACAGGGGAAGAACATGACAGGTTATTAGGACACTGGTGTGACCTAAGATGTAAAGGCGAGACTATGGAAGGCATGGGGCAAGGAGCCAGCCTCGAAGAGTTCTATGTTAAGGGTCTGGTCCCTGGGTTGCACTGAGGTTAGGAGCCTAATTTTAAACTCACCCTTGCCTCATCTAAGGAAGGAAAAAGGCCATCACTTGTCCTTCAGCCATGCTTCCAGGCTCACCTCGTCCAGGAAGCCACCCAAGATCTCTCCCTCCTCAGAGCCCAACACATCTGTTGGCTCTAAGATGTTAATTTCTTATGACCTCAGATTTAGACCAATTCAGCACATCGTTAGTGAGTCTTCATGACAATTCCCTGATGTAGAAAGCAGAATCCCTGTCTACCAGGGCAAGTCATATAAGTTAAGAGCTATGCTAGCAATCTTAGTGAGGCAAACACCATTTCTTAACACGGTATTAAAGGGGTTCAGAGGAGGAAGAGAAAATAGGAAAATCAGAAAAGCCTTCACAAAGGAAGTGGTGTTCAAGGACAGACTGAATGTTATTTCACGTTTATCAGCTTACATCCTTTCTCCCACACTCAATTTCGTTACGTCTTACACTTCTTCATCCGCCATAATGCCTAGCACAGAATGAGGCATTAGTCAGTTCTCAATACATTTATTATCTTGATCATTCATTCAACATCTACTTGCTTGCTTGCTCACTAGTGGAGCTTCTAGAATGCTTCTTCAACCTCAGAAAAGTGGGAGCCCATCCAGCCTGCTCCCAGCTGTGTGAGAGCAGCATTTCTTAGGGAGGTTGGAATGCTACCCCGGGTAGCCCTATGGCTGCCACCTTTACTCTGTAGGTCAGAGGGCAGTAATAGAGCACAGTTTAGAATCTTAGAACTAGGACCTCAGAGATGTTCTGTGTCTTCCTTTTATAGCCAGAGGCTAGAGAGATACTAAGTGACTATGAAAGTCCCAAGGTGATTAGAAGAGATCAAAGGAAATCATACATTAAAAATTGTGCTTTGAAGTAACTTGACAGTAGAGACTCCTATCAAGCACAACCTCAATCAAGGAACCAAGGTCAGCGCCACAGGGATTAGTCGTGTTGATAGGATACACTCTTGATGTGACTGGGCTGAAAATGGCACTTCACTGCTGTGGTCTTCCTCCGCAAACCCACAACTCCAGTCTAATCATAAGAAAAACATCAGACACATCCCAATTGAGTGACATTCTAAAAATAGCTGACTAATATTCCTCAAATTGCCAAGGTCATCAAAAACAAGGAAATTCTGAGAAAACTGTCACAGCCAAGAGGAGGCTAAGGAGACATGACAACTAGATGTAATGTGAGATCCTGGATGAGATCCTGGAACAGAAAAAGGACTTTAAGGAAATCTGAACAAAGTCTGGACTTTAGTTAATAACAATGTATCAACATTAGTTCATTAATTGTCACAAATGTACCATACTAATGTAAGATGTTAATAATAGGGGAAACTGGGAACTCTCTGTACTATCTGCTTTTTCTGTCAATCTAAAACTATTCTAAAAGAAAATTTTAATTTAAAAAAATTGTGCTTTGAAACTGGAAAAGCACTCTGCCCATCTTAGTTCTTCCTGGTGTTAATAATAGACTCTCAGTCCAGTGCTCTTCCTGCCCCATCATGCAGTTCCTGGACATATTAATGTTTCTTTAAGCTCCTCTTGGTTGTAACAGTTTCTCAGACTTTCCTTGTTCTTGACGACCTTGACAGTTTTGAGGAGTACTGGTCAGATATTTTGTAGAATATCCCTCTATTGGGATTTGTCTGATGTTTTTTTCTCAACTTGATTTCAAGTCACTTAGAATCACAGTAGGGGGCCCATAGAGCTGAAACCACTTCTTTCCCCAGGGCAGGTAAGTGAGGGAGGCACCTCCACTTCCCTCCATTATAAAGCCTCTGTGTCCAGGGCAACTGAGGCAGCCAGAGCAGGTAGGTAAAGCCATGCTTAGGGGAAACACGTGGACTATTCAGAAACCAGCCCTGGCATCCACACTTCAGTTGCACTGGGCCTGATGTTTCTCTCAGCTTCATCTCATGTGAGATGTTCTGCCTCCAGCAGGGATGGGTCCAAGAGGGAGAGAGTCTTGGCTTGAGACTGGATATTCCAGAGAACTCGTCTCTGCTTACAGAGAGCCAGAGCCAATCTGGGGGAAAGCCTTCTTCTCCACAGCCGGCTTCAGGGGTCCATGGGGACCGATGGGATTGTGGATACTGGGACCTACGAGAAGTTGCCTTGACAACCCAGGTGTGGGGGAGAGAGGGAGAGTGCCTGTGTGAGTTCTGAAAACGATGTTGAGCTGCCTCTAAGAGTGTTGTCATCCTTATCCTCCCCTGGGTGCCTTCATTACACAATTTCTTAGCTTCAGTCCTCAGTTCCCGCCACTCCTCCTAGGACTAAGCCCTGTGAGGGGGAGGCAGCCACTGGGCACTAAACTGTGTGGGTTGACAGAGCTGGCAGGCAAACACAGCATGCTAAATCCAGTGGCCCATTCGAGATGTCTAGACAGGAAGCCAGGCTGACAGAATAGCAAGGACACTCCTTTCTTGCTAGAGTCCAGAGGCTGCCAGGCAGGCTGCTGCCACTGCTTCGGGAACCCAGAGGATTGGTCCTCTGGGGTCTGAGTGCCAGCTCAGGGCACATCCTTGTAGAAGTAAAAGATGTGCCTTGCCTCAGCCTAAAAGTGCAGCAGGGGTGTGCCAGATGGAGTAGACATACTGTCAATGGGTGGTACTCAGATGAAAGTGGCCCAGCATGACCTTGAAGTTGAGGCTGGGAGAGTGCACCCAGCATCAGGGCTTCAGGCCCTGGTTCAGAGCCAGTATTGGGCATGCTCTGAACATCACTTAACAGCCAAGTGGGTGTAGCAGAGAGAGTGGAGAGCTTGGGGGTCTGGCTCAGCTCAGCCAGTGCCAGCCAGCGTCTAGTACTGAGACCTTAAACAGGTTAGTCTGTCTCTCAGTCTCCCCATTGTAAGATGAGGCTAATTATATACCTGCCCTACCTGCCTCACGGGTTATTCTGAGGTGCAGATTAAATGATAAATGAGGGCCGGCCCTGTGGCTTGGTGGTTAAGTGCGCGCGCTGCAATGCTGGTGGCCCGGGTTCGGATCCCGGGTGCGCATCGAGACACCACTTCTCCGTCCATCCTGAGGCCGAGTCCCACATACAGCAACTAGAAGGATGTGCAGCTATGACATACAACTATCTACTGGGGCTTTGGGGGGAAAAATAAAATAAATAAAATCTTAAAAAAAAAAAATGATAAATGGGAAAGGACCTGCATAAAGTGCTTGGCAGGCATGACTATTATAAATGATGTTTATATTGTAAGCTCAAGGCTGTTGAGATATTCAGTTCCATTGAACTGGGAGACTTGGTTTCTTTTGGCTGTGAATCACGGAGTTCCTTAGATTGGGAAGAGTCTTACAGGTCATTTAGCCCAACACACCTTTCCTGTCTTTGCGAAAAGCTAGAGCATTTGATTCTGTGATCTCCCAACATCGTGGAACCAGTTAGTATCTGGGCTGGCACTACAGCCCAGGGCTCCTGATTCCCTCACAGGGCTGGTGCATCACGATTGATCTAAGGTTCACCCTGCTTCTGTTCCTGCCAGGGCCGATCCTTCTGGCACGGAACATCTACATCTCACCTCCAGCACCAGGAACTGGTCCCAACAGCCTTCATTTGCATTTTAGTGCACACCCACTCTCAACAGCTTATCCTATAACCAAACACCCACGCCAGATTCTGGGATCTTTAAGGAAACACAAAAGAGTGAAAGACACAACAGAAAGACGATAACCAAGTGTTCCTTTGGAGCTTTGCCAGTGTGGATCGGCAGCGTGCCTGAAACTCCCGCCCTCAATCTGTTCACCAACCTGTCTCTCTCCTCGTTCAAGCTGCTCCTGAAAGCCTCTCCTCTGGGAAGTCTTCCCAGATCAACTAAGCTACTGGCAGTTTCTGTGGGTTGGCCCTGTCTGAACCTCGTACCTCCCCGGGTGTTCCTCACTCACCTGCCACCTCAGTGGGCACTTCGCCTCATCCTCCACTCCCAGCTGCTAGGCCAAGATTTTGCCTCCTCTCCTGGCTTCTGTGCAAGAACACTTCCTGGTCTCTCCTGCTCGCCAGTCTGCCCTAATTCCAGTCATGTGCTTGACATATATTTGATGTGGATACTTGATTGTCTCTTGATGTATTTGCCTCCTGCTTTTATTTGGTCCCAAGCCTGCCCTTTCCTTATTTCTTCACATCTGTGTTGTTTGTCTGAGACACTGAGAACTCAGGGGGTCTCATTATCAAGAAGGGAGAACTGTTTGCCTCTGCCCCTTTGTTGATTCAACCAGGAGGTGACTGGACTCCATTCCAGGGCTTTAAACCGGTCCAAATTCCACGTTTCATCAGCCTCGGCTACAAAGCTGAATTACTGCTATCCAGTTTTTTTACTCATGAGTGACAAGTCTGTCTTTGATTTTTTTATCCAAACTACTGGACAGATGGACAAGTCCGTCTTTTTCTTCCTTAGACTTTCTACTTACCCTGACCTTTTACTATCTAATGATAGTGTTGTTTGAAAGGAGCCTCTAGAAATGTTACCATTGTATAAAAAGGAGGGGAGGTAGAATACACACACATACACACATATGCATGTATGCATGTATGTTTTGCTATCAAATATAACATCTCTGAATGATGTAAGTATAAATTGACTCTGTAAGTATACATGATCTCTGAATGAAGTACAAAAATCTGAAAACATCAGTTGCCTTTGGAGAAAGATTTTCATTATATACCTTTTTCTACTTTTTGACCTTTTAAAACTTTTTATAATCATACAAAGAATATCTGAAATGAATGTACATATTGAGATGATTAATAAATAATTCTGCCTGTGGATCCACCATCCATCATAAGAAATGGAACATTACCAGTAGTGTTGAAGCTTCTTGCACCCCCTCCCTAATTCCACAGAGGTAGCCACCACCCTCTTAGCCTCAGTCTTGCTTGCCTTTAGAGTTTGATCACAAATGCATGTATCACAAAGTAACACATTATTTCATTTTACTTGTTTTGACCTTTATAAAAATAGTGTCATCTTATATGTATTTTTCTGTTTCTAGCTAATTTCTCTCACCATAGTTCTGAGACTCATCCATGCTGACGCTTGCAACTGTAATTCATGTATTTTTGTTGTTATTTAACATTGCACTGAGTGAATATACCCACTTTATTTATCCATTTTCCTGCTGTTAGAAATTGGGTTATTTCCCATTTTCGCTGCTATGAACTTTATTATGCTTGCCCCTTGGTGCCCATGTGCAAGAGTTCTCTAGAGTTTGATCCTGGCAGAGGGACTGCTGGGCCAGTGGGTCAATGGGTAGATACACCTTCAGCTTGACAACCATTTGCCAAATGGTTTCCAAAGTGGTTGTACCAATTTACATTCCCACCAGCAGATGAAGGGTTTTTGTTCCTTTGCATTCTCACCAACACTTGATATTGAGAGACTTTAAATTTTTTGCCAATCTAGTGGGTGTAAAACGGCGTGATGTTATGAGCTTGATTTACATTTCTTGGGTTACCCGTGACCTTAAGAGCATCTTCTTATATTTTTTGTCCATTCATGTTTCCTCTTCTATGACTTTTCAATTTTGAACCATGTGAATATATTACCTATTCAAAAATATATATTTATTAAAATGGGCCTGCAATATCTCATTTCTTATATGCAAAGGGCTCCACCACTCTCCCCCAAAGCACACAAATACCATCTCTGAATAGTGTCACAATAAATAAAATTGCTAATAATACACTGGTGAATGTTATGGGCTGAACTGTGTTCCCTCAAAACTCATATGTTGAAGCCCTAACTCCCAATACCTCAGAATGTAACCATATTTGGAGATAAGATCTTTAAAGAGGTAATTAAGTTAAAATGAACTCTTTAGTGTGCGCCCTAATCCAAAATGAATGGTGTCCTTATAAGAAGAAGTCCTAATAAGAGATTAGGACACAGACAACACAGACCAAGGGATGACCACATGAGAATCAGCAAGAAGGCAGCCGTCTGCAAGCCAAGGAGAAAGGCCTCAGAAGAAACCAAACCTGCCAACATCTTGATCTTGGACTTGATCTGGCAGCCTCTAGAACTGTGAGAAAACTCATTTGTGTTGTTTAAGCCACCTGGTCTGTGGTACTTTGTCATGGCAGCCTGGGCAGACTAATACAGTGAGCACATTACTGTTTACCCAGCGCTTCCACATCCTTATCTCATCTACTCATTCATCATCAAATATTAACTGAGCACATCCTGTGTCTAAGGGCACATTTCATTGTTAAATCCTCACTGCAATCTTTTAAGTCAGGAATAACTGTCCCTGTTTTTAAAATGAGGGAACTGAGGCTCACAGCATTTGGGTGAGTTCAGAGGAAGATAACCCAGATGGCAGCGGAACTGAAGACAGCGTGCAAGGCGCCGGACAAGAAACTCAGGCAGATGTCATCATCATCGTTAAATATAAGACGACTGTCATGTGGGAAAGGGAATCAATTTTCCTTTAGGTCCCTAAGGATAGAACTGTGATGAATAGGATGAAATGTCAGAAAGACAAATTTCACTTGAACAGAAAGAAAAACATTGTTACAGTTGGAATCATCTAAAGATGTAGCAAGATGTTTTGAGTTGTCCCTATAGAAGTTGGACAACCACTTTTTGAGCGACAGTGTGTGTGTGTGTGTGCAGGGGGTGAGGGGCTGCACACACACAGATGTGTGGCTGGAGAACATGACACTGAAGGTCCCTCCCTATCCAGAGAGCCAATGATGTCTCTGACACCAGGTGACTGGTAAGTGGTAGGCCAGGAACAGAGCCTGTCTTCTGGATTCTGAGTTTCTAGTCTTTCTGCCATGCCAAGCTGCCTCTGAACAGGTTAGTGGCTGGACGAATGCATTCTAATGATGATAGCATTCACTCAGCTGCCTGGGAACAGGATACAGTGACAGTGAGTATACAGTACAGCTTATGAAATGAGAGAGTTAATTACTCACTTTCCCCCTTTCTGAAGTCTGATTATAGCAGGCAGGTAGCAAGAAGCAGGAGGGAAGAAGCAACTTCGAAAACCTACTAAGCGCCAGGTCTTTCATATGCCTCATCGTTACTTACTATTTTGCATTAGCTCCAGCTGTGATATTATTCTTTCCCTCTACTTTACAGATGTGGAAGCTGAGTCTCAACGAGGCTGGGCAACTACTCAAGCTTAGGAAGCTAAATCACAGCAGTAACCTTAAGCAAATTCCCTAACCTCACTATTTGAGCCAAAGCCTGCCTGATTCCAAAATCCATCACATCTTGTTACCTAATGGGTATTGGAATGTAAAAAATTTGGTTTTTATTTCTGTAAATCCGGACTACTGTCCTTTAGTACCAAACCCAGGATAAACAAGTCGTCTTGAATAGGATTTATATGCCAGGAGGGGATGGGGGGCAGGGGTACTTCCTTCACATTCTTTGATTCAGACCATTGACACTTTCTCAGCCTCATCTAAGTAGGTGGCTTCAAGCCCAGGCCTCTGACCAGATTGCTGCCGTTAAGTTCCTCCATAATGAAATCCTCTACTGTACAACTAACTCTTCCTTCTCTAGTGAGTGTTCTTGTCTCCCCCTTCCCTCTCTGAACACTTTTATTCCAGAAGACAGTACGGCCCACTTCTAGCAGAATCTCTCCGCAGAGAAGGGCCATACCACTGGCCACAGCACAAAGGACTGAATGAGCTCCACTTTGAGCTGAATGACATTCAGTCCTCATCGACCTGCAAACTGGGCTGAGAGCCTTTTAAGCTGGCCAGGAAGGAGCCTCAGATGAGGAGCGCTGTGTGCTCTTCTTTTCACTGTTTTTTTTTTGCCCCAAGGCAAAATGTAACTTCTGTTTTAGTCTGAGCAACACCCTCCCTGGTTAGGACACATAAACATAAAGCTGACCATGGTTCACCCAGACAGTAACAATGCCGCAGGGGAGGAACTGGGTCATTGTTTTTGCTTAGGAGCTGAAGGATGAATCCACTCCCCAATTCAGTGGTCTGCAAGAGAGAAGAAGCTAGGAAGGTTCCAGAATAGGAAGAAGCCTCCCCCACTCTCTACCAGCCCTTCTCTGACTTCTGGGGACTTCAAACTCCCTCCTCCGTGTCCAAAAGTGTCAGCACCTAGGTCCTTCCCAGTGCAGCCTTGTCCTGGGCCTGAAGAATGGGTCCTCTTTAAGCTCTGGGGTTCGCTAGGACTAGGGTTTCCTCTCTCATCTCAAGCTTTGCTTCCAGAATCCTTCCCTCCACCGTCCACTTCTACGCTCCTCCCCCACCTCCCGGTTCCAGTCTGCCATATTATTCAACCCATCTGACCTTTATGGGACTCAGTACAGAGCACATTGCATTGTTATAGATAATAGACTCAAAGGGGTGGAGAGTTACAGAACAAAGAGAAGAAACGGTCTTTTCCCTCAGGAAGTTTAATTTAGATCAGGTGAGCACAAAGCTAAGCTCGTTAAATACAGAATTTATGAGCCGGTATATGGCACAAAGCACATCTAAAGCAGGTCGGATCCAGGAGCATTGCTGAGAAGGAGTTTCATTTCTGCCTTTTAGGGATGACTTTGTGGAGGAGGCCAGCTCTTAGCTGTCATGAAGGAGAGTGCCCAGCTGCTGTCTGGTGTCTAAGGGGAGACAAGGTGCACCATGCAAAGGAGCAAATACAGAGAGCTGGTGGCAGCTGGTTAGAAGGGAGAGACTGAGGCTCTAATACTAGACCCAAAGTGGCAGGGGAAGATTTAACAGAGGGAGGTCATTGCACTTTCAGGGGCCATGCAGTGTTTGTCACACATTCCACAGGCCCAGTTGCACAAAATCCCCAGAATGGGGAACACAAAGAAAATAGGCATAGCCTGGCAGATGCTGCTTACCTGTTGTGTGACCTTGGACAAGTCCTTTGAGCTTGTTGGGCCTCCGTTTTCTCACCTACATTAGGAGGGGGTTGGATTTGATCAATGATTCCTAAATTTTGGACCAGTCCAATTTACTAAAAGTGTATGAAAACTTTTTTATATGGCCAAATAAGAATATTTTTAAAATATTGCCATCTACGCTTGCTATCAGTTTAAAAAAGAAAGCACATTTCAGTACTAAAAAAGGAGAAGAGACATAATCTTAGAATACTAAGGAGAGCCCTTTAAAGAAATATGGAAAAATCTACTACATGATCCTATTTTTCTCATTTCATTGCAGACTATTGAAAGCTTCACCACAGAGGGAAACCAACTAAAGAATTAGGGAACTAATAGATGACTCCAGAGGAGCTTTCTCGCTCCTAGGATTCCATAATTTGAATCCCACCTGGGCAAATTACCCAGCCTCTCTTTGACCCATCCTTGGTGCTTTCCAAACCTGAAGCATAGTGATGCTCAAGGAATGGTGGCTGCTACACTCTGTGCAGGTGACCCCTGATACCTGGAATGCAAGTTCTCATTCCCCTTCCTTAGCCATTAATTTTCTCCTGTCTCCTGAGGTGCAAAGGAAGTTTCCTCTGGAGGTTCTGTCACTATGACAGGTCCTAGTGGGGTGCTGAAGGGAGAAAGCTGAAAGATGCCTCCTTTCCTCTTCCCATGGAGGCAGTGTCACCCAGGGGGAGAAGCTGTGCTTCGTTCCTCTTGGACACCCTTGTGGGACTTGTATGTAAAGTCTTTCCAGAAATAGATACTGGATTTAATTTCTATACTCTGAGGTCCAGAGATTCTAGTGTCTACAAAAATGAACGAGGGTGTAGGTGCACAGTTTTAATAGATTCCACCTCAGGGAGGCCACAGGCTCCGGAAGTTAGCACCAGATCAGCAGGGGTCAGGGAGGTGCTCTTCCCTGGAACTGTCACGTTAGTAACAGAAACAACTCAGGGAGCAGCTCCCCACACAGCCCCAGGAGCCTGGGCCCAGCAGAGGGACAGCTGTCTTGGCTGCACAAACTGCGGTGGGACAGTCTGGCGGAACTGTTGTCTGGAGATGATGCAGCCCATGTGACAGGTCCTAATGAGTCCCTTCTGGAATCCCACAATGGCCAAGCGGCAGAGGCTCCCTGAATAGATCTCTCTTCTCAGCAGACAGTGGCTGTGTGGCAACCTCCTCCCTCATTCTCCCGCTGCTTTTCTCTCCCCTCCTTTCCTTTCTTTTTTGTCATCTTTGTCTCTTAGCTACTTTAATTCTCCTGTCCCCTTTTGACCTCTTCCTTCTCCTCCACACACCCTATTTCTGCTCTGTCTTCTGTCATGCCCTCTTAGACCCCAAATCACCCTTCCCTACGCCATGTGGTTACCCTGTTCCTGGATCTCATAGAGGAACTGGCTATTCCTCCACCTATCCCTTCCCTGCCACCCCTACTCCAAGGAGGCTGTTTTTAAGTGTGTTGGAAGTGTGGGGGAGTCAGCAAGGCTTAATGATTGAAAATTAAAAGCACCTGTAATGTAAGTTCATTGTAAGTGCTGCCATTCCCCCAAGTTATTTTAAAGTCCCCCCAGAAATGAGCAAGATGGGCTCTTTTTCTCTGCCATTAAGAAAAATTGGAAAGATCTGATCCAGAAGGTGCACGGGGGGTACATTTGCCTTCCCGCTCTCACCTCCTCGATTTGCAGTGAAAGGGGCCCTGTGCAGCTGTGGCTGACCAACCACGGGCAGGAGGTCACATTTAGGGCATCCCCTGGGTGCCTTCCCTACAGCCTGGCTGGCTGGCTTGGGGCTGCCAATGGTTCTGTAAGAAGCCCGACAGCTGGGGAGGGTCAGCCTCCACCGCTGCCAGCTTTTCTTCACCATTCACCCCTCAGCCTGCACTCCCTACCCCCATGGCACCTCTCAGGAACCAGAGCTGTGGAAAAATCAGCCTTGATGAATGGGGATCAGGGTCTCTATGTTTTACAAAATGTAGTCAGGAAATACTGAGGGTCCTCCTTAGTTCATCGGCGATTCCCTGGAGGAGGATAATGCAATTGAGGAGAGATGAGAAGGGGCCTTCTGAAAGAAGCAGGGCAGCAGGTTCTGTCCAGGAGGAGAGAAGTAAGGCAGAAGGCAGAAGCCAGGGCCAGGAACCTTGTGGACACTCCATAAATCTTTAGTTTTACATCATTCATCTAAACCCTGGCTGTGAGGCACAAAGAGAAGGAGAATCTGAGGCCAGAGAGAGAGAGACTGCCAAGGAGGTTATTGAGAAAAAGGAATTTGAGCATCACCAATCTGTTTCATTCTCCTTGGTTGCTCACCTTTTTTTCTCTGTCTCAGTCACTTTGTCTTTGAGATCTGTCTTTCTGAAACGTGGGTGCTGCGGGTATGTTTCAGGATGAAACGCTGAGATGGGATGGGGCAGATGAAGACGACTGATGGTGGTGAGCAAGAATAAGGAAGGTAAAGGAAGTCAGAAGACCCTTGCCTCTTTAGACTCAAACTGGGATAAATCTGGGTAATAGCTTTAGAATTGCTTAGTGGGGGGACGAGCCTCATGCCCACCCCCCAAATGTCTGAATTTTAAGCTACAGCATTGTTCAGGGTTTCTTGCCCATGGATGACACCTGGGATACTGTGCTCAGGCAAAGACAGTCCACATTTAATGAGCACCCTCTATTGTCAGGCATTATGCACAGGGCTTTAGGTGGATGGTTTTTGTATCCTCATGACCCTATATATCCATTTTATATTTGAGGAAATTGAGGCCCAGAGAGGCTGCTAAACTTGCCAAGGTGACAAAAGAAAAAATTCATACAATGGACGGATCAATGCTTACCTAGCCTCAGGGGAACATTGGAAAGTCAGTGAAGCAAAAGGCTAAGGAGGTCTCTGGTTATTCTGTATTTTTGATCAAGGCTAGAGAAAGTCTCATTTAGATCCTCCAACGGGCTTTAGAGTTTAAATAAAAGGGCACCTGAAGCAGAAACAGGAAAAGGAGGGCAGGAAGGGGGCATGACTGCTCACCATTCCCAGGACAAAGAGCCTTCAACCAGGGCCGGAGGCAACACAACCTGCGGTCTGGATAAAGTCGGGCGTGCACTCATTGTCCCAGTGTGTTCCCAGCAAGTCCCCACCTGTCATCAATACTTTGTTTTTTGCTGCCACCAACACACGATAATCTGATCTGGAAAGGAAAAAAGGGAGTGGAGAATCTGTAGAAACAAACCTCATCAAATGTCCTGGCTCCATTCCCAGAGCTTCAATAAAAACGCAGGAAGGAAGAAGTCACAGAGCTGAGCCCGCATCAGCAAGTCTTCCCTGAGTCTCCATTAAGTCATTAAGAGAGGACTTTGTAGCTTCAGTGCTGATTGCCAGGGTGCTGCTGTGGAGGGTGGCACTCCTGGTGGAGGGACAGGCTTAGTGACAGACGGGGACACCAAGTATGAGTTGGGTACATGTCTTTCTGGATTGTTCTCTTTCTTCACCTGCATATTCGACATTTTGCCATAACACACTTTCTCCCTGATTGTTTTAATAATGTTTCCTGCATTTAAAAACCTTGGTTTGGAGTCCTAGTATTAAGCACAGCTGTAATTTGGGTAACCAGTGACCCTAATTACACTCTTGGGAAGGCAGGGGCAGGGGGCTGCTTCTAGGATCTTTTATAGAGGCGAGGAAACACGACAGCCAAACAAGAGTTTCTTGTGAAGCTAAGCTGGCCATGGAGTAAAAAGCTAAACCATTTCTCTCCTCAGAATACTGCCTCTGCTCCTCTACTCAAAGCTTCGAAAGACAGAAGGAGATGGAATTATAAGCGGGCAGGGGTGGGGGGGAAGAAAAAAGATTAAAATGAAAAATAAACTTGAAACATACCTAGCAGAACGTACATTTGATTTGAAAGATTCTTTCCATCTCAATTCTCTGTGGGCCTATTCATAACAGAGATACGGTTTCTGCACTGGCTGGTTGAGTCTCCTTAAAAATGCCTTCCATATTTTCACTAGCCCCTGCTTCAGCATTGACTTGTAATTCCCGCACAACACCTCCAACAGGACCAGTGGAACTTGAGCAATCATAGTGATTCTGAAACCTAGTGACACCCCTAAGTGACACTGAGACTTGGGCCCACAGGTGTCAGATTTCAGCTCTTGTTTTCTAGCACTCCACTCCCTACCCTCAACACACACACACAGACACACACACACAGAGTCGCAAGATCCTACAAGGTAGAACTGTTTTAGAAAAATGGCGCTAGTGTTGATTCAAGCAGATTAACAACAAGTTCTCTTTAAAACACACACTCAAACTGTTACAATTCTGTTTGGTGTGGTTGAAACTTTTTTTTTAAATAATTAAATTTTTAAAGAAAGCGGTTTTAAATTCCCTTCTGCAGACACCGTCAATCAAGAGCAGCCTCTTTTCCTGAGGTGAAATGGCTGGTGACGAAGGCTCTGGAGTCAGACCGTCTGGATTTGTAGACTTGCTCCCTTACCTAACCACTTGGGGGTCTATTTAGCCTCTCTAAGCCTCAGTTTGCTCACCTGTGAAATGGAAGCTAACAATAGCATCTGTCTCATTGTTGTGAGGTTTAAATGAGATGACTCGTGTAAAAGTGTTTAGCAAGGCGCCTGCTCATAGTAAGCATTCATTAAATATTAGCTATTATGGCCTCAAAAGAAAACATTAAAAAAAGTCTCAAGCAGAGAGATCAAATCCAACACTGTTATTTGTATTGTCTCTACACTTCTTAGAAAAAAAGATCACATGCTTAGAAACTTATCAGAGTCAAACAAGTGGCTTTAGGAACATAGCAGTGAATTATCAGCCTCTATCTAGCCTTAGTAAAGACTTCCTGGAAGACCTAAGAGGACCCAACACCCATCCAGATTGCTTTCCAGATAGGCATCAGAAATCCGCCCAGACGACTCAGCAAAGACATGCCTACAGATCCCTCCTTCAGCAGCTGACCAAAGCCACGTCCGGGCTGCCAGGCCCTGTGAGAGAGGGCCTGACTGCTGACTCAGGCAGGCCTTACAGAGGTGCCTTGCAAGGGCTCTGCACTGGCTGGCATGGAGGAAAGCAGGTCTCAGGAAAGACTAATGCTCAGAGGGGTCTCCAGCCCTTTCTCAACCCAAAGCATTGTTCAGTCATCTGAGATTTCAGATCAGCTTTCATGTGGTCTCTCTCTCTCTTCAGAGGAGGGGCCGTTTTGGAGGGTGGTTGTGGTCACTATGGGTGAGGATTAGGGGTGTCTTGTGAAAGCTTGAGAGTGGCCACTTAAATGTTGTCCAAATGGACTTGTCCCTGGTAGGGCATTTCTTCACGATCTCTCTTCTTGCCTAAAGATAAAATCATATAGCTCAGTGTATGTTTGCTCTTTCTAAATATGCAATCATCGGGGCCAGCCTGGTGGCATAGTGGTTAAGTTCACATGCTCTGCTTCAGCGGCCCAGGGTTCGCAGGTTCGGATCCTGGGTGTGGACCCATGCACCACTCATCAAGCCATGCTGTGGCAGCATCCCATATACAAAATGGAGGAAGATGGGCACAGATGTTAGCTCAGACCTAATCTTCCTCAGCAAAAAGAGGAGGATTGGCAATGGATGTTAGCACAGAGCCAGTCTTCCTCAGACACACAAAAAAGAATATGCAATTATTATTATTATTTTGCTGACCATAAAAGTAGTATATGGTCAGGGCCAGGGTGACTTTGAGCAAGTTGGAAGAAGGTGCCACTTTCTTTGGTCAGATGTAACTCTGCAGCAGCAGACAGATTTTCTGCCCCTAAAACACTCAAACCCAGGACAGGACACACCTGCTCAACCACACAGATGACCCTGTAAACACACTCCTTGCAGAAAATTCAAACAATACAAAGGTACATAAAAAAGAAAGTGTAAACCTCCTATAATCACATCCTAAAGAAAACCACTATTAACAGTTTGGCTAATAGACCTTTGTTTTGTTTTAAACAAAATAATAAAATTCAATTAGAGAAAAAATATAGGTACATGATGAACTTTTTAAATAGTGTCCAAGGGCATGGTCTAAAAGTCCCCTTCCCACCTCTGAACCCCTAATCATTCAATTTACCAGCTGTGTATGTGTGAGTTTCGTTCTAGGTAATCTACAGATGGAGAAGCATATATGTATGTAGGTATCTGTATATGCCAGGGGTCTGTGCTCCTGTGTTTTTTTACACAAGTGATCTCCTATATACATAATAGAAAGCTTCTTGCTCTTTCCTTCCATATTAGTACATGTAGATCCATCTTATCCATTTTAACAGATGTGCGATTTTGCATTTACAGATGTACCATGATTTATTTCACCAAGCCCCCTAAGTGGACATGTACATTGTTTTGCAGCAATGATTATCACTGTATATATATATTATATACACAGTCTTTCTATGTGTATTCAAGTACATCTGTATATTAAATTCCTAGAAGAATAATTATTGGGTCAAAGAGTATGTAAAGTATGTACCTATTAAGTGTTGATAAATATTATCAAATGGCCCCTCAAAGAGGCTGTTCGATCAGCACTCCCACCAACAATGGTTTTAAGTGCTCATTTTCCCACACCCTCACCAACACCTTTATCTTCCAGTCTTTTAAAATGCATATCTATCTTTTTTAACCTATCTGGGAGAAAACTGTCTACTTTTAAATTCTCTTCCTCTCTGACCCCACCCATCCCAATACCACCAAAAGTTCTTAACGACCCAGGAGAACTCATCTGCAACTTGGTTAGCATGTCCTTGGATGGAATCCACTTCAAAGTTGAGTCCTCAAGAATCCCAGTCTAACCCCGCAACTTTGATCTTTGTCTCTGGGCAGGACAGAAGCATAAGGAACCAGGTCCTCTACTCCTGCAGAGTCCTCAGAAATGCAAATTGTCCACTGTTCTGCTACTGCCTCCTCCGTCACCCCTCCACTCCCCAGCATAGTGCTTTGGATGAGCGGCTTGTACTGGGAGAGGGTTTGTAAGTTGGGGTCAGAAAAAGGGGAGCGTTGAGGGAGCTCTGAGGAAAAGCAGAGGAAAAAAGGCCAACTGGTTTGCAGTGAGCTTTCTGAAGGGAGTCTGAAACCGAGACCAGGGACTATGGCTGTGAGGTTTTATAGGGCTTGTTAGTTTCTCCATGTGTGTTCTTGTTGTTTTCTTCTTGTTTCACAGGAAAACCTGTAATGAAAGGGGCTGCCTATCTTGGAGGGTCAGCAAGGAAGGAGGACATTCATGGGAAAAATATATCCTTTTCTGCAGCGGGTCTTGGAGGACAGAGAATTTTGGGGGGGTGGTGGTGAATGGATAGTAATGCCACCAAAATACCTGGAAAATAGGCTCCAAAAGAGGTGTGTTGGGCCAAAAGAAAGTTTCTGCACTAAAATATAAAAACAATGGCTACCATTTATCGAGCACTTACTGTATGCCAGGCACTGAGTTCATCCCTTCAGAGCAAGATAGTACCGGAGCTTCAACACCGCCGCATGTACTCCAGTCCTGCCTTCCTCGATTATCCCAGATGGGTTTGTGGATTTTCATACGCTGTTTGTCATCTTTCAAGATTCAGGCATCACTTTCCCTGAGTCGGCTCCTTTCCTGATCTCTCCTCCCCAAACACCCTGCAGGTGCCCCTGGTGTGGCACTACCTGTAACGTTCGGTCTCCCCCACAAGACTGTGAGCTCCTTGAGACTGTGCTCTGGTCCCTTTCATCTTTGGATCCGCCATGCCTAGCACAGTGCCTGACACTTGAGAGGTTCGCCCTCCACCAATGAAGAAATGTTGCCTTACGGCCAGACAGCTGAGCCGCCACTACTGCGAGCTCCCTTCCCACTCCCAGTTGGTAGGAGAGAGTGAAATGTTATTTACA
This sequence comes from Ceratotherium simum simum, assembly GCF_057802395.1. Taxonomy (NCBI): domain Eukaryota; kingdom Metazoa; phylum Chordata; class Mammalia; order Perissodactyla; family Rhinocerotidae; genus Ceratotherium; species Ceratotherium simum. The sequence continues at coordinate 34,974,873 of NC_141927.1, read as the reverse complement.
AAAACACCGAGCCAAACAAGACCCTCCCTTCCCTGATATGCTGAAGCTGTGCTGAGAACAGCCAGGGGTCAACAAATGGCAGCCAGATGGTAACTGACTGCTGCTCCCTAACTGCAGGGGCCTGGGGCAAAAGGCTTGGCCACCCACCTGCTCCCAGGGACCTGTGAACATCCACTTTGTAGGGAAAAACCCAGACGGTTCCCTCCTCCTGAATCCCCTCCTACAACCAGCTCTCAGAGCTGAGCCTCTGCCAGGTCCCACCAGACTGCGGGCCTCCCAAAGCCGGCTGGAGCAGCTCTATGGCCCAGCCTCGCCCCAGCATAGATGCTGCTTGCCTCCTCCTACTTCTTCTGTAACAAGAAGGTGCTAACTCTGCAGGACCAACCCTGCGTAGTAAGGGTGCTCATCCCCGGTAGGAACAGCTGAGCCCTAAAATAACCAAACTCGGATGGAGCAGGGGAAACCTGGGAAGAGAGGTGGAGCTCCCTCCTCTGTGGAAGAACCCTGAAGACACCAGGAGCAGGAGGAAGAGAGAGGGGATTTTCTGCAGTGTTCCCAGACAAAGAGAACTGATCAGGCTTTGGGGAGAGCTCTGTTTCCCTCTGTTCCATTCAGCACCAGTCCCCTCCTCCCACAGATCCAGGAGGCAACAGGCCCCCAACTGGTTATCAGGTCCTCCAGCGCGAGGGCCTTTGTCTCCCCCTCAGACAACTAGCTGGCAGGGCAAGGGGCCTACAAATCCTCCCTGACCCTCCCAGCTCTTTGTTATCTCAGAGGGAAGATTACATTTCTGTGTGGGGAGGCAAGGTGCCAGGAGTCCGCAGAGCAGGACAGAGGCAGGCGGAGCGGCTGGCTGACCCCCTTTGCCTGCAGCCGCTCAGGGCTGCCCTGGGGATGCTCTCCCTCCATTGGCCTGGGGCCTATCCTGAAGTGGAGGGTCTGCATTTCAGAAAGAGGGGTGGGGATGAGTAGCACAGAAGGGGAGCTGGGCTGGAAGGATAAAAGCAGCCAGCTCTCAGTTATTCAGGAGCCATGTCTGTGATCTGTGGATGGCCCATTGGTTCCCTGGGTTTCTCACCTTCTCCATTCTGCTGTCTTTGGCTGTTTCCCCAAGAATTGGGGGATGGAGAGCTATCCAGTTGGCCACTTGCTTTCATTTGGTTTCTTGCTAAATCTATAGAGAAATTTGTTCATCAGCGTCTATGCCCATCAACACCAAACACACAGGCATTTAGATCTTTCTCTTTCTGTTTAAATCAAGGACACATTCTTCAGCCTCCTCTTTTGGGTTCAAGATACTCCTAAAATGTTTCCAAACCAAAGAAAAAAGGACTGGATTTAAGACCCCCTGGTTTAGAAGAATCATAGAGAGGAAGGGTAATATATTCTCTTTTAGTAATAAAGAGGGAAAATAGGAGTTGGGTGTTAAAGTTAAATGCTGGGTTTTCCATGGCTTGTCTTCCCAATCACATTCCTTCAAATTGTCTTTGCCTCCTCTGGTCACCTGGGTTTGTTATCCTCATGAGGTCCATCAACAACAAATATAAATGAAACACCTCCTGAGTAGAGTCCTGAGCTACGTCAGATACATAGATGGGATCCTTGCCCTGGTATAGTTTAGGAGCTAGTTAGAGAGAAAGAGTAAAAAAGACAACTAAGTTAAGTATCAAATCAGTATTTGATTTGATTTGAACCCTGGGATATTTGAACCCTGGGGTATAGCAGGGTTCCGGGGTCTGACAGGGCTGGAGTTGGCAGGGAAAGCCTCTGCAAGGGGAGGGGCATGAGTTTGGCCTTCTTACACGCCTGGAATGAGCATTATTTAAAATAAAGGAGGCTTAATGGCTGGGCAGCCTATAGGGGAGGATAAACAGAGCCTCATACACTTACAGGGGGAATAACCCTATAAACAATGGCTGAAGATCATTTATTTCACAAACATGTGAGTTCCTGCTTCTTATTTAGCTTTAAATTTATTCACTCATTCAATTAATATTTATTAAATATTTACTCTTTGGTCTGTCAATAAACATGTATTGAGCTCTTACTATGTGAATGACACTGTGTTTGTCACTGTTCTTTCGCCTGCTGGTCAAATAGAGAAGTAACTTAGGGACCCTTTCCTTAAATTGTGTGTGTAGGGGCATGTATCTTCTTCAGTATTGGAGCTTCCACAACCTCGTGGGTTTAGATGGGGTGAGGATGAGGGAACAGGCCCTATCACTAACTTACATAGTGACTTCTGTTTGTGTGACACTTTCGGTGCCCTGACATCCCTTATTTTATTTGATTCTCATGACAACCTTGTAAGGGACTCCCAACCAACTGGGGGAAACGTAAACAAGTCTTGATTTTTTCAGACACATGACGTCCAAAATAAAACAGTTCATAAGTAGGGGACCAGAATGGAGGTATCTTTCATACCTAGTGTGGCATCCTCCTCACCCTACCAGTGGTCCCCATCTTGGCACCACGGAGCCATAAAAAAAAGTACAGACTCTTTGCTCCTTCCTGGGACAGCCTGATTCCTCAGGTCTGAGCAGGTCCAAGAATATGTATTTTTCAGAAGTTCCTCAGAGGACTCATGTACATTTGGATTAGGGAACCACTTAGATTATACCATCCTATGGAAGGACCCAGGGGAAAGGGCATTTTAGCCACTTTTCCTCGGGTTCCATAGAGTGCTGGAGAATGCTCTGGGTGGGAGCAGATTAATTTCCAAACTAGCAACACCCCCCAGCTCTCTCCACTTATTCTTTACTTTCGAAACATTTACTGCAGGCTGGAGACTTCTGGAGGCCAAGAAGTGCGCTGTAGAATTTACCGGACCCAGCTCCCCGTGGACCCCCAAACCAAAACTATGTAGCTGGGGAACGTGAGATGGAAGGAGAGGGTCTGAGGAGGGGTTCGACCTTCTCATGAATAAAAATAGCTTGTATTTCTTGAGTAACTATGTGCCAAGCCCTCACTTAATCCTCAACCCTATGCGGCAAGTATTATTATCGCCCTTTTACAGATGAGAAAACTGAGATGTCGAGTGAGAAAAGCATTTCTCCAAGGCACACAGTCAGACTTCCAAAGCCCGTGCTACCACGGACAACCTTCGGGCTACAGGTCTCCTAACCTCACCCCCTAACCCGTTAATGTGTCCACGGCTTGAAATTCGGGCGCCCTCCTGGCGGTGCTCAGATGGAGGGGCACGCGCGCCAGAGGAGACCAGCGTGCAGGGAAGGAGCGGCAGAGTTCCAGGCAGCTCCGCCGGCTCCCCCCTTCCCGGGGGCCGCGGCTCGGGAACTACAAGGCCCAGCAGGCTGCTGCAGGGGGAGGAGGAGGAGGTGGGACCAGCGCGGGGTGGGAGTGAGAGAGCGAGCCCTTGCGCCTCGCCGGCGCACAGCGCTCGGAGCGCTCCTGCGGGCACTGGTGCGGCGGCCTCGGCAGCAGGCGGCAGCGAGCAGGAGCCCGAACTCTGGTCCAGCCGCAGCGCGCGGAGGAGCCCGGGCTGTGCCCGGAGCTGGGCGGCAACGTCCGGAGAGGACCGAGACTCAGCTTAGCGCATTGCGGCGACCTCGCCTTCCCCGGCCGCGAGCGCGCGCCGCAGCTGGAAAAGCAGCGGAGACCGAGGACTTTTCTCTGGTCCGAGGGGCGCCCCGCAGGGCGCACCGTACCAGGGCTGCAGTCGGGCACGCCGCGGCGCCGGGGCAATGGAGCCCGGTCTGCAAGAAGCTTGAGGCGCCGCCGCCCGGTTCTGGAAAGGGGGGCCACAGGGTCTGGAGACCCCGGGCGGCGGACGGGAGCCCTCCCCCCGCCCCGCCTCCGGGGCACCAGCTTCGGCTCCATTGTTCCCGCCCGAGCTGGAGGCGCCGAGCACCGAGCGCCACCGGGAGTCGAGCGCCGGCCGCCGGGCTCTTGCGGCCCCGCCAGGACCCGAGCGGAGCCCGGGGGCGGCGGGCCGGAGCCGGGGACGCGGGCGCCCGCACAAGCCACGGCGGACTCTCCAGAGGCGGAACCGCAGCGCCGAGTGAGGTAAGAGCCGCGGCGCCCCCAGATCCGGGGCGGGCTTGGCGTCCCGAGCGGCCCCCGGCGCTGGAGCCTCCCGGCTGCGCGCTCTCCCCACCGAAGCCCAGTCGGATCCGGCGCCTCCCTCTACTCGTTACCCGCCCCCCTCCAACTCCCGACTCCCCCCCAGCGCTCTGCGCCCCCCTTTTGTCTCCCCTCCCTTCCCTCCGCTCGCGTCGCCTCTGCGCCCCCTCCCCGCGCTCGTCCCGCCGCTCCTCCTGCCGCCCAACTTTTCCGCCAACTCGCGCTGAGGAGCTGGCGAGGCGGCGGCGGCGGCTCCGCGGTGAGTCCGGGGAGGGACAGGGCCGGGGCGAAGGCGGCAGCCGCCCTCAGTGTCCTCGGACTGGGGAGGAGGGCGGGAGTGGGCAGCGAGAGGGGGAGTGTGTGTGTGTGTGCGCGTGTGCGTGTGTGTGTGTGTGTGTGTGTTGCATTCCACTCCGTCTCTTTTTTGAATTGGGGACTCACCCCAATTCAGCAGGTAGCTTTGGGTGGAACCCTAAAAATTCAGGGTGTTTCTAAGTCCTTTTCCACCTCCGGGAAAGTCTGGGGTCGGGGTTTGGCGGGGGGGCACATGATGAGGCAAGGAACTGGAGGAGTAGGTTAGCTTCTCTCCGATTAGGTTTTAAGGAGGTGTCGTCACCAAATGGCTGCATCTGCTTTAGCGGAGAGCGAGAAAGGAATTCCCTTTTCCAGAGGGGGTTATCTTCTATTTAGTCCATCTCAGAAAGGGTCGGAAGTTTGGGGAAGGGGAGGGTGCCCAGCGGGTGATGTTAAGCCCCATTATGGGGTCGGGGGGAGGGGAATGTTCAGTTCCAATCTGGTTCTAGGAAGTGGGGGAAGGGATGAGGGTTTTGTCCGGTGCGGTTCACTCGGCAGCGATGCATGTTGCTTCTCTGGCCCAGACCCTTCTGCCCCCTGCTCCCCTCTCGCATTATGTTTGGGGTTGGGAGAGAGGGGCTAGAACCCTCATCTGCAGAGGAATTTATGGACGTTATAGATGGAGTTCATTTAACACATGTCCTATGAAGGCAGCCAGCCGCCTTTGGGGAGGGGGTGTGAGACCAGCTTCTCTTTTCTGGGCCCGGAAGCTGTTCATCCATTTAAAAGTTTCTGGGGGTCTTTCACCCCCAACACTTTTCCCCCCATTTTCCAGATGTAGCGGCCACATCTGGTTCCGTTTCTCCCCACACGGGTACACCGCAGCCACATTATTAACATCCCTCTTCCTCCCTTCTCTCTCCCCCAGATTAAAACTGAGATTCTTCGACTGGTCCTTACCACCTTCCTCTGTAAAATTTCTTAAGACTTGGAGGCTTTGGGATTGAGGGAGAAAAGAAGGTTACCCTGGATCTCGGGTTATTTAGGATCAGATGGTGGTGGTGCTTTCTAGCTTGTGCAGAAAAGAGGCATCGTGGGCAGGATCGTAGGAGATAGGGCCAAGGTCTTAGGGGGTGTCACTTGCGAAAGGTTCATCTGCCAGAGGTGGCCTCTTTGGCCATGGGTCTGACCCACAACTGTCCCTGTCGGATGTTTCTGGAACCAAAGCGTTGCTTTTTCGTCCCTTCAGTTACAGCTGGAGCAGCGGGAGCGTCGGACTCTGTCCGGAGCCCGCCGTCCGGTCTCCGGCCGCCCGGCGGTGGCGTCACGCGTCCCTTTTCCACCCTCCCTGGAGCGAGCCCGTGCGCGGCGGCCGAGGGTGTGTATGGGGGCGGGGGCTGTTGCGTGCTCCTTTGCGTTTTAAGGAGCTGTTTGGGCTGCAGTCCCCGGAAATTGAAGTGGGCCAGTTTGCCACTTAAATAACGGCTCCAGGTTTGAAAGCAGGGGTGGGATTGTTGAGGAGGTTTTGGTAAAATCCTTTAAGGTAGGAAAGCACCTTATGGCCCAAAGTTGCGGCAGGGTGGGGCGAGTTGGTCTCTCTCACCCTCTCCTTTCCAGTCTCTTTCAAATTGAAAACACCGCTCTGGTTTCCTCCTTTGGGCGGTAGTTTTGGAGGCTGTAATGAAATCGCACTTTCTCTAGACATGGTAATTAACGTGCCTGTTTCCTCCGCACATGTGCCCTGCCCTTTGCACCTCCGGACCAGCGCTTTTTTTGGAATACCATCTAAACTGTAGAACCTTAGCCTTGAGACTGTTTAGCAGAAGGTGGCCATTTTCCCCCGTTGGCCCAGGCTCCCGGTTTCCTCTCTGAGGCTTGTTTAAAGCTAAGTAGCAGGGCCCCGTGGGACGTGCCTCTGTCTGGCTAATTGCCCCCAAGCCTGGGTCATCTCCCTTCCTTTCAGTGACCAAGGGAGAGCCGTTGCCAACCGTCTGTACCCATGACCTGCCTCCCTAATGACTTGTTTACATATTTCCCCCCAGTTGGGTGGGAGAAGCCTGGGGTTTCCCCTGACCCCCAGAGGAGCACAGGGTGTTTGGGGACAGGGAGGATGTTGGGGCCCGGCTCCAGCTGGGGTGGTTGTGTGCTGCATCAGTGGGGAGCTCCTTGAAATATCTGTTGCATTTACTCTTAGTCATAGCTGAGTGTCAGCTTTTTAATGAGGGCCGTCCGGATGGAGAGCCTCTTGGACATGTGTGCCTTCGCTGCCTGCTTTTACCAGGCCTGTAGAAATGTCCATGTTGAGGCATTTTCACAAATGGGATTTGGGCCAGAGTGGGCACCACTTCCTTTGGTTCCAAAGTAGACAGTCTTGAGTGCTTCTTTTCCTTGGCCTCTCGCCATGGAGAATGTTAGAAAGTTCCGTTAGGCGTCCTTAGAATAGCAAGTGAAGCAAAAACACAGGAAGACATGAAGAAGAGCATCGCAGATGGCTGTTGTCCCACCCCTCTTGAGGGAGAGGATGAGAATACCCAGGCATCCCTGAGCCTGGGCTAGCTTTATTCCTGGCCAACTCCAGAGGGCAGGAAAATTGAGTTGAGCATTAAGTAGGTAGACTCTAGCCATGGAGACCAAGAAAAGTCCATGGGGTTTTGCTTTTAGTTGTATGCTTTTTGCTTGTTTTGGGTGTTGACCCAAAACAAGACTCCTAAAATAGATTTACTCCTATGAGCTTGGCGTTTTAGCAACCAGCTTCTCTGAATGCTTTCTTCTTGTCACCGTTTTTTAATCTCCTTCATCAAAATGGCTGTTAGTTAAGATCTTCCTAGGAAAGTTTGAGCCTGTTGCTGCTGGAGGAAAAGGTGGTAGAGAGAATTGATTCAAATGTTTTGTTCTGAAAAGGCCTCACTTGAGATGAGTTTAATTTCCTCTTGGGAAATTTGTCTTGCATTTATCTTCCCAAGAGCTTTGTAAAAAGTCTGAATGCAGCAGGGACTGGTGGGAGTCCAGATGTAGAGCTTTAGAGAAGATTCTGGGGTTTCCAGAGGGATTAAATACCAGACTTGGGCTAGAATATTTGCTTTTCCCCCTGGGGTTGCATCTACCTTAAACAGAAATTCTCTCCTCACTACCACTCCCCTTGCAATTAAAGAAGCTACATTTGGTCCCCAAGTAAATAGCCCTCACCTGGGTGAACAATGCCAAGAATATGGTGGTGGTCCACTAGTCCATCCTGTCTTCAATAGCAAAGTTTCCTAGATTATGTTGCATCCGTTAGTGTTTCATTTATAATTACTAATTTTTTATATACCTCACTCCCAAGGACATTTGGAAACGTTTTTACGGGGACTCAAAATTTAATAATTAGCATTTCCCTTGGACCAATTAAAATTTTGCAAGCTGAGCTGCATAACTTTGTTCAGATGTTTATTAAGACCTTACCCTGTCAACTCTCAACAGTGAGTAGAGAATGCTCATTTTTGGGAAAAGCGACCATTTCTGTTAAGAAGTCAGTCTTATTCCCGTCTAAAGGAATTAATGTTTTGGTGTTACTTCCTCAATTCTGAGAAATCAAGATGTTTAGAAATTGTCTCAGTTGGTTTGCTTTGAAATAGAATTGGCTGGCGAACCAGGAGTACTTGACTATTGCTTTTCTCTGGCATTCTCAGCTTCTTTTCTGCAAGAGGAACTACATCAGTTTCTTTTCAATCAGCCTTTCTTTCATTCATTTATTCATCTAGTTAACTAATGTGTCAGCATCTGCTGTGTACATATTAGGTGCTAACGGTATTAACAAACGTTAGTTCAGGTATAGAGTGTGCTCTTAAGGAGCTTGCAATCCCATGGTGTTTTGGAAATTCAGAGAGATGAGATCCTCAGCTGGAAACCCCAAGAAAGACTTGTGGAAGAGGTGGCTTTTTTTTTTTTTTTAATTGATGTTTTAGTGGTTTTTAACATTGTGAAATTTTGGGTTGTACATTTTTTTGTTTGTCCATCACCATATATATGACTCCCTTCACCCCTTGTGCCCAACCCCCACCTGCACTGCCCCTGGTAACCACAGTACAGTTTTCTCTGTCCATGTGTTGGTTTATATTCCACATATGAGTGAGATCATACAGTGTTTGTCTTTCTCTTTTAACATAATATGCTCCAGGCCCATCCATGTTGTTGCAAATGGGACGATTTTGTCTTTTTTTATGGCTAAGTAGTATTCCATTGTATATATATATACCACATTTTCTTAATCCAATAATCAGTCGAGGGACACTTAAGTTGCTTCCACTTCTTGGCTATGGTGAATAATGCTGCAATGAACATAGGGGTGCATAAGCCTCTTTGGATTGTTGATTTCAGGTTCGTTGGATAGATTCCCAGTAGTGGGATGGCTGGGTCATAGGGCATCTCTATTTTTAATTCTTTGAGGAATCTCCATACCGTTTGGAAGAGGTGGCTTTTTGAGGTGAGGCTCAGAGATTAGGAAAGCTTGGCCTGCTGAAGATGGAGGAAGGGCAAAGAAGAAACACTTGGTCGGAGCGTGGAGGTTGCCTAGAACTGGCCTGTCCCGTAGAAATATAACACAAGCCACATGTAATCTTAGATTTTCCAGTAGCCATGTTTGAAATTAAGTAAAGAGAAGACAGTGAAATTCATTTTTATTAATTCATTCACTTGTTTACATTTTAATAATATATTTGATTCAGCCCAATATATCCAAAATATTATCATTTAAACATGCAATCAATATAAAAAATTATCGAGGGGCCAGCCTGGTGGCGCAGCGGTTAAGTGCACGCGCTCTGCTGCAGCGGCCCAGGGTTCACAGGTTCGGATCCTGGGCGCACACCGATGCACCGCTTGTCAAGCCATTCTGTGGCGGTGTCCCATATGAAGCAGAGGAAGATGGGCACGGATGTTAGCCCAGGGCCGGTCTTCCTCAACAAAAAGAGGAGGATTGCCATCAGATGTTAGCTCAGGGCTGGTCTTCCTCACCAAAAAAAAAAAAAAAAAAAATTATTGAGATAGTTTATATTCTTTTTTCATACCAAGTTTTCAAAATCTGGTGTGTATGTTTCATTTCTAGCACATCCCTGTTTGCACTAGCCACATTTCAGGTGCTCAGTAGCCACGGTGGCTAGTGGTCACCATATGGGGCAGCTAAGTCTAGAGTAGAGGGTTTGGAGATGGATAGTGAGAAATACCTTTGTAAAGGTAGTAAGTTTGTCTCTTCCTGCCTCCAATTACCAAAATCTCCCAGGAGTGCTATCAAGGAGTGACTCAGAGCACAATGTTTATAATTCCCTACATTTGATTAGTACTTTAGAGAGGCGGGAGTGGGCACTTTCACCCACGCTGCCTATTTGAGCCTCACAACCACCCGTGATGTCGGCAGGGCAAATATTTAGCTCCTTCCGACAAGTGGGAAAACTGAGATGTCGTGCGTGCGTGCCTCCCTCCCATTCCCCAGTGAGGGGAATGCACCCAGGTGGAGTTGGGCTGCCAGTCCCAGGAGACCTGACTGATATGGGAGAGGTTGATGTGGAGCCAGCTGCAGGGTCTCTGAGGAACCTGCTGTGTACACCTGTGAGGCTACAGGTCACATCTGTCAAGCAGTGAAGGAAGGAGATGGTTCCTAAGGGATTTTAAGAATTCATTAATTAGTAGAAAGCGAAGAAGGTGGGGTGAAGAAGGAGATGTCAGTCCCTAGTGTCCCGGGCAGTGTGTGGACCAGCGGTTTGCATCACTGTGTTTTCTGCAATGGAGTGTGTGCCCACTTACCTTCTCCTTCCAGGAGTCAGTGCCAGGAGGCTGTGTTTTCTTAACGTCCTTTGTTTTACAGATGTGGGGCTTGAGGCCCAGAAGGGAAGGAGAGGAAGAGACTCTTGCAGGGAAGCTTCCAGATTAGTTTGAAGTGCATTGATGGCAGAGCTGACAGAGGGCAGTCTGCAGCCAGACCACACCTATGAGGAGGTGGGCAGACATTTCAGGGGAGAGTAGCCGAGTGGTGGTGGAAGCTGTCTGTCCGCTACATTTGGAAACAAGCTTAATCTTTTCAAGATGATACCACCCTTTCCCTTTGGATACTAAAAATGCATTCATTACTCTGGCCATTCCTGTGTGACTTAGGTTCTTCATCAGGTGTACCTTTCTGGGTGACAGGCCTGTACCCGTTTGGTGTGTCTTTGGACTGTAATGAGATGTGGAATGTGGTTTAGGGATGTCCCATGGCAAGCATCTCTTCTGTCCCATGCCAGGAATCGTGCCCCCTCCTATGTCCTAGATGGCACATCCGTGAACTGCTTCCAAGGATCTTTTCTCTCAAGCAAGGGAATTCAGAATTGAGGCTCTCCCATTTCCAGAGTTACCTCGGACTTGTCCTTATCTGCTTGGTTTCTTTATGGCGCAGTGATACACCCTTTGGAGAAAATGAGTTTATGTCAGATAGAGCCAGGCTCGATCAACCTGTTATTTGCTTCCTCCCACCCTGCCCTCTAGCATCTGAAAACCCAGGTGGTGCGAGTCCCGTGCTATTGCTTACGGCTGCAGGTCCTTGGGCAGAGTACTTAACCTTTCTGAGTCTCAGTTTCCCCATTCCTTAAAGGGGAATAATAATGCCTACCCCTCATAAGTTTTTAGTGAGGAAGAAATGAAGTTTTATAGTTACAAATTCTACCTAGTACATGCTTGGCACGTAGGTATTCAGTAAATATTTATTCTATTCTGTCTCTTCTAGTCCCTTTCCTAAACTTAGAAAAAGAAAAGAGAAATGTTTACTTCTCCTTTGATTTGAAATCATTAAAAAATTTTAGGAAAGCCTTGGGAGGGAGCTAGCAGTAGTGCATGCATACACCCACTGGCGAGCGCCTGTGAACGAAGCCAAGAATCTGGGGGGTTTTCTGCCAGCCAGGGCTGACTCACTCATAAGGGGCCCTGTCTGGCCTAGGGGGAGGCAGGGCTGAAGCACCACATTAGGGCATGTTCCGGGGAAGTGGATTCTCTGAATAACTTGGATGGTTCCCTGGAGTATTTGGGACAAAAGCCACCTGGAAGACAGAGATGGTCACCCCCACGTAGCCCAAACAGTGCCCAGAAAGTCTTTATCACTTGGTAAATGTTTAGCAGCAACAATCTGTTGTTCGTTGAGACCCTAGGGAATTGTTGTAAATGTTACCACTCCAGACGAGAAGGGTAAAGGGCTGCCATCTGTGCTTTTAACCGGGGCTGGCATGAGCCATCTTTGAGTCAACGCTTGCAAGAGCCCTTTGGCTCTGACCTTTTTCCCCACTTCTGGATTCATTTCTGTCAGACGTCAGCTGTCACCTTTCAGCATGGGAAGGAGAACCGGAGCCACCTCATGGTTCCACACTGTGAGGCCCTTTTTAAGTAGTTGGTGAGAGTTGTGTTCTATCCATGAGGGAAGCTTGTAGAACCACAGATCCCTGTGATGCGTACAGTTTAAGACAAAAAGGAAGAGCCCCAGAGATCACTTATTTCAGCTTCCTCATTGTATAGGTCCAGGGAGGGTCAGCATCTTACTTGGCTCTCATTTCCGCATCCTGGCTTGTTCCATAATTCATCTCTCTTTATCCCTCACCAAAGGATTGGTTTGCCCTAGAAGGAGTGAGGGCTTATACTGGGGAGTCGTCAGCGTACTCAGGTCTCTTGCAATCCCACCATACTCTGTGAAGCCCTTGCCCACATTTGGGACTCTCATAAGGCTGTTCGCTTTCCCAGCACAAACAATCTTGGGGCTTATGCCTGGGAGAACTTCATGAAAATTTTCCCAGCAAGGCTTGCACGTAGTCCACGCTCAATAAATAGTTGTAGAACTGAATTAAAGCTCTCTTTTGTCTAATTAAGGCCTGTAACCTCAAATTCAACATTGGGGCAGGACCACAATTCCCTTCTTTGTGCCTGAAGGAGTCAGTTATTGCTTTAAGCACCCTTCTGACAGAGCGACTCTGTGACATGCTTTACCTTCTTTTTCTCCTTGCCTCCCATCACCATGAAGACCCTCCTAACTTTGGTTTTTTTTTCTTTCCTCAGAGTCAGCTTGAAAAGGAAGATCAAGCTCAAGGCGGAGTCTCCATGGAGGTGTGGAGCCTTGTCACCAACCTCTAATTGCAGAACTGGGATGTGGAGCTGGAAGTGCCTCCTCTTCTGGGCTGTGCTGGTCACAGCCACACTCTGCACTGCCAGGCCAGGCCCGACTTTGCCTGAACAAGGTAAGGCAGGGGCTGAGAGTCAGCCCGGACTTCTGGCCCTCGGAAACAGGGCAGGCTGGGACGGAGCTGGTGTGGTTGGAGGTCGTGTGGTAAACTGGGAAGGCTCCATGCCAGGTGGAGCAAAGGGTCCTTTCCTGTAGGAAAGACTCCCAAGATACCTGGGCTGATTTGAGGCTGGTTATAAATGTAAACAACTTCATCAGAGGTTGGGTCATGAAGGCTGGTGACATCCATTTGCCAGAGGTGACATGCTCAGGGTGGGTTTATGCTTTTCTCTTCCTGAAAAAAGAACTTCTGATTGGGACCCAAGAGCTGGCTCCCTAACCTAGATGATGTATAAAATGGGGTTGGACGATGCAGTGGGGAGTGAGTGACCAATGAATTTGGGTTTAGAACTTGGATCAGATTACAGGGGATGTTGAGGGATGTGGGAGCTTGATATAGACCTCTGGCTTCTAGAAAATTATTTCAAAGATACATCTTCTATGGGGGTCAGCAGTCATGGCCACATGCCTACCATTTTGCCTTCCTTGACCACATCTCACAGGCCCTGTTGGGAGGCCTGCTGACTGGTTCACTTTGGATATGTATTGCTGGGGGGATTCCAAAGAGATTGAGAACCAGGGAGCATTGTGGGGCATGGGAGCTGGTAGAGATCTATAGCCTGATGAGAATTCAGAGAGATTATTAGTAACAGGAAGGACTTGCCCCGCTGCTCATGGAGTTTGCTGGAGTTGTGAAAATATTTCATGGAGATTATAGGTACAGCAACCTGGTGGCTTTTGAGTCTTTGAGAACTAATATTTGGGCATTTCTGTTGCCAAAGGGTAGTGTGGCTTGTGATTCAGTGGCTGATCACATAAATAGAGAGGGTTGGCAGGCAGTGGATGAAAGGCTTAGGTGTGCATGTGACGTGGTGGCTGCACTTAAAGGGCCATCAGTCTCGGCTATCAGGACTTGTTTAAATGATGAATGGTGAGTGAGAATATTTGTCCACTTATATGGTGATGGAGAAGGAGGAGGGAAGGGTGTGTGAGATTTTCTAGAAGGTCCACTGGCTGGAGCAGGCAGGTGAATGTTGCATTCAGTAACAGAACTGAATGCAAGACCTGAGCTAGAACATACTGGAGACCCAAAGTGGGAGAGACTGTCTCTGCCCAGAAGGAGTTTACCGTCAGGTAGGGGGAGACAAGTACAGAGGTAACGAAATTAAGGTAGGCCGTGTTTAAACCACACAGTGGCATTCTAACAAAATGCAGTGGGAATGCAGAGGAAGAGGGGAGCAGAGAGCATCTGAGATGGATCTAGAGGGATGGGTAGAGGTTTGGAAGGGGGAAGTGAAGGTGGAATAGCATGAGTGCGGGTCCTGAGGTGGGATGTATAAGGGATATAGAGAATGATTTGCCTGATGAGTGGGTGGTTGTAGGAAGTAATGCCTGGAAAAGTTGATTGAGTTAGCACATGAAAGGCCTTAATGCCCTGCTGAGGGAACTACACTTAAATGGGTAGATACTGGGAATCTTGACAAGTCTTAAGCAGGTAGTGACATGATCCAGCTTTCAGAAAATTAATCTGGCAGCTGAATTTGGATGGAGGGGAGGAAGAATTCGGATAGACCTATGTGTAAATCCTGCTCCGCCACTTCATAGCTGCATTACTTGCTTTGACAAATTACTCAAATACACGAAGCCTTAGTTTGCTCATCCTTAAAATGGTGTCAATAATATAGGATTAAATGAGCTAATCCAGAGAAGCACTTAGAGGTAAAGTGTTAGTGGTTATTACTGCTGCTGCCACTATTGCCAGAAAGACTTTAGATTGTTGTTTTGAATGTCTAGCTAGAGGAAGTGAGGGATGAACTAGGGTGGGAGCCATGAGAGTGTAAAGGAAGGAAAAATAGCAGAGACACTATAGAAATAGAATCTTTAAGTAAGTTGAATGTCAACTCTGGGTGACTGGACACAAAGGATGAGATGAGAGGAAAGGGAGTGAGTTAGGGAGGGAGGTTTGTGAGGAGCGAGAAGATCTGGATCAGCCACAGTGTAGACGGTCTTGGGAGTCCCAAAGCAACAAGGGCTTGGATGAGGTTTGAGAATATGGATTTATGACGGACCCTAAAGTATTTTTTTTTTTTTTTTAAGCTTTCTCTGATAAACTCTTGCAGCCCAAGAGTGGAGGGTGGAGAAAGTAAATAGTGTGGACCCCGGGCCTGGGCACTTGTAAGCAGGAAGGGGATGTCCAAGGGCACGAGCGTAAGGAATTCTAGGGGTACTGGTGGGGGGTGGTCATTGAAGCTGGTGGTTGCACACTGGGAAAGGAAGCTGAGGTGGTGGTGGAGGATGGACCAGGGGCTGAAGGTTTTTGATGAAGACAAAGTACAGGCTCCACGAACGGGAGGGAGGGAGTAGGCAAGGTGGACGGGGTGCTGTTAGGAGGCTATGGCAGTGAAGATTGAAGCTAGACCGCAGCTTTTAAAAAATCAACTTAATTGAGATATAATTTGCAGTCTATTAAGTACACCAATTTCAAGTGTATGGTTCAATGTGTTCTGGTAAATGTAACGTCCCGAGTAACACCCCAATCAAGAAATGGAACATTTTCATTACCCCTGAAACTGCCCTCATGCCCCTTTGCAGTCAGTCCCCTTCGCAGCACTGACCCCCGGCAACCACTGATCCACTTTCTGTCACTGTAGATTAGTTTTGCCTATTTTAGAATTTCATATAACAGAATTATATGGTGAAGGTGTATCCATTCACCTGTTGATGGCCATTTGGCTGTTATTACTAAAACTCCCGTGACCATTCGTGTACACGTCTTTGTGTGGGCTATGTTTTCCCTGGAGTTCCTTGGTTTTGATTTTGGCTCCACTTCTTACTGACCATTGGCTCTTAGGAAACTTCCTCTCTGTGCCTCTATAAAATATATTGATAATGAACCTTTAC
Organism: Ceratotherium simum simum; assembly: GCF_057802395.1. Classification (NCBI taxonomy): domain Eukaryota; kingdom Metazoa; phylum Chordata; class Mammalia; order Perissodactyla; family Rhinocerotidae; genus Ceratotherium; species Ceratotherium simum. The sequence goes on along the minus strand of NC_141927.1, from coordinate 34,959,329 downwards.
TTCTAAGTTCATTGTGAATATCAAATGGGCATGTATGCAAAGCTGTTAGAACAGTGCCTGTGTACCAGGCAGTAAATGGCAGTTGTGGGTATCTTTTCCTAGAACCCCAAAGGAGACCCCGTATGGTGAGGGGCTTGTTGTTTTGTGGGTGGATTTTGGAATGCCTTAGGACAAAGAAGTGGAAATCCACTGGACTTGTTCTCCAAGTCCCAGTTCTCTGTTTGGTTAAGTCCCTCTCCTATCCCTCTTGAGCTTTGTGGTGGAGAACACGTGCCCCACTGTCTTCAGAGAACTGCTGTGAAGTCACAGGGAAAATCTGTCTCCGAGCTTATAAACCATAAGGTATCTCACAAATGTAAAGCATTATTGTATAGTCCTGGCCCTGCTGATTGTTAAATAATAATGCTGCTGTTGTCTTCAGAAAAGACCATAATCTGTGTATAAAAGGTTTGTCCAAAAGTTTAAAGCAAAGCACCCCAAACCCTGCTCACACTGAGAGCTTCTCCCATTTAGAAAGGCTTTGTGGGGTGTGTGTGTGTGTGTGTGTGTGTGTGTGTGTGTGTGTGTTGGGAGCCCTTCCCCCAGTCTGCAAATGCTCCTGAGGGAGTGGGGAGGGCCTGGAGTTTCTGGCTGTCCTTGGAAAGTTGAGTTAGTAAGGGTTCCAGGAAAACCAGCCTCCCTCCTCTCTCTCTCTCTTCCCTTCTCTGGTTTGGGATATTAAAGAGGTGAAGCTTGTTTCAGATCCTGCTTTAAGGAAAGAGGGAGTTGTGTGTGGTTAGACTGAAGCTGGGTTATGGGCCCAGGGGTAGAATGCCCCTTTAAAAAGATAAGCACCAACTTAAAAGATGGGTTGAGCTTGAGGAGGGTTGTTTCTGTGTATTTTTCTCTCTTTTAGAATAAGTCTTGGGGAAAAGCAAGTGGGTGAATTCAAAACTGCTTGCAAGGCCACTTCTTGAAGTTGGGAGTGGGGGTCCTGCCCCCTTTTCAGCATTCACGTGGTTAAACACCCCAGACTCCATGGACGAGGAGACAGTATGAGACTGGCAGTCTCAAAATACTTGCCTACATGCTCAGAAACCTGCAACTAATAAGCGATTTAATGGGCTGAGGGTTTACAGCTCCTCCCACCTACCCAGATTTGAAGGTTTCTGGTGGCCGGTTGAAGGGGGAGAGGTTACACTTAATGGAAAAGCCGCACGTTTCCATTTCTGGCTGCAAGCCCCCTGGATGCCGGGCGCCACAAAGCAAGGCTTTGTCTTTGTGTTCTGCAGAAACCTGCGCCCATGGGGGAGAGGCTGCCAGTGGTGCCACAGACATTGCCCCAGCTTCAAGTTGTAGGGCCCTGGCTGCCCCAGGCAAGCCCCCACAAGGGGTCTCACAGCTGTCTTTGGCCCAAAGGGGTATGCATTTCAGCCTGGCTGCAGGGGGAGCCTCAAATAGGTACCAGAAGGTATCCCACTACCAGCCTCAGACAGGTTGCAATCCCACTGGCTGCAGCCGATTGCCGTGGTGGGAAGACCAGTGTCCGGTGGCTGCGTGGGACACATGCAGGAGCGCTCTGTCCCCAATATAATGTCTTCTTGTGAAAGAACCTGTTTACTTCTAATTCACACTGGATGTTTAAGAGGAGCTTCTTCATCCTCTGCCAGAAGGCGAGTGGAATTACATGGAGCAGAAGGTGATATGGATGACCCACTTGAGAACAAGGGTGGAGGATGTAAGTCTGTAGGAATCTCGGGGTGCTTAGCTACCAGGTTTCCCCAGAGGATCTGCTCTGTCCCACATCCCTCTCCCCAGAGAGAACTGGCTACAGTGCCTTTGAAAGGGTGTGTTTGCAAGTGTTCCCAGAGCTGAGCTGAGCAGGGTGAGGGTAGGGAGGACCCATCTCAGCATGTGAGAGAATGTGAGGGAGGCACACTCACGTGTCCTGCTTGACCACACTGGGCAAGTGCAGCAAAGCCACTCCAGGGCTGTGTTCTTGGCTCTAGCTTCTGCATTGCTACACCATTAGCTTCACTGATTTTCCACTCTGGCTTTGCCAGCCAGCTCCCCGAAGTCAGGGAGGAGGAATTTCTCAGGGAAGAACAAATGGCTGTCCAGAGCCCTTGCCTCAGGTGGGGGAGGGGAGGGAGCCCAAACAAAGAATCAGGCCAGGATTCTGTCACCTGGTTTCTGTAACTACCTGGAGTCTGGAGTGGGCAGGAACTGGAGAGAGTGTGTCAGGGACTCCTTTGGAACTGGTGGCCCCAGCACAGAGGTGGGTCAGCAGGGCTCGGCCGGGTGCCTGCTCCTGGTCAGGCAGAAGCAGTGAGTGATGGCTTGTGTCTGGCGCGGTGATGGATGGCCTTGGGAGAAGTGAGTTCTGGGGAGTCATTATCCTGGAGGGCGAGGTCCAGGGTCAGAGAGCCTGACCAGCAGCTGCGCCCTGTTTTTACAGTGCCTCATTCCTCTGGGGCCGCTGGGGGCTCCAGCTCACCCTGTAGACACCGCCTTTGCCTCTTCCTTCCTTCCCCAAAGCCTGGAAATGAGACAACTGTTTCCCTGCTGACCGGGGAAAGTCCAGCTGCTCTGGCGCTCCTGGTCTCCCCAGTTCAGCTGCCCAGGCCTCCCTGTTCATTCTGGAGGGTTGGCTCATTCACAGACTTACCACACACATTCTCTTCTCTCTGCCCACCCTACCCCCTCCCCAGGCCCCAAGTGATCAGCTGAAAGTTAACTGCTCTACCTGGGCTCTTAAGGGCCTGGAGTAAATCCCTGTTTCCTCTTAGGAGAAGGCTTCTGGAGTCTGGGCTGCTCCTGAACTTGGGTGTTTGCTCTGACCTCCAGCTGGCGATGGCCAAGTAGGGGGGAAGTTGCCTGAAGCCCCCATGGTAAGCTTGTTGGCCCTTAGTGGGGCCATGGTATGGTACAAGACACTGAGCTCCTGCCCTCAGAATTCCCCTCTCCTGGTTGTTGGTTCAGGCCGACTCTCACCTTTCTGCTTGCCAAACGAGGTGCCCAGTGCCTTCATCTAAAGGCTTTGCTCTTTGCAAACCGGGAATGCTGGGGTGAGGGGTCTGTCCAGTTAGATCCTGACACTGAGAAAGTTGGGCTTGGGCGGGGCTTGAAACTCAATGCTCCTTCCTTATCCCACATGTTGTGGTGTGGCCAAGTCTCCTGGGATGGGTTGTGTAAAAGGAGGTGAATGTTGGGGCAGCAGGCCCTGCCATTTGAGTGAATGCGGCTGTGTTTCCCAGGCCCTGGATGTGTAGGCGCATTGAGCCTCAAGTGGGTGAGAGGGTCAAGGAGTTCGGCAAAGAGTGGACCTTAGTGGTTATGAGCTTGGGCAGGGAAAGAGGTTAAAAACCATCAAGACTGAAGTTTCAAATACTTAACCAAGAAAGTTGAATTTAGAGCTTAGCCCTTCCTCAGTTCTCTCCAGGATAGAAAACCAGCCTCTGGCTAATGGTCCCCTCACCATTCATTCGCTGATTTACTTTTCTTTCTTTCTTTCTCTTTCTTTCTTTCCTTCTCTCCTTCTCTCCTTCTCCCTCTCCCCCTCTCTCCCCCTCTCTCCCATCCTTTCATCCATCCGTCTGGCCAAACAAGACTCTTCCTTATTCCTTGTTGAGTACAACGTATACATTCATACATAACCATTGTTGATTCTGGTCCCTTAGCTGGACATGTCCGTCCCTATCCTTTTCTCCTTTCCCTTTTTGTAATTCCTACTCTTAGCTTAAGGTTTAGGTTGGGTTTAGCTTAAGGGCCACCTCCCTCTTGAAGACTTCCTCTGTCTTCAAATTAATCACTCCTTTTTCCCCCTTCTGTTTAACTTTCTGTCTAGCTCTTCCTTTACTCTGCCTTATGTTATGTGGAGTTTTTAATGTATGGCTGTTTCCTCCACTAGAACGAAGTTCTATGCAATCAGAAAGAATATTTTTATTGTTAGTTTAAAATGTGGATATTTTGATATGTAATTTACATTCATCATGGAAAATATAGCCTTGTAAAGAGAAAAAGAAAAACTCATATTCCCATCATCTAAAAATAATCACCATTAACTATGAATCTATTCCTTTAGACTTTTTTTCTTGGATTTATACAATCGTGACTTTTCATAAATAGGATTTATGTGATCGGTACACAGTCGTGAGTCGCTTAACAACGGGGATACATTCTGAGAAATGTGTCCTTAGGCGATATTGTCATTGTGCGAACATCATAGAGTATACTTACACAAACCTAGATGGTCTAGCCTACTACACACCTAGGCTGTATGGTACTAGTCTTGTGGGACCACCATCGCATATGCAGTCCGTCGTTGACTGAAACATCGTTATACGGTGCATGACTGTATACTGGTTTGTAACTTAATCACGTATTTATTGCCATGTAGAGAAAATTTTTTCATCAAGCTTAATAACTATGTAGTATTCCACTGTATGGGTGTGCAAAATTTATATACCAAAATTTATTTATTTATTTACTAGTCTTCTAGGTATTGGGTATTTAAGTTATTTTCAATAGTTTGCACTTAAGTGAACATATTTTTACAAATAACATTTGTCCATGTCTCCAATGATATTTACATTCTAAAAGTTTTGATTACATAGTGCCAAATTGCCCCAGAAAGGTTATACCAGTAAAGGTCTTCTAAAGTAATAATAAATATTATTTATTGCATCTTTACGTTTTTACATCTTTACACCGATCCCGTGGCCATGGGTTGCATTCCCGTAATCAGATGAGGAAACTGAGGTTCAAGGAGTTAAGTAACTGTCTAAGGTCATATAGTTGTGAGATGTGGAACTGGGATTCAGGCTCAGCTAGGTCTGACTCCAGTATTTTTTCCAGTGTATTACTCTGCATCCTTATATCGAATTGAGTTTCCCCCCAAAATTGAGGCAGACCAACATTTGAATTTAAACATTGCAGGGCCCATCCCCTTTATCTCGCAGGAGTCAGCCTTCGCCTCCCTTCTGGGGTGGTGTGCACACGTGTGTGATTGGGGTAGGAGCAGCTCTGCCGTTTCTTGAGTGACTTTCTGCTTTTACTGCGAGGTTATGCATCGGTCATAGGTCTATGAGCTGCCCTGATGAAAGTGGCTCCCTAGCCTGGAATAATCAATAGAACAACAACCTCATTGAGGCTGCCTTTCCCAGTGTAGCTGAGACCTCCTACTTGGAGAAGGTCTAGGATCAGAGGTCCCCACAGTGCCAAAGCCACACCTGGGTTTTCTCTGTAGGTCACACTTATTCTAGAATGTAGTGGTATTGTCCAGACAGTAGATTGCTTCTGAAAGGGTTGTGGTCCAACAGTGTCTGATGGATGTCAGAAGGTTCAAAGAGGCTGGAGGATTAGCGTTGTTTTGAGGCTACCAGTATATATATATTTAAAACACGAAGAAATGTAAAAAAGGGTTGGGTCCTGAAGTTTTGTTTCTCTTAGTGTTTACATTTAACAAATTAATGTTTTAAACAAAAATATGTATTACAATGTAATTGGGCTAGTCACAGAATAATGACAGGATTTAAAAAATATATATTAATTTGTGGTATACTATCTGAAGGGTAGGAACAGAACACAGGTTTATTGAAAGTTGTGTGGTAAATATTTTCTTCCAGTTCTGTCAGTAAATATCTGTGTAACCTTTTGGGGAAAAAACACTGAAAGTCTTGGAGGCCCCTCTGGAATGGGAGGCCCAGGACACATGCCATCCCTACGGCTAGCCTCACCATGGGTTAGGGCCAGATTACTCTCACTAGACATAGCAAATACAGTCATCCCTCGGTCTCCACAGGGATTGGTTCCAGGAACCTGTGAGGATGCTCAAGTCCCTTATATAAATGGTGTAGTACAATGAATACAGTCGGCCCTCCATATCCACGGGTTTTGCATCAACTGCACAATAAGTGACTCATTTAAGAAGTGTAATTCATGGGGCGGCCCCATGGCTTCGCTGTTAAGTGCGCGTGCTCCGCTGCTGGCGGCCTGGGTTCAGATCCCAGGCGCACACCAACACACTGCTTCTCCAGCCATGCTGAGGCCGCGTCCCACATACAGCAACTAGAAGGATGTGCCACTATGACATACAACTATCCACTGGGGCTTTGGGAGAAAAAAAAGGAGGAGGATTGGCAATAGATGTTAGCTCAGAGCCGGTCTTCCTCAGCAAAAAGAGGAAGATTAGCACGGATGTTAGCTCAGGGCTGATCTTCCTCTCGCACACACACACACACACACACACAAACCACTGCTGCACTCCACTTGCACAGCTCTTCATTCTGAAGCAGAGCCCGAGCTTGGGAATTCTAACAAGTTCCCAGAGGATGCTGATGCTGCTATTCCGGGGACCGCACTTTGAGAATCTCTGATAGCAATTAATTCTCACTCAAAAAAGTCTATAAGGGAGGTGTTTCCATTTAACAGTTTAGGAAACTGACTCAGAGAGGTCACAGAAAAACTTGCCAAGGTTAACAGCTAATAAATAGTGGAGCTAGAGTTAAGACTCAGGTCTGATACCAATGCCTACATCTCTAACCCCTGTACTGAGAGCAGAGGTGAGGAAGGTGGAACATCAGAGAGTCTAGGAAGAGAAACAGGCAGGGAGGGAGCTGGGAAAGGTGGCAGTTTGCCTGGGGGTAGTGGGGAGGGAGGAATGACAAGGAGTAGGAAGTGGGTCTGAGAGCTTTCCTGGGAGGATGGAGACCCTCTTCCTGGAATGCCCTCCTGCTTCCTTGTTGCTTGGGGCTGTAAGTCAATTATCGCTGCCTTTGGAATGCTGATTAGCTCTCCAGCCAGTTAGAAGAGTCCTTTTGCATTCAGAAATCTCTGCTCCTTTACTGTCAAACTTCAGAGTTTACTTTTGGAATTAAGGTTTATTTTCCTTAGGTTTTAGGAATTAGCTTTTGAGCCTTAGAAGAGTCAGGTTCCTTGACTAACTACTGAATGAAGTTCTCCCTTTGGCATTCGAAACTTTTCTCGATGTTATTTGAGCAATCAAGACTTTATTAGTGCCCAGAGGGTACATTTGAAAGTGGCATTTATTTTATAATGTTCCCCTCCTCCACTAGCCTCAGATTCCCAATCCATTTTTAAAATTGTTTTGCCAGCTAGTTCTTTTGGGATAAGACATCATGAGCATCAAACAAGGACAGTGAAATAAATTCTTCTGGAATACCTGGGCTCCCAGCTGTCTGCCAGTCACAGCCTCTCAGCTACTCCATGTCCTCCATTCTAAGGCTTCTTCTGACGAGAACATCATGGGCCAGAGAGAAGGGATGAAGGGAAGCATTTATTCAAGGTGCTGATGGCCAGAGCCCTGTGAACACAACAGAATCCCCTTGCCTTTCCTCACACCAGAGGGAGCTCTTTGCTCTTGGGGGCAGAAGGCGATGGCAGTGAGTGATGCTCAACTTGTGAGGCCCAGTAGAAACTTAGAATGTTGGTTAGAGCTGGAGAGGGCCTAGAGCTTGTCCAGTCAGTCAGCCTTCACATTTCACAGTTGAGGAAACTGAGGCCCAACAGGGGAGGTGCCTTGCCGAGGATCACACAGTTAGTGGTAGGGCCTGTCTTCTGAGTGATTTCCACTCAGATGCTCTTTTCCCTGTACCAGCCAATTACAACCACCTGTGGCTCAAGCAGAGTTTGGGACTCAGTGGTTTTTACAAGGATTTCAAACTAGGCTCTCATCCTTTAGGACATCTGGAATGTTGACCTTGCGCATAGTAGGAATCTCTCCCTTAGGATTCTAATTGCTCAAGATCCCCCAGGTCGTCTGAGCAGAGGAGGCCCCAGTGTCCATATTGGCCCTTTTCTTCCCTCAAGCTTCTTCCATCTGCTCTCTACCTGAGAGCCATGCCATCTCAGGTAGAAAAATTCCTAAACCATGTTATTTTAATTTCTTAAAACAGAGAGTACTACTAAATGCTCAACTTTCCTGGTGTGTCTGAAGGAGAGCGATTGAAGAATGAATACGGGGTACGTCGATGGATCCTCTGGGTCCCCGCTATCCTGTAAATCTGTGGAACAGACCAGTGGTCCCAGATTTTTAGATTTCGTGGGCTGGCCAAATTTCCCCTCAATTTTTTGGAACCTACATAGGGTTGACAACTTATTTTGCCACATAGAACATTTTAAAAAAACCAACACTGCCCACTACCATTACCATTTTTTTAATTGTGGTAAATATACATAACATAAAATTTACTATTTTCACCATTTTTAAGTGTACAGTTCGATGGCATTAAGTATATTACATTGTTCTGCAGTCATCACCACCATACATCTCCAGAACTTCTTCACCTTCCACGAGCAAAACTCTATACCCATTAAACGCTAACTCCTCATTCTCCCTTCCCCCAGCCCCTGGCAACCACCTTTCTACATCATTTCATTTTAAAAGGATGTTCATTCCCTTTATTCTCATCATATAAAAATAAAAGGGATTTCTTATCATTGAAAAACAAGTAACTTTATGAAGAGCCCATTCCTTTCCCCCCTGCAGTGGGCAGTGACCCTCCTTACCGAGGGCTCTGTGACCCAGACCCAGACCCAGACCCAGACCCACCGTTGCATCAAGGGGACTGGACAGGGAGCAGAGATGGCAGGCACGATGGGGTGCTGAGAGCTCTGGTGAATTGTGCTTTCAAGCACCCATTGAGGTTTGGGGGGAGCCCAAAGGCAAATTCTGAAACAGCTGAGCCCGCTACTAATTCATCAGCAAGTTTAGGGAGCGGCAACTTTTTCCTGCCCAGCTGCTGGTGTTGCCTTCCCCAACAAGCTCTGCTGAGTGTGTGGGGCAGGGGGCGTCCAGAGGCCCTAGTAGGGAGTGGGGTGGGGGGAGGGCAATACATTCTTTTCTTTAAGGAACCTGACCGGACTGGAAGGTCAGAGCGCAGCGGAGTGGGAGCTGCAGGATTACCTCTTTGCTGTTGATTCCTCTCACTCTCCTCCCCCACTCGTAATGATCTTTCCATTACAGAACCCAGACCAGGAAGTGCATGACAGGTCGCAGCTGCAGACACATGGCTGGGAGGCCTGGGCTCCGGGCCAGTGGTGGGAGGGTCTGAGCTCCCCTTCCAGCAGCAGGACCCCTACACACGCGCGCGCGCGCGCACACACACACACACCCCCCACACACACGTACACACATACACCACTTCAGCTAGTTGCCCAGCTTTTCCCTTACAACTTAGTGGAAGATGTTCTTACCTCTGCGTAGTAACAGTTGGTGGTCACTTGTACTTTTGCTTTGAGTTTAGGAAGTGATTTTTAATAAGGCAGGAGAAGACCCCCACCTGAGTGTTTGGTCCCCTCAGCTTACAGCCCACATAATGGTCCTTACTGGGTTTGAGGTTCTTTTGGGAAAGCTTTCCATCTTTGAGTAGAGGCTCTGTAACTCCTTTCTGTAAAAGAGGACCAGCCAACATGGCTTTAGAAGCTTCCTGAGTGTCAAGGGGAGTTGTTGGGCACAGTCTTAATGCCTCCGAAGTGATCGATTTTCCTCTTTATGATTCTTTCAAAATGTCGGGTTCAAAACCTGTTTTGGGGGAGGCCTACATGCAAGAGCATGGGCTTTGCAAACGCACAGACCTGGGTTCAAATCATAATGAATGTGTAGAGCCTCCTTCATTTTTCTATCTTTATTGGGGCCGGCTCCTTCCACATACAAGTTTGCTCAGGAAATGTTAATTTACCCGCAACTGTGTCCTGGGGGGGCACTTGTCACACAGGAACGTCTGTCTCCACCGCCAGCTGTGTGGTTGGCTTTCTTCCCTGAATCTGCCAGGGCTGGATTCCTCTGGTGCCAAATGTGGAACGGTGACACAAACTTCTAGGAACCGGGAGCTCAGACCACCCTTCCCCGAGGCTGCAGGGCATCCATCTTGGGCATCTTCTTGGGTGAGCAGGCTCTACGCGTCCTGCATGTCCCAAGTGAACTTTCCTCTTCCCAGGGCAACTCTGCCTTCCTGGGAAGGTAAGCGGGAGAGAAGCAGTGTCTGGGAACCCTTTCAGGAAATGGGTGTAGGAAGAGACTTCTTCTCGGCTCCGGGTGTCAGTAGTAAACAGTTGGGGTGAGAGCTTTTGCTGAGGAGAGAGGAAGAAGGGAATTTTCTTTTAAAACAACTCCTGGGCACATTCCTTTGTTAATCACTTAATTACAGCCCTTCTCCCCAGCCTGAGCGTGCTCTCCCCATGGTGGGAGGTAGAGGGGAGGTGGGGGATGCTGGTGCTGATTAGGGGCACCATCCCTGGGAGGGAAAAAACTACAGGTATGGAGGAGGCAGCAGGTAGAACCCGGCACAGGGGTTTGAACCCCAGCCTCCGATCTGATGCTGTGTTGCCCCCACAACATCTGTTTGAAGGTTTACACAAAAGTCTGGGCCCAGGGCACTTTCAGCCTGGCTCTCCTGAGTGGGGTTCTGCGTGCCTGGGCCTCCTCCTGCCCAACTCCTGGGGAGCTGGTTTTGGGGGGTCTTGGGCCAGGCACAGGGCCCTGGCTGTGGCTTTGGCCAGCGCAAGTGGCTCTGCACTAAATTACAGTGACAAGGTGGGACACACAAAAGACCGAAATCTTTTTTTAATAAAAACAAAACAAAACTCCGACCCCAAGCCCCTGGGCTGGTGAATGGCGATGGCTTCCTGTCAGGATTAGCCGGGCTGCCTGGGCATGTGTGCACTGCCTTTCTCCTCAGGAAATACCTTTAGTAAGCCCCGGTGGGGTCCCCATGGCAACGCGCGAGGGGACCTGCTGACAGAGGCCATTCAGCCCGCCATTGTTCCTCGGCCCCTTTGTCGGGAGCTGTATTGCTGCCCCTCTGGCAAACACAGCAGTTTGCACCGTTTTGTCAGGCTGAATGTGGAGTTTTTACATTTTAATGGGCTCTTCTGGTAGTGGCCCATTTGCATGCAAAATGGTCCTTCTTACTTCTTTCCCTTTTTCTATTAAAAAAAACCCTACTCTCCAAATCCCCTGGGTCGGGGGACTGGTGAGTGCTGCTGGATCAGGGTGTCTGACCCCGCTAATTGACTTGGGGTCCCTGTCTCCCCTACCACATATGCCTGTGTTCCCCATTTCCGCAGCTTTCCCTGTATCTGGGGACATCGTGGGTTCAGAGAACCACGTATCTTTAGGGCTCCCTCTCTGTACCCCAATCCTTGCAGAGTGATAGTTGTTCACCCTCTGGCCTGGTCTTGCCAGACTAAAGTAAGTTTTCAGTTCCATTTCAAAACCAAAATAATGTAATAAAAAACCTGTGCAGAGGACTCCCAGAGCCCTGCTGCGCTGTTCTGTGTTCCTTTTAAGTTGTTTTTAAAGCCACCCCGAGTTCCTCCCCCACCCACAATTGCCCCCTCATTTATCTCTGGGGAGTTTGTGCCAAGGCTGTAAACATTCCTGGACCACCAGTTCCCCCATGTTACTGAAGAGGATGGCCGTTCTCCCCTAATTTTCTTAACCCAGAAATCCAAAATCAAAAGGATTTCATAGGGATGACAGAAATCGCAACCGTGAGACATCTGCCTGGAGTTTGTTGGGGCCGGTTATTCAAGCCCTCTGCCCTTTGGACTGTATAATGTGGATGACACCGCTCCTGACCTCAGAGGGCAGATAAGACATGTACTTATGGACCAACCCACAGCCAAGCAGATGAATAAGTGCAAGAGAAAGCCATGAACATTTGTAAGTCACATTATAAAAATGGGATGAAGAATGTAGTTGGAGAAGTCTCGGGAGAATGAGTTTTAATGTCTAGGGAAGTGGTGAGGAGATGGGAGGAGAAAGGCATTTTAGGAGAAAGCAAAATAAAAGGGGCAGTCAGGGTATTGGGCTGAAGAGGCAGAACTGGGATATTGGGCAGCTGAGTGGGGGAGGGGAGGTGGTGGAGAGGCTCCAGATTCTAGAGGAGGAGGAGATAAACTGAGGCCCTCAGGAGTGTGAGGGGAGGGGACGCGGAGTGCCCGTGCTGACGGCTCAGGGCTTGAGAGCTGGGACAGTCTGAGGATATTCGATCAGGAGAGCTGGCCCAAGGGAAGGGTTGACAAGCCCCTTTGCCTAATGTTCTTAATCTTCTCAGTGGAGTCAGGCAGGGGTCATCAGAGGTCATCAACTCAGCTGTAAGCTGTAATCAAGGGTGAGGGGCTTGGCACTGGAGAAGGTGTCAGGTGACTGATCCAGGATTGAGCCGGGAACACAAGGAGGGGGAGAGGGGCTGTGCTGTCTACCTGTAGCCAAGGCAGAGCTCTCCGTACCTCCAGTGGATCACCTCTCACTGTCCCGTGCACTGGGTGAGAAGCGAGACGTTGTGGAGGGGCCCAGGCTCCAGCAGACCCAGCATCTAGAGCCAATGCTGACCCCTGTTTTGTGACTGGGGGAGGTCCCTCAACTTCCATTTCTCATATTTAAATTGGAATGAACATGAATGAACATGCCTTGTAGAGTACCAAATGCCATCCCAAAATAGGGCATTGTTATTACTCCTGAGTCTGCTACTATTTCCTCACCTGCCAAATGTGCACAGTCACACCCGCTCCACTTTAAAGCACAGATGAGCATGGACGGGAAAGTGCACTTATAAATTAAAAACACCAAATTATCAGGCTGTGGGACTGAGGGAAAGAGAAAGGAAGGATAAGGCCAAAGCACCCAACTTCAGAATCTCATGCAAGGAGGTAGGACACATGAATGTGCCATTGGACAGGATCAATGGGCTAGACAGAAAGGGTTTCAGTCACTTTTTGCAAGTCAAGGATTGCAAAGGCCCAGCAAGGATACAGGCTACCTTTCAAAGCAGTAGACCTGGCTCTGGATGTGAATGGATTCTGGAGAGCCAGGCCACCTAGGTTTGAATCCCAGCTCGGCCTCTTACTAACTAGGTGGGCTGACTTGGACAAATACTGGACCTCTTTGTGCCTCAGTGTCCCCTCCGTAAAATGAGGATAATAATAGTACCTACTTCACAGGGTTGCTGTGAACTAGTTGTGCTTGACACATAGTAAGCGTCCGCGTCCCTAGAGTAGAAATAATAAGTATCAGCCTCATAGCGTTGCTGTGAGGATTAAATGATAGTCTGTGTTAAAAGCTTTCACAATATATGGGATATTAGTAAGCATGCTGTAAATATTGGCCAGTCTTAGTATTACCGTTTTCAGAGTTGTTTAAGGATCCCAAGATAATATATGGGAAGGCACATGGTAATTTGCAAAGTGCTATGCAAATATGTTGTTATTCTGCACCAGGTTCATGTTAAGTTGTGGGCTTTGGGGATGGATAACTTCCAGACCAAATTGGCTCTTATGGGACCAGGGCTGGTGAAGTGGTATTTCAAAATACATTTTCAGGTATATTTGTCCATGTGGCATGAAAGGCCAGCATTCATCTTCTCTGCATAGAAATTTGTTCCCTGGGACTCCGTTAGTGGTTCTGTTCTATTCCCCATCTTTCAAGTTGAAATCATTACTTTTTGCTATTTTCTACCATGACCCTTCTGTTCCAAGCAGGCCATACGGTCTGGCCTCATCTCCCACTCCCCCTCATCCCCAGGCACAACCCTGCTCATAAGCACCTCATCCTTTTCTACTCTCTCCAAAGTCTTCAGTCCCAATCTAAATCCTTATTTGTTTCCTCCCTTTTTCTACCATTATGTCCAACCTCTGCTGTGAACATTGCTATCTGCTCTGACCATCGGTACTTCTACTTAAGTTCTGTAACATCGGAGTCTGTGTTGGATTGCCTGTGCTGGGTTCTCATATTCTTCAGTTGTCTCGTGTTGTAGTGCATCATACATATCAAGGTGTCGTGTAAATCTTATCGCCCTGCTTAGGGCAAGGCATAGGTCTCTGCTCCTTTGTTTAATCCATTTCTTCTTGCACAGTAACAAGGGTTCACAGAGGTACCTAATGATAGCTATTTTGAAGAAAGCTCCCTGTCTTCTCCTTGGATTTTTGGGAGCTGGGGTCTCATCTTCTTATAAGAATGACAAGGTTCGTGTGGGTTTAGGCCTCCTCAGGGCTCCATTCCCCCACCCTACACAGTGCCCATGGCTGGAGAAGACTCAGAGATGTAGAATCAAGAAGTTGGGTCTGATCTGATGTATGTAGGACAGAACTGCCTGCTAGATGACAGTGGTGGGTTTCTGGCCAGTTCTGCCATAGATTCTGTTGGCTTGTTGGGAATTGCAAAGCCCTGGTATTTTGGAGGCAAGTCGGAAGGGAGAGAGACTCGGTAGGACTCCATTAACATTGATCATGTTCCTAGACTTGAAAGCACCACGGGAAGCAGTGGTGCTCTCACCTCTCCATCTTTCTAGCTGCTTCCTTGAGGATTACTAAAAAGTGTGAGTCCCCGCTCTGCTCCTAGTTTCCCCTGGGGGATAAAGAGGCCCTGTCAGAAAAGCAGGATGGAATTGTTGATTGGTTTATGAATCCCTTTCACTCCCACTAAATTGGGTACCAAATCCAGCCTGCATGGCCTTCCACGGTCCACCTGCCACCTGCACCTCCCAGGAACCTGCCTCAGGAACAGAGCCTTGGTCTCAGATTCAGCAGCTCAGCAGGGGCCTTTGTTCTCTGCTATTTTCTGGAGAGTTGGCCAAGGCATTGGCGGCCTTAATCCTCTACAGATGTTCAAGTCAAGCCCTAACCCTAACCTTCCCTCTCCCGGTGATGATAGTGACTCTGTGCCGTGGGTATCACAGCACGGTGCACGTTTTTTCCACAAAGCACCCTGAGCACATTGCACCTAGAGCCTGTGAGAGTGAACGCCGTAATTTGACTCATGCCAAACATTTTCAGCCTCAGGCTAGGTCACCACAGAATCCAGATACCAAATGTCCTTAGCCTCCATTCCTACCTCATCTCTCAGGGAACAAGATGCATAAAACAAATGTTTTGGTTTACTGCTTCCCTCATAGCATCTCCATTCCAATTAAGCAGGTTCTCCAAGACATGGAACGTTGGTTTCAAGTGGCTGAGCAATAAACTGACTTTCTTTTCTTCATCTTTCATTGCCAGCCCAATAAAGGTGTCAGTTAGCTGCTTTTCTTGCTGACATCTAACAACAAGTATAGCCTGGCCCATTGGTCTTGATCAGAGAAACGCCAGCTCAGAGGAGATGGAAGCACAGCTGCAAGGGCCATTCTAAGGAGGACATAAACGGGGGACATTGGAAAGACCAAAAGAGAATGAAGAGTAGTGACTTGATTGTTGCAGGCCACCAGTGAGCAGCGATGTCTTCGCATCAGCCACCTTACTTAGGACTCCCCAAGGTCAGGACCATAATTCAGGGCAGTGATGCAGATGACAGGGCCCAGTGAGCCAGCAAGTGGTTGGTTAGCTTTTCATCACCTCCTAGAAGGAAGTGGCATTATCCCTGCTTTGTAAATGAAGCCTTCGACACATATCCTAGAGCACTATTAGCCATGAAAAAATTCACTATAACCCAAGACCTGTAGGCTGATTTTTGATTCTTCTAAAAATTAGCCTTTGCCAGATGCTAAATTCAGTTCAAGACCTATTGGGTATTTTCTATGTTTCTGACATTGTTAGGCAGCTTGGGAACATTGTAATAGGCAATTCTGCTCTGAGTTGCTTGCTACTTCCTAGGAGAGGCAAGACATGGACACTTTTTTTTTTGGTAGGGAAGATTAGCCCTAAGCTAACATCTGTTACCAATCCTCCTCTTTTTGCTGAGGACGATTGGCCCTGGGCTAACATCCGTGCCCATCTTCCTCTACGTTATTTGTGGGATACCTGCCACAGCATGGCTTGATAAGCGGTGCGTATGTCCATGCCTGAGATCCAAACCTGTGAACCCCAGGCCGCCGAAGTGGAACGCGTGAACTTAACCACTATGCCGGCCCCAAGACATGGACACTTTTGACTGGAAGCAATACACCCAAATGTCCATCAACCAATGAATGGATAAATAAGATGTGGTATATCCATGCAATTGAATATTATTTGGCCATTAAAAGGAATGAAGTATTGAAACATGCAGCAGCATAGAAGAACCTTGAAAACATTAATGCTAAATGAAAGAAGCCAGTCACAAAAGACCATATAGTGTGTGATTCTATTGGTATGAAATATCCAGTATAGGCAAATCTATAGAGACAGAAAGCAGATTGGTGGTTGCCTAGACTAAGGGGAGGGAAAGGAGATGGCAAATGACTGATAGTGGGTATATATACTAAACTATAGTATAGTTTCTTTTTGTGGTGATAAAAATGTTCTAAAGTTAGATTGTGGTGATGGTTGCATAACTCCGTGAATATGCTAAAGAACATTGAATATACTAAAGAACACTGAATCTATATGGGTGGGTTTTATGGCATGTGAATTATGTCTGAATAAAGATGTTAAAAAAAGAAACAATACAAGATGGTATGTGATTGAGTATGAATTTGTGTGGTCCAGACAGTAAGTGTTTTGCAGAAAATTAGGATAAAGACACTTGTGCTAACAAGTCTTGATGTCTTGATGGTGCACTTTGAGTCGGTGGGGTAGGAGGACTCTAGAGAGATGGCTGGCAGTCTTGAGCAGAGGTATGTTTTGTTGTGGAGGGAGAATGCAGTTAATGTGGAGTGGAAGGTAGGAGAAGAAGGTTACCTGGAGGGGTGGAAACAGATTGTGAGGAGCTTTGAATGCCAAGCAGGGGCTTAGATTTTATCCTATACATGGTGTAGGATCTTGAATAGGAGAATGATGGGACAAAGTGCACCAAGGCCTGTAGTATCAGGGTGAGTTTGAACTCCAGGGGCTGGGAAAGGAAAGCTGGTTCTTGAGGCCTTCTATAGATCACGTAGAAGAATTTTGTGTGCGCATCCTGGTTGGGAAGAGCAGGAAGTAATGGATCGAGACTAGAGTCAGCCAGAGATGGTCTCAGCGGGGCCGGGGTCCCTCTGCTGCTTTCCCTGGGGGAAGTGCCCTGTTTTCCTTGCTACCTTTTTGTCTCAGGGATCTGTCAACATAGGCTGCGATGCCAGAGGCTAAGAATCTGAGTGTCCTGAGCTCACTGTTTGACCAGTGGCTGGTACAGATCACGAGCTGCAAAATATTTAATCAGTAAGGTCACTGGAGGGAAAAGAGATTTGATCAATAGGAGTGTCTGCTGTTTTCCCTAAGCGTCAAGTCTGAACTGCTTTTCTCCTACCTTCTTTTGGCAAAACCACAAACCATTAAAAATGGAAAGAATAACTTTTTTTAAGACCCACAAAAGCTTATTTTTAATCAGTTGTGTGGTCTGCTCACCTTTGTGGTGTTCCTCTTGACCTGATTCACAAAAATAAATGAGTGCTAGCCTGGTGGTTTCCCGACCCTTCTAAAGCACCACCCCCCTTTTGATGACTCAATATTGACCCAGTATTTGAGACAGAGCCCTTGGGTTGAAGTGGGCCAGGATCTTGATCCCTGAGCCTCATCCGAGGCCCCTCTGAGGAAAACTGCTGTTAGTCCCTGGTGCCATCTGACACCCAGCACACCCATTTCTTCTTTTGTAAGGTTTCTAGCAGAAACCTGTTGGGCACTTCAGGAAGAGTTCATCAATATGAGGGTGGTGAAGGAGAAAAGGGAGTTTAGAGAGGAAGTCAATGGAGCCGGCCCCGTGGCTTAGCGGTTAAGTGCGTGCGCTCTGCTACTGGCGGCCCAGGTTCGGATCCCGGGCGTGCACCAACGCACCGCTTCTCCGGCCATGCTGAGGCCGCGTCCCACATACAGCAGCTAGAAGGACGTGCACCTATGACATACAACTATCTACTGGGGTTTTGGGGAAGAAAAAGGAGGAGGATTGGCAATAGATGTTAGCTCAGAGCTGGTCTTCCTCAGCAAAAAGAGGAGGATTAGCATGGATGTTAGCTCAGGGCTGATCTTCCTCACAAAAAAAAAAAAAAGAAAGGAAGTCAATGAAGATACAGTGTGACTCTGCATATGTCATTATTGCATTATTCAGCAAGCATTTATTGAGTGCCTTTTGTGTACCAGGTACCCTACTAGGAGCTGGGGATTTAAAGGTAAATATGACAAGTCCCCATCTTCACAACTCAGTTGAGAAAGGGGACTTTCAGAGTGACAAGAGTGGTGGGAGGTCACCTGATGCAGACTGGGAGTCAGAAAAGGCTTTGAGGCAGAATTACCAGCCAGGCTGAGAACTGGAGGGCAAGTGGAGAGAACCCGGCGGAGACACACAGGGCCCTGCAGGGTGATGGGGTGCGGTGTGTGAGTGTGTGCGTTTCAGAGCCTCGTGCATCGGGGACCTGCAAGGAGTTCCAGGTGAGCCTCTGATGGGGAACCGGTGGTGAGAAAGAAATAAGGCCCCCAAGGCAGTGGAGATGTAAGTCAGGTGGTGAATGAGAGCTGCAACAAGTGCATTCTTCTGGTGAGGGAGGGACAGTTGGCAGAAGATGCCAGGAGCACGTGTGAACAACGTGGAAGGAGACAGAAACTGCATTTCCCCCCTGTTAGTGAAGAGGGGAGTGCTCATGAGCTGGGTAACAGCCTGGGATGATGGACTCTTTCGTGTGTCCGGCTCTAGGCCTTCCTGTTAGTGTAAGTGTGGAGTTGCTGGTGGTGAGAGGGATGGATGTGTGAATGGGGTCACATCAGATCTTGTGAGCTGGGGACCACCTGGGCTCCGGGGAAAAAGGGGAGAGGGAGTGGATGTGTGTGACAGTGTGTTGGGGAAGAGGAGGAGAGAGGTAAGGTGGGGATCTTTAGAGGGGGAGCCCTGCAGTGGGACGAGGAGAAAGGAGCTTTGTGTGCAACGGCTTATGCTGCCAGAGCAAGTGTGGGTTTTGTGGCAGCTGCAGGCCTCCGTTCCTAATATAGTCAAAAGCTCTGAAGCCTCTGGCCTGACACCTGTTAGCTGGAGGTTCCCCTGAGCTGACCTCTCCTTGGTCTGACTCTCCCACATATGCATCTCATGCATCTGACTCACTGCGGGGGGGCCACCTCTCCCTGCTGAATCACTTGAACTGAGAGCCCTGGTTGACAAATTGCCTTCTCTCAACTTGGGTGGGGACTGCTGGATTTTGAGGGGTGGGGTCGGTTCAACTGTTGCTGGGGAAAGGGGTGAGGCTGACCTAGCCAAAAGGAAATGGGGTGTTCCTCTGGGAACTGGCCGTTCTTCGCAAAGAACTGAGTTTGGGGAGGAGGGGCACTCTGGACACACAGAAGTCCTGGGGAGGGCCGGCCTTCCCTCCCCAGGATGGAGGGAAATGAAATGTGAACCGCTTAATGCTGCTACAGCTGCTTCCTAACTTTGCCTCTTTCTTCCTTTGACCTTTGGAGGAGTAGGGTAGAGAAGAAGAGATGGGGGTGCCCAGGTAGCCAGCCGTTTCCCAACTGATACGTATTCCGATTCCCACCTCCCTGGCTCTGTAGGCCCTGGGATGTTGCAGCTCAGTGTGGCTAGCATAATTCCCTTTGTCTCTCTCCTTCTTCCCTCTCCATTTCTTCCTCTCCCATTCCTTGGTTCCTCTTCCCGGCCCTGTGGGTGGCTGCAGCCCAGCCCTGGGGAGCCCCTGTGGAAGTGGAGTCCTTCCTGGTCCACCCTGGTGACCTGCTGCAGCTTCGCTGTCGGCTGCGGGACGATGTCCAGAGCATCAACTGGCTGCGGGATGGGGTACAGCTGGTGGAAAGCAACCGTACCCGCATCACAGGGGAGGAGGTGGAGGTGCGGGATTCCGTGCCCGCTGACTCCGGCCTCTACGCTTGCGTGACCAGCAGCCCCTCGGGCAGCGACACCACCTACTTCTCCGTCAATGTCTCAGGTTGGTAGCAAAGCCCCACCTTCACCCTCTCCCTGGACCCACCTCTCCAAATCTCTCTGCCAGTTTCAGGGGGAGGTGAACCTCCTCCCCTTCCATGATCTGCCCCCACTCTGCTTCAGAAACTGCTGCCCACTAACATTGCTCCCTGCCCGCTGCGTGGCTTAGCTCTCAGAGGGGTGACCAGGTGTGGGGGCCCCAGGCCAGAGATCTGGGGCTTGCAGATCTATCTTGGAGGTGATGGCTGATGCTCTTGGGTCAATAAGTCACTGTGACTTCTCCACCACAGCTTGCCCAGGTCTCCAGAGTGCTCCGCAGGACTCAGCTGCATCCTGTGTTCCCTTGCTATTTGGACTTGGTACTCGGCTTAGTGCTTAGAGCCCCAGAGTACGTGGCGAGGTCCCTACTGCAATGGGGAAGGATCCAGGTGCACCGCCATAGCCACAGGCTTTATGGGAAACATCTGTCCTCCAGTGTCCGGAGCTGTGTCAGGGCAGCCAGGGAACCTAGAGCTCTGTGACTTTGGGAATCTGCCACTTTTAGAATGCGACTTGCACAAAACTAAGATTAAGTGAAGTAAAGCTGAAATTTTCTTTACACCATTTGTGCAACCCAGGGTGTGGGCTTGGCCCCTCCTTCCCTCAGGCATCATTTAGGACCTGCCCCTAACTGAGGGACTTGCCTTCTTTATCTCCCTCCAGACCCCCAAAGCACTAGAAGGACTAGGAAAAGATCTGTCATGAACCCTGATTGGTGACCATGTGTGTCAGGCCTCCTCGTAAAAAGGGTGGATACTTGTTGGAGAGAGGTGTTGGCAGCCACAGTCGGTGTGGTGGGCTGCCTATCTGCTCTGGTTATGAAGAGCAGCTCCCAAACCTTAGCAGAAAAATTCTGGCTGAAGCTTGTTCAGCCCATGGCTTTGGAAATAGCTTCTGGTGCAGTGTGTCTAGATCTGCCTGGGTTTCCCGGTGGTTGGCAGTCCAAAGAAGGATGCAGGTGCCCTGGGTGCTAGTTCTGAGGCCCAGTGCCTCTGGGTGGTACCATGAGAGAGCCTGTGAATGCAGGGTGCAGTTAAAGAGGAGCCACTGCTCCTGATGGAACTGCCTGGTGTAACAGCTTCTGGGCAGAGAGGGGCAGTGCATTGGGTTGGGGAAGGAAGGGGACAAGCATAGAGCATGCAGTTCTTAAATAAACCACTTCTATCCCATGGAGAGACAGTCACTAAGGGAGGAGTGGACTGGGAGGCAATGTGGGGAGGGGGGTCTGCGTTCATCTGTAACTGGACTGGCCTTTATGTTCATGGGGTGGCTGTTGATAAGGATGGAAATCTAGAGAGTCCCTCTTCCCTTGGAGGGACCTCAGTGCCCCTTCTCCTTCACCTAGATGCTCTCCCTTCCTCGGAGGACGACGATGACGATGATGACTCCTCTTCAGAGGAGAAAGAGACAGATAACACCAAACCAAACCGTATGCGTGAGACACTGTTTCCTATCTTACTGCCCTGCGGGCCTGGGCACTGGGTTTGAGTGGGAAGGGGGAGGCTGGGAGAACGGGAGGAGGAGCGGGCATGTGGGGTCCTGATGCTTGGCCATGGGATCCCTCAGGCATCCAGATCAGTGCGGGCATTGTTCACAGGTGTTGGGTAGGTGGGCGTGGTGCCTCCAGATCCTGGCCTGGGCCCTTGCTGTTGAGCC
This sequence comes from Ceratotherium simum simum, assembly GCF_057802395.1. Classification (NCBI taxonomy): domain Eukaryota; kingdom Metazoa; phylum Chordata; class Mammalia; order Perissodactyla; family Rhinocerotidae; genus Ceratotherium; species Ceratotherium simum. The sequence continues at coordinate 34,937,890 of NC_141927.1, read as the reverse complement.
TGACCGGCCCCCCTGCCTGTCTCTCTTGGCTTTCTCCGGGCAGCCGTGGCTCCATACTGGACATCCCCAGAAAAGATGGAAAAGAAATTGCATGCAGTGCCAGCTGCCAAGACAGTGAAGTTCAAATGCCCTTCCAGTGGGACTCCTAACCCCACTCTGCGCTGGTTAAAAAATGGCAAGGAATTCAAACCTGACCACAGGATTGGAGGCTACAAGGTATGTGTGTATATGTGAAAGTGAGAGTAAGAGGAACAGGAGAAGCTGACTTAGAAAATCCTTATTACATGACTTTAATTGTTTTAAATAATGCTTTCTAACTATAAAAGTAATGCATTTTAGAAAAATTTAAAATACAAAAACAAGTGCCAATAAGGTTAAAATTTTTTTGTCTTTTTTCTATGTATATGGTTTTTATGTAGTTGATCACGTTGTATATATAATTTCTTGTCTCTTGTTAACAATATAACATGAGTCTTTCACCATGCGTTTGAAAGAATTTTCATGGCTACGTAATATTCCATTATCAAAATGGCCCCTAATTTAATGAACTATTTTGGGATATTAGTTACTTTCTAGTTTTTCACTATTATAAATAATGCTGCAGTGAATATCTTTGTACTCAAATCTCTGTCAGCATTTTTAAATGTTCTCTCTTAGGACAGAGTGCTAGAAGTGAAGTTACTAGATCAAAGTATAAGCATTTTTAAGCCCTTGATGCGTATTTACTTAATTACTTTTTTCCTGGTAATTAGGTAATTTTATTCATTCATTCACCTATTCATTTATTACATGACCATTTCTTGAACACATCTTTCCAGAAAGTGAACACATCTTTCCTAGTAGGCAATAGAGTTTGAAGTACAATAAGATGACATAAAATTTTACTGTGATGTTTGCTCTAATGGAAGACAATGTGGATAATGAGTTGGGGTGTGATTTATTTTATTTTATTTTTTATTTTATTGAGATAACAGTTTCTTTCTTTTTTTTTTTTTTTTTTTTTGTGAGGAAGATCAGGCCTGAGCTAACATCCGTGCTAATCCTCCTCTTTTTGCTGAGGAAGACCGGCTCTGAGCTAACATCTATTGCCAATCCTCCTCCTTTTTTTTTCTTTTCCCCAAAGCCCCGGTAGATAGTTGTATGTCATAGTTGCACATCCTTCTAGTTGCTGTATGTGGGACACGGCCTTAGCATGGCCGGAGAAGCGGTGCATCGGTACGCGCCCAGGATCCGAACCCGGGCCGCCAGTAGCAGAGTGCGCGCACTTAACCGCTAAGCCACAGGGCTGGCCCCAACAGTTACTTTCTTAAAAGAGAAAATTAATTTGCCCTCCCACAGCAGAATGGGAGAATGACAAGCTCACTATACCTTTGCCAACAAATTTGATAGATGAAGGTATCTCATTGTTCTCTTGTGCGTTATTTTGCTTATTAACCAACTTAGAATTTTCACGTGTTAATAAGTGATTTCCAGTTCCTGTTGTGTAAGTTGTCTGTTCGTGTCCTTTGCCCATTTACATTTCTAGGAAGAACACCTTCATTGCAATCCCTTCTTTAGAGTCTCTGATCATCCTTATAATCCCTGTTTCTCTCCCATCTCACCCAGCTGCTCTTTTCTCATTAATCTTTTATAAGAAAAGCAGAGGAGATCAGAAAAAATAGGGAAACATCTTAAGTTAATTCACCAAACACTTAGCTGCTTCTCATTAATTTTGTATCAGAAAAGCAGAGGAGATCAGAAAAAATAGGGAAACATTTTAAATTAATTCACCAAACACTTACTGTATGCAAGTCAATGCAAAGCACTATGCTGCGAGGGTAGAGGCAGCACCCCTGCCCATAAATAATGTCCAGCCTCCCGGGAGGGAGACGTCCATGAGCACTGCCATGAGAAGCAGGCTATGATCAGTGCTTCAGCAGAGGTACAGAGGGACGAGGAGAACAAACAATTCTGACCGAGACTGGGCTAGAGGAGGTGGTTTTGGAAATGAGATGTCAAGGCAGACAGGGCCAGACTCTTGGCGGCGAGCTGTTCCTGCACAGGAACGGCGTGGACAGAGGCGCAGTGCTGGGAAAGTTCCTGGGGAACTTGGGAGGGTGCAGAGGCACATATGTCTGGATCACAGAGAGCTTTGGCTCTTGTGGGCAGACTTCCAGAGTTCCTCACAGCCATCTGCCAGATTCCTGATGTGTTCTTTTAGAGTGTAAATGGGCCAGGGGTGGGCAGGCTGGGCTCACTGTACAGCGCTCGGCGTGCTCTGTGCTCTGATTGGAGAGTAAGTGGCCACAGGGCGCCAACGCTCTGTGCTCTGATTGGAGGGTAGGTGCCACAGGGCGCCGACGCTCTGTGCTCTGATTGGAGGGTAGGTGCACAGGGCACGGACGCTCTGTGCTCTGGAGGGTAGGTGCCACAGGGCACGGACGCTCTGTGCTTTGATTGGAGGGTAGGTGCCACAGGGCGCCGTCGCTATGTGCTCTGATTGGAGGGTAGGTGCACAGGGCGCCGACACTCTGTGCTCTGATTGGAGGGTAAGCGCCACAAATCGCCAATGCCGCCATGTGGCTTTAGCCTCGTTTTCCTTCAGACCCTCAATGGAGCCCTTGGCATGTTTCCCTTCAGGTCCGTTATGCCACCTGGAGCATCATAATGGACTCGGTGGTGCCCTCTGACAAGGGCAACTACACTTGCATTGTGGAGAATAAGTATGGCAGCATTAACCACACCTACCAGCTCGACGTCGTGGGTAAGCAGGCAACAGAGAGGAGGTGCTTAGAGGAGGGGTGGGCATTGAGAAACAGCCATGGGGTCCAGGTTTACTTAGGGATAGTGTCAGGAGGGTGATGGCCATGATGGGCTCTGTCACCTTCAGCAGGTCACTTTCCTCTTGTGTGCCTGGCTTTTCTCCTCTGTAAATAGAGTTGAGAGGATCAGACTGAACTACCACTCATTGTAAAGTGAAAGGTGCTGTGTCAGTCTCCTGCAAGAGGTAACTGGAGTAGTGATGTTGAATTTAGCATAATAATAGCTATTGCTTTGTGAATGCCAGCAGTATGAAAGGGACTTTAAATACACGACCCACCCGCAATTCTTAGGCACCCCTGCAAGGTAGGCACTATTATTCCCACTATACAGAAGAGCAAACTGAGGCTCAGAGAAGTCAGATGCTAGTCAATACGTAACTCCAGGCCCGTGCTGACTCCACAGCATTGCATGAGACACTAGGAAGAATGTCACACCTCTAGGTGCTGTTACTGCAGCCTGTTCCTTCTAGAGGTTCTGAATCTCATTCTCTAGAGATCTTCAGGTAAAGAGTTTCACAGCCAGCATTCTCTCTTGGTTTTGAGGATATGGTGTAAAAGGAGCTTCTGGTCCAGGAGGTCTGGGGTAGGGTCTGAGATTCAGCATTTCCAACAGGCTCCTAGGTGATGCTGGTGCTGCTGCTTTTGGACGATGCTTTGAACAGCGAGAGTCTAAGCGACTGTAATTGTAGTTAAGGAGAAGTAGGCTGTGCTGAGGTCTGGGAGTGTGACTAAGTTATAGGGTTCTCCACTGAGGCAAGAGAGACTTCTTCTGTCTGTGAATATGGAGCATGGCCTTGGGGTGGAGATTCCTAATAGCTTAGGACCTGAGGAGAGGGTATCCCTTCTCCAGCTCAGGTTCGAGGAGCTAGGGCTCAGCAGAGGCCCTGGGAAGTGCACTGCCCATCACTAGGGAAGCTGAGGAGGAGCGCACTTCTCTTTGGTGGTCTTCAGGATGCCCTCGGTCAGCATCTCAGCCAGGAGCAGGCCATGGCAGGGCCTGATAAACCTCTCCTCTCCCTTCCTCCACAGAGCGGTCCCCTCACCGGCCCATCCTGCAGGCAGGGTTGCCTGCCAACAAGACAGTGGCCCTGGGCAGCAATGTGGAGTTCATGTGTAAGGTGTACAGTGACCCACAGCCCCACATCCAGTGGCTAAAGCACATCGAGGTGAATGGGAGTAAGATTGGTCCGGACAACCTGCCATATGTCCAGATCTTGAAGGTAATCTTGGCCCCAGTGTCTGTGGGCTGGGTGCTGGGAAGACCTATATCTCCCGGGGCCCAACGTGCCATGGTTGGGCTCAGTGCCTACGACTGGGACGCATCCCTTACCCTTCAGGCACATGCTGCATCTCATCTAGGGACCTAGCCACATTCTCCAGGACTAGTGACAGGTCACAGGGTAGAGGGGTGATGGGAACAGAGGGCTGGGGGAGTGGGCATTGCTGGTTTCTAAAGAGCTTTGAGAGTGACTTTGCTTGGGCTTTGGGGTCAGCTATTCAAGGAGGGCCTTTGGACTCCTGCTTTTCCACTGCCCAGGGCCAAAGCCTTTCTAGCGAGTGTTTCTCAGTCTCTGCCCTGCTTCCCAGGCCACGTTCTTTCTGGCAGGTGGGGTGAATGATAAGGCCACAGCTTAGGTAGAGTTGGAAAAGCAAATGCCACAGGTAAATTCTAAGCAGTATCAGGCGTAATGGCATTTTCTTCCTTTTTCCTCTACTCCCAGACTTTGGTTGTCCCTGAATGCTCCATTAATCCAGGGAAGGTAATTTTCTAACTCTCCAGTGGATCTTGCAACAGGAAGTAACCAGAAGCTGGGAAAGTTGTTTACCTCCTGGTCCCAGAGTCAGACTTCATCCTCCCCTGGCTTGGCTGTCCCCAAGATTTACTGTCCATCCCTTCTCTTTGCTACTGGTGCTGGAACTGCCGTGTAGGAATTGGGGCCGTGGCCTTGGGCCTTGGCCACCGTCTCCATTCACAATCCCCGCCCTAGTCCTGGAGGAGAGAGTTTAACACAAACAGAGTGGTTGATGGGCGCAGTGATTTTTTTTTTTTTTAAGTTTATTTTCAGTCAGACGCTTTGAACGTTTGAAGTCAGCTTGTTTTGTCCTACTAAAAAGGGAAGGATGATAAATCTCACTTAACGACTCCCTTGTCTCAGCTCCCTGGGCCTGCCTTAATGTTACACAGGAGCAGAGTATGGCCACATCTCAGTGTTGCCCAACTGACTGGCTTGTCGTTGGTTTGTTCCAGCATTCGGGGATTAATAGCTCGGATGCGGAGGTGCTGACCCTGTTCAATGTGACAGAGGCCCAGAGCGGGGAGTATGTGTGTAAGGTTTCCAATTATATTGGTGAAGCTAACCAGTCTGCGTGGCTCACTGTCACCAGACCTGTGGCGAAAGGTAATGGGGAGCTGGAGGGGACCCTGTGCTGGGAGTTTGATTTAGGCCCCACACTGCTGGGGCAGGTGGGGGAGCCAGCGCCCGACTCTCCGTTATCCTGCTGCATTCTTAGTGCCCAGAGCCATGGAAAAATACCCGGCCTGGGAGGCTGGTTTGGTTTGGTACTGTGTTGGTGTCAGCTCCTTTGTGCCTTCTGTGTGCCCCTTGGCTGCGTGTGCACTGAGGGGACAGCCTTGCTGTGTTGTGAATGATACTGCAGACTGAAGGTGGAGTGGTAGATGAGAGAAGGGACCAGGCGGTCTCTTGCAAACTAGTGTGTGTAGGCTGTGTGTGTGTGTGTGTGTGTGTGTGTGTGTGTGAGTGACTGCAGCACCCTTCCATCCCTCCTGTGTGTGCCCTCTGACTTTCTTTACCTGAAACCAAACAGCCCCCCACCTGCCGGGCCCCATTTCTCCATGCTGCCCACCGCCCGCATGCTGGGATGGGCCAGGGGCTGCCAGCGTGTGGTGAAGGGTCGTAACCCGCCGTCGTCGTGTCAGGTCTGCCAGAGTTCCTCCCTCAGGGTCCCACGCTCTTCCTCTAACAGGTCTCGCTGCCTGGTGGGTTTTGTCTGTTCGTTGTTGCACAGGAGACGCTGGGGAACATTCCTTCCTCTGGTTTTTCCCCCTTCTCTTTCTCCCTCCCTTTCTCTGTGTCTCTTAGAGGTCTCACGTCCTGTGCTTGTCCATTTTGCTTCCGTTGTCTCTTCTAGACTGCCGGAGTTAATACCACCGACAAAGAGATGGAAGTGCTTCACTTAAGGAATGTCTCCTTTGAGGACGCGGGGGAGTATACGTGCTTGGCGGGTAACTCTATCGGACTCTCCCATCACTCTGCATGGTTGACCGTTCTGGAAGGTATACAAAGTACTGTACTTCTCCTCTCGATGTCCTGCCTTCACCACGGGCACGGGGGGAGCATGCATTGCAGGGCTGGGGGAGATAGAGCTGGGAGAGGAGTGGGCTCCCTGGGCCAGCAGGCAGCTCCAGCAGTTTGTCCAGCCTTGAGGGTCGAATCCTCTTGGCTCACACAGGAGCTTTCCTCGTTTTGCAGGAACACGGAGGCCTCTCACCTGTCCACCTGCATCTGATTCTCCCCTTGGCCAGTGCAATGCATGCATGGGATCTGGATTTAACCTGCAGCCAGGCTCTCCTCCAGGGCAGGCTCCTTCCATCCTTGGGTCCAGCAGCCTTCCCTAACTTGTCAGATCTTTTTTTGCCAGCCCCAAAAGTCTCAGAAAGGGCCCCCACTCCTCCTCTAGCTGAATGTAGGCAATCTGTAAGGAGGGGCTTGCTGCTTGCGAGGAACAGTGTTAGCCCACCCTCCCATGCTGCCATCCTCTGATCTCGGAGGAGGAGAGGCTCTTCTAGCACCTCTAGTCAACTTGAGCTGCTTTAAGTAAGGCCTGTCTCAGCAGCCGCAGGGGCCTTGATGGTGCCCATTTATCCTCTTTGGCTGCTGGCATTTCTCCTCTTCCAAGAGGGGAAGTCTGTGTGTTGGGCCGGGGAGGAAGGAGCCTGCAGCCTGCTCAGGGTGGTGGGCTGGCACCTGCAGGGCTGGAGCTGGTTGTGGCTGCCTCTCTGAGCGTCCCGCATGTGGGTCTGGGCGCTGTGCTGTCCTTGTTACTGCTGACACTGTCCTCTTCTCTTCTCTCTCCCTGGCTCCTCCTCTGTCCTGCTTGCCCAGCGGGGTCTGATAACGCCCCTGCTTGAGGCTGAGAAGCGTTCTGTTTTTGTCATTGTCACTGTCTTTGTCCCGTGTGTGCTCCCAGTCAGTTGTCTTCTGTGTGCTCCCAGTCAGTTGTCTTCGTTTCTCAACACTGGGGAAAGAGAAAAACAGAAACACTTCTCCTTGTTTTCAGCTCTGCGCTCTCCTTGTCAGGCCTCGGGATGTGCTCTTTGGGCTCAGTTGGGTCACACCTAGGGCCTCTCTGGGGAGGCCCTGGGTGCCTGCCTCTGTGGCTGGTGTCTTCGGAAGGGGAGGATTGGGAGGAGAGCTGTGGAAGGAAGAGGGACATTTGCACCGGTGGGGAAGGAGTGTTGTGAAGCCGGCCCTGCCAGTGTTGGATGTAAACCCTCCTGGCCTCTCTTGTGGAAGGGAAGGGCAGATTGAACTGGATGGGCTTCCATGGGAACAGGGTGAATTCTAAATCGAAAGTGGGAGAAGACAATAAAACAACCCTCCCACCACCCGATTTCCTTTTTCAGTTTTAGGAGTTAGGGTTTGTGAGTAGAATTCTTAAGAACTGCAGACAAGTTTACGTTTTCATCTAGAGCAGTCCAGACATGTTTGGAAATTAAGTCAGTTTTGCCTGTGGTTTGGCTCAGTGTAAATATCTACATGTCTGACATGACACAGATGACATAGGCAAAAGGTGAGATATTAAGTTGGGACACAGACACTCCCTTTCCTCCCTCCCTCCTTTGCCCTCATTCTGTGAGTCTCACTATATGCTAGGCGCTGTGCCCACAGAAACGAACAAGGCGCCATCCCGGCCCTCAAGGCATTTATGGACTATCAGGGACAAAAGACTCATAAACAGTTTGTCTGTCCCCATGTGATAGGTGTATGCACCAAGTGCCGAGGCGCTGCAGAGAAGAGCCATATGTCCAAGAGGCGACTGAGAAAGGCCCTTGCAGGATACCTGGTACCTGTCTAGCCTAGCAGTCCAGCTGGGCAAGGAGGCTCCTGAATTAATGAGGATGAGCCTCGTGTAGCAACATAGTTTTATCCTTCCCTCTTGAGGGGTTCAAGTCAGGATCAGGAAGCCCCAAAGATCCCAGGATCTCTGATCCACTCAGTACCAGAACCCCAATCCTAGCTAGGAGCTGGCTTGGTTCTTCTCTGCCCTAAAGATTCCCAGAGGAAAGGAAATGGGTATTGTTTTTCTTATGGAGCTGGGACCCTAGTGGACTGGGCCCCCAGAGCCTGCTAACACCCTCTTCACACTGACTCAGCCCTGGAAGAGAGACCGGCGGTGATGACCTCGCCCCTGTACCTGGAGATTATCATCTATTGCACGGGGGCCTTCCTTATCTCCTGCATGGTGGGCTCTGTCATCATCTACAAGATGAAGAGTGGCACCAAAAAGAGTGACTTCCACAGCCAGATGGCCGTGCACAAGCTGGCCAAGAGCATCCCTCTGCGCAGACAGGTAACAGAAAGTAGATAGGGGATTTGCACACTCTGCATCGCCTTCTCCCCCTGTGCCCCCAGGGGCTTCTCCAGGACCCTCTAATGCCCTGCCCTCTCCACTGTCCCCAGCCTACCGCTTCAGGCTTTGCTTTCTATCTTCTGGGCCAACGGCTGTGGAATGTCCTGACCCAAGTGCTCCAGAGTCAGGTTCCAAGCTGTTCTAGCCCATGAATTCCGTATGCCCACCATAGCCCAACTTCAAGTCCCCTGCTCTCCTGGCACGTGCACTGGGAGAAAGTCCTAGCTGGGCTGAATGTGCAGCTGATATTTCGCATTTGAACTGTCCTCAAGGGCCAGTTAGAGGTGCAGAGATAAAAAGTCTAGGACCTGAGTTGGACCTGACTCTCCTGGGTGCCTACCCTCCCCTGGTCCAAGGAAATGGAACAGAAGGTGAAGGTGTGTGGAAGGAGTGAACAGTCACTCAGAACTGTGCTAGTTCTGGAAGGTGCTTTGGGACTTAGGAATCCATAATCTGAGGCAGGGTTTTCTAAAGGATTGAGACAAGAATAGAGTTGTTATCGCAATAAGTTATAAAATGTCGGTTTGGAAGGCGTACCTTTGGTCTGCTCACGTTAAAGGTGAGTAAACTGAAGCCCAGAAAGGCTAGGTGGTGGTGAAAATAAGTCAGTTTTAGAACTTAGGTCTAAAGTTCTAAGTTCTAAAATTCTAAAGACCTCTTGCGGTGCTTCTGACACTCTGTGTTGGGGAAGGAACATCAGATGACAGATATGTACCTCTGCCCCTGGTGAAAAGCCCTGACTAGGATGTGGAGGAACCTAAACCACTTCCCCCCTCCTCGCTAGAAAGGTGACTCCACATTTCCCTGTAGGTGTCAGCCGACTCCAGCGCGTCCATGAACTCCGGGGTTCTGCTGGTTCGGCCCTCACGTCTCTCCTCCAGCGGAACCCCCATGTTGGCTGGGGTCTCCGAATATGAGCTTCCGGAAGACCCTCGCTGGGAGCTGCCTCGGGACAGGTAATACTGTAACTCTCAACTTCTGAGGGAGTCCACTGCTTGTTATTCTAATGGTGGAAGCTGTGTGTCCTAGGACCTTCTAGGGAGTGAAGGTCACCAGAGGCATCCAGAAATCATAAGTTCCACTTTCTGCTCTCAGTTGGGTCAAATATGGAGAGGTGGAGATGGGATGTGCTCTCAAGGTTTGAACTTTACCAACCCAACTTATACTATCCTTTGTTTCCCCAAAAGACTGGTTTTAGGCAAACCCCTGGGAGAGGGCTGCTTTGGGCAGGTGGTGTTGGCGGAGGCCATTGGGCTGGACAAAGACAAACCCAACCGTGTAACCAAAGTGGCTGTGAAGATGTTGAAGTGTAAGTGATGTTTCAGTCCTTGCAAAAATGATCCCTTCCCTTTCCAAGCAAACTGTGGGCCTCAGGCCAAGTGGAGCACCGTCTCTGGTGTTCTTTCATTGCCCACACCTGCTACACGGCCTGCCTAGGGCTGCCTGGCAGTAGAGGGGGCATTGTGCACCTCGACATTGCCATAATCTCACTTTGTTCCTTGGTGTCAGCCTGGGTTGTGGTCAGGTGTTTATTCTAGATTCCACTGCTAGCTGATTTTCCTTACGATATCCTCTGCCCCACTCATTACCATGTACAGTGGTCCCCCCTTATCCACAGTTTCACTTTCTGTGGTTTCAGTCACCCTTGGTCAAATTTTAAATTGTATGCTGTGCTGAGTAGCGTGATGAAATCTCATGCTATTCCACTCTATCCCTCTTGGGACTTGAATTATCCCTTTGTCCAGCGTATCCATCCTGTATACACCACTGGCCTATTAGTCACTTAGTAGCCATCTCGGTTATCAGATCAACTGTAGCAGTATCACAGTGCTTGTGTTCAAGCAGCCCTTATTTTACCTAATAATGGCCCCAAAGCGCAAGAGTAATGATGTGGCAATTCGGATATGCCAAGGAGCCATAAAGTGCTTCCTTTAAGTGAAAAGTGAAAGTTCTCAACTTAATAAGAAAAAAAACCATATGCTGAGATTGCTAAGATCTATAATAAGAATGAATCTTCTATCTGTGAAACTGTAAAGAAGTGAAAAAAAAATTCATGCTAGCTTTGCTGTCACACCTCAAATATGTATGTATAGGAAAAAACATAATATATATAGGGTTCAGTACTATCCACGGTTTTAGGCACCCACTGAGGGTCTTGGAAGGTATCCCCCACAGATGAGGGGGGACTACTGTATTGCAACAACGGCTCGCATGACAAGAAAGGGAAAATAAATTTGGAAGTGAAAAAGGGAGGAGAGGTGCACATTCAGGAGAAAAGGGACTCCTCAGGCATACACCTCGTCCCTTCTCCTTAGCCTTTCTCTTGTCACCGTCCCTTCCAAAGTAAATGAGTCTCATCTCCTTCTCTGGTTTGTATGAAGCGGATGCAACAGAGAAAGACCTGTCAGACCTGATCTCAGAAATGGAGATGATGAAGATGATCGGGAAGCACAAGAACATCATCAACCTGCTGGGGGCCTGCACGCAGGATGGTAGGCACTAAGCCAGACCAGTTTTCCCACCCCATCTGGGTTAGGGTCTCAGACGGGAACCTGGGCCTCTGCTCAATTCCTGGTGTCTATCAGGAAGACGATAATGAGCAGGGGTCTCAGTGACCAGCCATCTCTCAGCCACGCTTAAGGAAGTGGGTTAAGAAGAAAGGCAGAGGGCTGGCCTGGTGGAGTAGCGGTTAAGTGCGTGCGCTCTGCTGCTGGCGGCCCGGGTTCAGATCCCAGGCACGCACCATCACACCGCTTGTCAGGCCATACTGTGGCAGCATCCCACATCAATGGAGGAAGATCGGCATGGATGTTAGCTCAGGGCCAGTCTTCCTCAGCAAAAAGAGAAGGATTGGCATGGATGTTAGCTCAGGGCTGATCTTCCTCACAAAAAAAAAAAGGATTAAGAAGAGAGGCAGATTTAGCAATAGTAGGAATGTATTTCTCAGGTCTGGGTTGATGCCCATTGGTGTTCATCTGAAATATGGGTACCTAGATTCACATATACAGAGTGTGGATAGGAACGGGTGAGTAATTATGGTCTAGCTTAGGGCTGTTACCCCCCATCTTTGCTCGGGAACTTTCTGGACTATGCTGGGAAGAATTATTTCCTTGACTTTCTTTGGGTAGTGGAGTGAGATTCCCTGGTTCTCTAAAGGGGAAATTGGGATAAACGCATGGTGTGCCGTTGGGGGTGGAGTTTCCTCAGGGTGAAGCTAAATCCTCATGCCTGCCTGCCTGATGTGATGGCCTCTTCATCCTCTCCTCCCAGGGCCTTTGTACGTCATCGTGGAGTATGCCTCCAAGGGCAACCTACGGGAGTACCTGCAGGCCCGGAGGCCTCCTGGGCTGGAATACTGTTACAACCCCAGTCACAACCCCGAGGAGCAGCTCTCCTCCAAGGACCTGGTATCCTGCGCCTACCAGGTGGCCCGAGGCATGGAATATCTCGCCTCCAAGAAGGTGTGGCGCCTGAGCCCTCCGGGGTGAAGTCAGGGTGGGAACAGGGCCCCCCTCGTATGCCAGTGTATGACATAATCCGTCGGTGCCGTCGTCGACATGTTGAGCACTGACTGCATGTGCTGTCTTAGGCTTTCAAGGTCGTCAGTCAGGAGAGCCAGCACAGCCTAGTGGCCTTGGGGTCAGAATGGATTAGGTTCAAGTCTGTGCGCTGCCACTTCCTGCGTAGCCTCAGGCAGCTACTTAACATCTTGTATTTCTTCAAATATAAAATAAGAATGGTTATGGGAGTGAGATGAAGTTGTGTGCGAGTGGTAAGTACAGTTTTGGGTGCTCAGTAAGTGGTGGCTCTGTTTGAGCCCCGGCCCAGCGTGGATATGCTGCGTCTGGGGAGACAGGGCTCGAGATCACACGCTTGTACAGACTGGACAGAAGCATAAATGTCAGGTTTTCCCGGTGCGAATCCAAAGCTCAGAGTTAGGAGGACCAGGAAAGGAGGCAGATATGGAGGGTTTGCTAAAGTGACTGGGAGGCTTGGAGCCGGAGGTGTTTGAATGGCTGGGTTTGAAGTGGAGGAGGGACATTCTGGCAGGGAACTAGCAGGGTGGTGTGGCAGAAGGCCTGCGAGGGGAGTGGGCCTGCCTGCCAGCTAGAGCGTGAGTGCTGGAGTACAGGGTGACTCAGACGTGCTGATGCACGTTCTACAGCTGTCGACCCCTCACCTGCATGCCACCCTCCTCTCTCCCATCTCTCCCTCCCCCGGCGTCCCCTCCTCTCTCCCCACAGTGTATCCACCGAGACCTGGCCGCCAGGAATGTCTTGGTGACGGAGGACAACGTGATGAAGATTGCAGACTTTGGCCTAGCTCGGGACATTCACCACATCGACTACTATAAAAAGACGACCAATGTAAGTGCTGATGATGCCGCTAGGCACGTGTCCTGTACCCAGGACTCTGCTCCACCAGGCTTTCTCCCACTTAGATGTCTCTGCTGTAGCCCAGCACCAGTCGCTTTGCCTGCCCAAATCCAGTCCTGCACGCACCCCTACTTATCTCCTCTTGCCCTGCATTGGGCCACTCGCAGTCTCCCCTCTGTTGCTTGCAGGGCCGACTGCCCGTGAAGTGGATGGCACCCGAGGCGTTATTTGACCGCATCTACACCCACCAGAGTGATGTGTGAGTTTGCAATAAGCAGTTGCCAGGGATACTTGGGATGAAGAATTTCCAGTACAATAGAGTCCTGTATTCTCCTCTGGGAGATGAGGGTCTCCTTCCATCTCTGAGAGAAAAAACAAAACATTGTACGTATCCATTCCCTTTGTTGTCCGAGGTTGAAAGGCCAATCTGTTCTTGAGCACTGTCCCCTTGTAGTCTCCCTGGAATTAAGGATTTATGTTGGGGATGGTGGGTTCAGGCTAAGTATCTGACATGCTGGTGAAGGAGAGATGGAAAGGTCTCTAGGTTGGCCTAGCTCTGTGCCCAGAAGACCCAGTGGCTCTGTGCTCATTCACAGGTGGTCTTTTGGGGTGCTCCTGTGGGAAATCTTCACTCTGGGTGGCTCCCCATATCCTGGTGTGCCTGTGGAGGAGCTTTTCAAGCTGCTGAAGGAAGGTCATCGTATGGACAAGCCCAGCAACTGCACCAACGAGCTGTAAGCATGAGAAGATACCCGATGTCCTGAGCCAGGCCCCGGGGGAGGCATGGGTTTGACGGGTGTTTAGCTAGATAAAGCAGGCCTTCCCACTCGTTCCTCGCATAGTCCCTCCACCACGAGCCTTTTAATCTATCTGCTTATGTACTTCCTCCCCTGACCTGACAATCCTGCCGCAGGTACATGATGATGCGAGATTGTTGGCATGCAGTACCCTCTCAGAGACCTACCTTCAAGCAGCTGGTGGAAGACCTGGACCGCATTGTGGCCTTGACCTCCAACCAGGTGAGGCTGTCCCATCCTAGAACTTCAGTCGTCATCAGTCAGGTACATCTCTGTGAATTAATACTGCCCCAGGGAGGAGAGTGCCGGATCCACTGTTCCTTTGTCTCTCCTATCACAGGAGTACCTGGACCTGTCAATGCCCCTGGACCAATACTCTCCCAGCTTTCCCGACACCCGAAGCTCTACCTGTTCCTCAGGGGAGGATTCCGTTTTCTCTCATGAGCCATTGCCTGAGGAGCCCTGTCTGCCCCGACACCCAGCCCAGCTTGCCAATGGTGGACTCAAACGACGCTGACTAGCACCCCAGCACTCCCCCTCCCCAAACTCCATCATCAGCTGTAACCTTCACCCACCACTCCCTGTTGGACTCACTGCCTTCCCTTTTGCCCCCTTCCTGCTGGCAGGAGCCAGCCGCCTACTTGAGGCCTTCCTGTTTGGCCTGCCTTCACCCCACTGAGCTCACCTCTCTTCCTCCTCCTCCTCCTCTGAACCTGCTTGTGAGAGAGGGGAGCAGAGAGGCAGGTACTTGCTGATGGCCACTTTGTTCCCTCCTAGATGTTGGACCAAGACCCCTCCCTGCCCCTTGGCACTGCCTGGAGGGTTGGGGAGTGGGAGCTGAGCAGGCATGCAAGTGAGAGCTGACGGAGCTTTCCCGTGTTGGTTTTGTCTGCTTTGCCATAACCCGTAAGCCCCTGTGTTTTGGTGGCAGGTGCCTCGCCCTCAGGGCTACAGCAGTAGTGAGAGGAGGCCAGTGCTTCAGGCCTCCTTGAAGGCCACCTCTGCTCCAGATGGATGGTGCCAGTGGCTTATTAATTCCGATACTAATTTGCTTTGCTGACCAAATACCTGGTACCAGAGGATGGGGAGGCGAAGGCTGGGAGCAGTGTCGTGGCCCTGGGGCCCAGCCCCGAACTGGGGGCTTTGTACATAGCTATGAAGAAAACACAAAGTGTATAAATCTGAGTATATATTTACATGTCTTTTTAAAAGGGTCGTTACCAGAGATTTACCCGTTGGGTAAGATGCTCCTGGTGGCTGGGAGGCATCAGTTGCTATATATTAAAAACAAAGAAAAAAGAAAAAAAAGGAAAATGTTTTTAAAAAGGTCATATATTTTTTGCTACTTTTGCTGTTTTATTTTTTTAAATTATGTTCTAAACCTATTTTCAGTTTAGGTCCCTCAATAAAAATTGCTGCTGCTTCATTTTTATATGGGCTGTGTGAGAAGGGAGAGAATGTCAGCTGAAAAGGAGCCAGGCTAACGGGCCCTGGGGCTGTGTCTGTCCAGAGGGCACTGCACGCACCCTGCAGTTTCCTCCTAACCTCTTCCTCTTAGGTCCTGCACCGAGACCTCCGGGACAAACCTCCTACCTCTCCGATGCTTTTGGAAAGGCAGGAAGAGAAGACGTCTGTGTAACAGGCAGGGGCCTCCTGTCAGTGCACCAGAGGCGCTGGGCCCAGAGCCAAGGCCCGGCCGCCCTCAACCGCAGATTGCTTCCTGAGAGGAAACTGGTGGGGTTGGGTGGGGTCGGAGGGTCAGAGAGGGAGCTGGGGGCCTACCTCAGAATAGCCACGGGGTAGAGCTAAAGTGATTAAGGGGAATGCTAAGGATTTTCCACAAGGGCTTGCAGAAACTCAAATCTAGATATGCACCTACCCCCTCTGTGTGGTGGTTTTGCCTGCGCTTCTGTATGAGGGAAACTTGTCACCTAAGACTAGTTTTACATTCAGGTCCCTTCCTTCATGTTTCCCAGCCTGCTCTGATCCTCCCCACACCATTCTACCTGTATCCATGTGACCAGGCTGCATGTGTTGGGACTATCACAGATCTTGGCTTCCTAGAGTTCTTCCTGTACAAATTCCACCCCATCCCTCAGGAAAGGGAAAAATTCTCTGAATGTTTGTTTTTTGGCTGCTTGGACATTTACTTCCTCTGCCACCTGCTGGTTATCATTGCACTCACCAAGTGGGTCTTGGCTCCTCCGGACCTTAGTGCTCAAGCTACCAGGACTCAGCCTCTATACCAAAAGCTTCCTTTTTGCTGGATTACTTTGAATACAAAAGAAAGTTCAATGTGCTTTCATTTCTATAGGGAAAATGGGATTGCTGCTCAAAGTTTCCTTTCTGAGCTAGCTATTTGTTGGCAGCTACAATGTTGGCCACTATTGTAAAGTTCTCCCTTATCCTTGTCTCTCTCTGTAAATATGCAACTGTCAACATATTACAGTTTGTGTTTATGGGTTTAAAGAAGGCATGATTTGGTCAACAGAGCCAGGAAATGAATTTTAGCTCTAAAAACCATTTGCTTTTGAGAGCTTATAATGCTGTCTCTCCTTGTAAAATAGTGATGATAATTTCTGCCTTGGCCCTCCCTTGAAGCAATGTTGTATGAATGGATGGAGGATCTATAAAGGGCTTTATATGCCTTCAGAAGAGGTGCTGGAGAAATAGAAGGCACTCTTATTATAACAGTGATGTCCTTGCTGTTAGTACTCAAATCACCCACGATTTTCCCCAGAGACTGAGCTGGCTGTCAAATAAAAGATAGTGAAATTGACCTGAGAGAAAATGAAATGGCCATTTTACTTAGATGACCAGATTGGGTCTCCTGAGGAAAGGAATCCAGTTTATCTAATGAAGATGTCATGCTGTCAAGGCACTGAGTTGGTCTGGTTTCCTGAGGGTTAAAAGATTGGGGCCTGGGATCACCACAGCATTAATCAGTACTGCCTTTCCGCCTTTTCTAATTGCCATAGGCTGGGGACCATCAGTCCCTTGGCACTGCTAATGTAATGTATTGATCTCAGGTAAGTAAGATTGAACCTCAGATGAAGCAAGAAGTCCATCTCAATGACAGTGAAGTCGCTGTGTTTATAAGCCGCCACTGGGAGGAGCCAGCAGGCCAAAGTCTCAGTCGACATTAGATAATGTGCCAGCCTGCTCTTTACAGTCCCGTGTAGTCTGATCTTACTTACAGGTGTGTACTGGTAGTGACTGGGAAATCTTTAGCCTAGGTTTTGGCATCACACAGAATTGATTTGGTATCACCAATATGAGTTGTAATGACTGAAGTACAGAATTAGACATGGCACGAGTGCAGGGTTGTAAACATCAAGTGCCACCAACACCTCTGTGCTGTAGCAGAATCCTCCTCAGTGTCTAAGACTCAGGCCAAGTCTGACATCACCACTGAGGCTGGGTTTTAGAAAACGCCTAAAATTATATTCCATGAGATTATTAGCAGCTGGTACAGCTAAGGTTTGTGCATCTGTAGGGAAGAGCAGGGAGCAGGGAAAGCAGACCTCTTCGTAGCAACCTGGCATAGCCTTCCATTCCCTCAGCTGATGAGAGCCAGGGAGAGGGACGAGCAGCAAGAACCCAGATGTTCAGGAAGACTCAGTCTGGAGCAAGTTCTCTCTAGGTTGGCACCTAACAGTATTCAGGACCATTTATACTGCTCTGCCTCCCAGATGTCTATATTGGTGCAGAGAAGTGATACATTTAATGAACACGCCAACAATAAGTTTAATTGTCTCTTGTTACTCCAGGAGGGCTCGGGCCAGTGGCGTGCTGGAGCTGGCTCTCGAGCTGATGGTGTGCGTCTCTTCCCAACTCTGTGTCGTTAAGTGATCTACTATTGGTAGCTTGAAATCAGTCATGTGGGAGTATTTACATCACTGGAATCTGCAAATGCTGCCAGTCGGCCACCCCACTCCCACCGAGTTGGTTGGTAATCATTTACCAGAAGACCGCTAGCTCCAGTTTCAGCACAGGGCTACATCTAACCACCATGGAACCCAACAGCCAAGGCTCTAAGTGATGAGAACAAAGAAACAGCCTTGACTTCTCTGAGCTACTATCACAAGAATGGGCAGAGAGGTGCATCAACTGTATTAGATGCCTATTTATGAAGCAAAAATGGGTGAAGGCCAGCTGGGGCCAAAAGTGACCAGGGGCTCCTTGACCTGACCAATCTCACTCTGCTCATAGGGAACACCAGAAAGAATTGTAGAGCAGCCCAACAGTTCATATGAATCATTCAGCTAAAGAAGGATTGAGCAAGTTAACTGGCTAATCCCTTTCCTGCATTCAACATCTGAAATGTGAACTAATTAAACACTCATTTTAAAAATGGGAAAATTTATTGTGAATCACCTTGCTAGGCCGATGGTGAGGTCCACGGACTGCTACATACTAGGGATTCATTGTTCTCGAGAACGAGTTCATCAGCAGAACGTGGTGAGGCTTGTCCTCTGGTGGAGAGGAGAGTGAGGAAGCATTTTAAAGTGCATATCCTTGCTGTGAAGTGTGATGACATTCCTCGTTGAGGTGATCCCAGACAGGGAGATTTGAGTTTTACTTGGTTTAATTGACTCCCATCTAACTGCTTTCAATTTCACAGCAAGTAAAGAAATCTAATGTCATCACCCGCAGGCTGAAATACCTTTTCCCTTCTAAGCACTCCCCAAGGAAAGAAAGCTGTTGGTCAGCTGCATGGCAATCGATTTATTATGTTTCTTCAGTATTGACAATACTGAAAACACCGAATGTAAATATCTGAACATAATACTTATTACTGGATAGCATAGGGATTATATCAGACTTAACAACCCCTATGACTAACAAATAGTCTTGTTTGTGAAAGACAAACAGACCAGAAAAACACACCCAGCGCAAACAAATGGTTAAGTCTTAAACCCTTAATTATGTTTCCTAGCAAAATAGTGGCTAATGAAAGCCATATGTGCTAGAATAGTGGCAGCCTCCCAGATTTCTGCAGCCTCTGCGGGCCCAAGAGGAGGATGTCTCAGAACAGCCAAGCAGCAGCCAAACCTTTTTGATTGCCAGTCTGTTTAACTCCCCATTTTCTCCTCCAAGGACCTTTTTCTTCTTTTTATCCAGAAAGACCTTATTGGGGAGTACATCCATTCCATCTCATAAGGTGCTTGGTTTCCAGGGCTCTATTCCTACTGATGGATCACTCTGAAAAAGCTGGTCAGATGCTCTTACGATGGTTTTTGGAGTTTCCAAGTTCTTACTCGGGTTCCCAAGCTATAGGAGGCAGAGGTATCTAAGGTGCCAAGCCAGTTCCATTATGCCAAAAATTTCCTTCCTTAAAGGACATGTGCACAAATATGAAGCTATTTAAAAACAACGGGGTGGGGGCTTTACACAAAGTTTGGTGGGATGACATAAGGGTACAGAGGAAATGGACTTTGTAATTATATTTTTCTAAGTGGTCTGAACTTGGTCTCACTGCTGACATCATCTGAATGGTTACAAGGACTACCCCAAGGACTAAATGGCTGATCCTCTTTTCTCAAACCAGCCACAGACAGTCTTAGCTGGGAGGTCCTTTATAGATGCCACTGCTGGGGGCAGGAAGCTGGAGATAGTGAGCTTCATCCTCCAGTAGTCCTTACGCTCCTTTTGAACTAGCCTTGCTGTTCTGGGCCGTCTTTTGTGATTTGGCCTGGAGTGTCTAGGTACAAAAGATCAAGACTTTAGGCACTGGTCACATTTAGACGTCTAAGTTCTTTAGGAAACCCTTTTTTGTTTTCTTAATCAAAATAATCACATTCCACAAAGTCAAATCTGAATTTATAATTTACCTTGGTAATAAAAATAAGACATGCAAACAAGGCTCCTGGCTGGTTACCCCATTTGTATTCACAGGTTCTCTTCTTTGATCCTCAGGAGCCAGAAAAGCCACTCTACAATTCAACTCTCTCATGACCCCCTACTGTTTACTTGTATCATGCTTTCTGCTCTTGCCCCAGACTCCTTCACCCAAATGGGAAAAGTGGATAGATAAGTAATTTCTTATTTACATGCATTTCTCTTAAGATTTAAATTGCTTTCCTGCTAGTATTTCCTGACATCAGAAGCCTGTGTGAAATACACAACATATGGGAACTATTTCCATCTGGTGCAAAAGAAAATAAGAATCTGCCTATATTGTAATTAGCTTCTAGACTTAACGTGTTTAGGTCTGATCCAGGATTGCATTGGTTGATAAGGTTTTTTTTTTGCTTTTGGATAATTGAGTTCAAAAAATGTAGTGGTTATAAGATGACTAAGATTCAGCCTACAACTTCCTGTTTGGATGACAGGAAGAACTGTGCAGTGTTTTGCAATAGTTATAATTCTAGATTCTCACTGCCCTTAAAAATAACTAGAGGGAAAGGGTTTTCTTTTTTTAGATACTTACAGCTTCTTTAGCAGAAGTGATGGATCCTTTAGGTAATGAAACAGGTGTTGATGGTGGTATGTGTGATGATGTAACTGGTGGTAGTTTCATAAATTCTTCATCCTTAAACATTAGAACTGAGTTTGGTCACTGATTTAAAGCAACATACGTATTAGATCTATAATCACACTGCCATGACTACCAGGAACTCATAACAACTACTTCATTCTGGCACAGGATTCAAGAGGGAAAAATTGGAACCTAATTACATATAGCCAAATGTCGAACTTTGTTAGAAACAGATCAAATAGTACAATAAAGATTCCTTATTAAAGAACCAACACTGTATTGAAATTCAGTTTCATTAAGGGGGTTAAAAATAGAGAAATTAACTCATTGTTATTTTCATTCTTTTAACCTAATGAATCAAATGAAAGTAATTGTCTAACCTTAGTTCCCTTCAGTTGAGATGCTAAATCTACCATGTTGTCTTTAGATTCAGGGGAAGTAGGTGATTCCACAGGAATACCCATCTTTGGAGCCTAGGGAGAGAAATGTTTCATATAAACATAAGCTGTCTGCTCTTCCTGAAACTCAAGCACTTCTACAGTAGTCAATGCTTTTTAGCACAATTTGCTTTCCACTAAATCCCTAACTTCCTCCAGCTACACCCTTCATGAGTAATATATGAAGTATGTCCCTGAAATAGCAATTTAGTATTATTTATCTTTGAGTTTTGAGCACCTTTTATACAAAAATTGCACTCTAATTAGATTCTCGTATTTAAAATCCTCAGTCATTAACAAGGTACTGATTTGCCAATTCTGGTCCTATTCTAAGTCCTCAAAAAAAAAAAGTTGCCAGTTTTCAATTACTCATCAGTTTCTAATAGCATTGATATAACTTAGTCAAAATTGACATCTTTATCATTTTTGGTGTCTCATAATAAATAATATATTTGCCTGATTTTTTAAAATGGTAGGTGCTACTTAATAGAAGCTCCTCCAACATGAGGAAAATGGAGGGAGGGGGTGTTATTTTAGAATAGCTAGCTAACCTGTCTTCAAGAATTATACTAATTAGATTTGAAAAATAAATATATCACTGCTCTTTGGAAATAAGTAATTTCTTTGTGTACTTCGGAGGGGAAAGGGCTACATAAATCCAAAATCATAGTATATTTAATTTGATGTCTCTCAATTCTTTACAGAACCTAGCATGCTACTTGTTCTCATTTTGTATAAATGGAGAATGGAAGTTTAAAAACATGGATTAAAAAAACAACCAATAAAATGCTTAGGCATTTGTCACTTTGTCCTTAATTCCCAGGTCTTTCTCAAACATTCCAGAAAACATCTGGATAAAGAGTTTATGCCCACCTAGAATAATCCTGAGAACCCAAATTTAGCTCTGAAACATTGTGCTATTCCAAGATTTCTTTGCTTCTAAGAATGACAAATAGCTTTGGTGTGTCTTAAAGACGAAAGATAGGGCCGGCCCCGTGGCTTAGCGGTTAAGTGCGCGCGCTCCGCTGCTGGCGGCCTGGGTTCGGATCCCGGGTGCACACCGACGCACCGCTTCTCTGGCCATGCTGAGGCCGTGTCGCACATACAGCAACTAGAAGGATGTGCAACTATGACATAAAACTCTCTACTGGGGCTTTGGGGGAAAAATAAATAAATAAAATTTTAAAAAATTAAAAAAAAAAAAAAAAGACCAAAGATAGAGTAAGAACCCAGTAGCCTGCCTTTTAGAACATGGTCTGTGCTCCAAAATTGCTCCTAGTCTCCTTAGAATCCCTCCTGGACAAAGCCCAAATCCAGATTAGTCTCTGGAAATAGGGAAATAGAAAGCAAGAGGGTGTCTGCTGATGTACATTTTTCATGCTGGACTTCATATAATTTTCCTTGGCTTATCCAAGGAGTCATTGGCATAACTAAGATTAAAAGTGATTGGGGGGCCGGCCCCGTGGCTTAGCGGTTAAGTGGGCGCACTCCACTACTGGCGGACCCAGTTCGGTCCCGGGCGCGCACCGACGCACCGCTTCTCCGGCCATGCTGAGGCCGCATCCCACATACAGCAACCGGAAGGATGTGCAACTATGACATACAAATATCTACTGGGGCTTTGGGGAAGAAAAAAAGGAGGAGGATTGGCAACAGATGTTAGCTCACAGCCGGTCTTCCTCAGCAAAAAGAGGAGGATTAGCACGGATGTTAGCTCAGGGCTGATCTCCCTCACCAAAAAAAAAAAAAAAAAGGTGATTGGTCCTCACTCCAGAGTACTTAGTCTAATCTACTAAACCACATGTGCAGCAGTTTCTTTGATGGTCTTTCCTTTCTCACTCATGCAGTTTCTGAGTTAGACATTAAGCCACAAAGTAGAGAAGCGAGAGTCCCTTCTGATGGACCCGGAGCAAGATGCTCTAGTGATTGGGCCAATCCTGGGTTCTTCAGTAAAATACCAGGAGAAAAAAAGTTGCTGAGTCAAAGGCAACAAAAAATGATAAGGAAATGAGTTGAAGGAAGACAAAAATTTTACATTTTAGATTAGGCATTCGCTGTTTAAAAGCTAATAGGAATCTGGACAAATGGAACAGGTATGAAAGAACAGTCTCAAAGGAGAAAGAGTGGTAGAAAAAAAAGTCTGCTAATGGGACTAAATAAGAAGAAAGAATAAACTGGACTATTAGTAAAACTAAATCGAGCTAGGATTAAAGGCATTAATAACCCTATAGCTAGAAGTAGAGGTAGTTAAGTGACTGATTCTTTTTAGGAATTTTAAAAAGATTTTAAAGCCAGTTGGGCCAAAGTCCAAAAGAAATGCCTACTCTGACTATAAGAGAAAATAAGACACTTCTGGGGAGGACCCAGTTTTGATGGAAATCCAGATTCTCCATGAACCCAGTTACTCACCTCCCCACTTAGTGGTATCTCAATTGGCTTTGGCTTCACATCTATCAGGTAGAAGGTTCGTGACAGGAGCAAAAGAGAAGGAGGGACATTCTCCTTCAGGTGGAGGTCCTGCCACTGAAAAATGGGAGGAGAATAAAACATGATTGAATCACAGAATGTTAGAACTGGAAGTAACCCATGATCATTTACTGCTTCCCCAGGCGCATGCAGATAACTAATGGCAGAACAAAGAGAAGAACACCAGCCACCTGGCTTCTGCACCAGAGGGTGAACCTTGCAAACTCCCTCACTCCAGGGGGATCACTCTCAGTCAGAGAGGGAGAGTTCAGCTAAACTCGCAAACCAATTGTGGATCAAAGTAGCTAAGTGTCTTAGGCAAAAAGTAGAGAATGTGAAAGAATAAATCAGCCTCAATTCATAGCCAAAGAAATAAACACGAAAATGAGATTGAGATGTAAGTTTTCAAGTACCAAATTGGCCAGGCTTTTTAAAAAAATTTTTTAGATCAATAACACATGCACAAGAGACAAAATTCAAAAGGTAAAATGTAATCAATAAAAATAAGTCTGCCTTCTATCCGTATGCTCTAGCTACCTTGTTTCCCTCCCTAAAAGCAACCACTGGTACTAGTTCCTTATATAATCTTCCAGAGATATCTATGCATGTACAAATATATATATATTTTTTTAATCTTTACACAAAGGGTGACATATACACAGTTGTCCTTTGAATTCTTTCACTGAAATATCTTGAGATTGATTCATATCAGTCGATGTAGACGTGCCTCCTTTTTAAACATCTATAAAGGATTCCATTGTATGGAAATACCATAATTTATTTGATTATTCTCCTATTAATGAACATTAGACTGTTTCCAATCTTTTGCAATTATAAATGGTGCTGCAAAAGATAATCTATATCATTGCAAGTGCAAGAACATAAATTGTTCTAGGATAAATTCCTAGAAGTGAAATAGCTAAGTCAAAGAGTAAATGCATTTTTAAATTTTGAAAGATATTGCCAAATTACTCTCCATGGAGGTTTTTACCAGCAATACATGAATGCCCCTCTCCCCACACCCTCACTGACAAGGTGTGTTATCAAACTCTGATCTTTGCCAACATCATAGGTGAAGGTGGTATCTCACAGTTTTAATTTATCTTATTATGAAGTTGTTTCATGTGTTTACCATTTTTAGATTTTCCTTTCTATGAAATACCTGCCTGTATCCAAACACAGGATTTTTTGAATAATAATATATAGTGCTGAATATAATATGGTTGGATTATTATCCTCACTCCCTTGTAGTGGGATTGTAAAATGATACACCCTTTCAAGAAAGCAATTTGACAGTATGAACCCACTTAATATTCTATGTTCAAGAAATAAATGATTTTAAGTACGTCTCTCTACAATATGTTCATCTTCCAACCAGAGCAGGTCCAACATGTAAGAGGAAATAGCTACGTGACATGGCTGCAAAGTCACAACAATGGCTCCTATCCCCAAGTAATCTGTGTACACTTTATGGCACGTTTTACAGTTATTGGAATGAGAATTTTAATAAGAGTTACTCCTCTGTTTTAAAGCATTGATACTCGTAGTTATGTTATCTGTGGGAAAATATCAAACATCTATTACCAAAGCTAACACTGGACATTGGTTTGGAGCACTAATTGGGAAAGCAGTCCCAGGTGAGCCACCATGCAAGCTTTCGACTTCCCGATGGATTCACACAGATGTAGGCCCTGTGTTAGAGATTTTGCCCGTGCCCTGGAGGAGGCAAAATTCTAAGGTGGCCCCAAGATTCCTGGTCCCTTGTGTACCCACATCTTCTCCCAGTTATTCAAACACTAATCTAGGTGCTGCTATGGAGGGATTCTGCAGATATAATTAAGATTCCATGGGCCGGCCCCGTGGCTTAGCGGTTAAGTGCGCGCGCTCTGCTGCTGGCGGCCGCAGTTAGATCCTGGGCGCGCACCGACGCACCGCTTCTCCGGCCATGCTGAGGCCGCATCCCACATACAGCAACTAGAAGGATGTGCAGCTATGACATACAACTATCTACTGGGGCTTTGGGGGAAAAAAAATAAAAATAAATAAAAATAAAAATAAATAAAAGAGGTAAACATTTAAAAAAAAAAAGATTCCAAGCCACTTGACCTTAAGATAAGAAGATTATCCCGGTGGGTCTCACCTAACCATGTAAGACCTTTAAATCTGGAGCCAGAGGTCAAAAACAGGGGAAGTCTGAGATATTTGAAGCATGTGGGGGGCAGGGAGGGTGGCATGTGAGAAGTCTCCGTTGCTGGCTTTGCAGATGGAGAGGGCCTAGAGGTAAAGAATGCAGTTGGGGGGCCGGCCCCATGGCTTAGCGGTTAAGTTCAACGTGCTCCGCTGCTGGCGCCCGGGTTCGGATCCCCAGCGCACACCGACACACTGCTTCTGCGGCCATGCTGAGGCCACCTCCCACATACAGCAACTAGAAGGATGTGCAGCTATGACATACAACTATCTACTGGGGCTTTGGGGGAAAAAATAAATAAATAAAATTATAAAAAATAAAAAAAAAAGGATGCAGTTGGCCTCTAGGGCTGAGAGTAGCCCAGGGCTGACAGCCAGTGAGGAAACAAGGACCTTAGTCCTACAGCTGCAAGGAACTAAATTCAGCCAACCAACTGAATGAGGTTAGAAGTAGAGTCTTCCCCACAGCCTCCAGAAAGGAACATAGCCTGCACTTCTGACCTATAGAACCATGAGCTAATAAATGGGGGTTGTTTTAAGCCACTAAGTTTGTGGTAGTTTGTTAAGCAGCAATAGAAAACTAATACAGCACCCTGTCTCAGTCAAAAATAAATCTAGCTTCTTCAGCGTCCATTGCTCAATTAAATAAGGCAACTTCAGTAAGATGGTTCAGTTGTAAAGTAGAAATCAGAAAATACGGACTGCAAATTGGAGGGGAGAGAGTTCTAGTGAAAAGGACCCAGGAAAACTGCTACTTGCCTCTGTGAGCTGTTGTCTCAGCTGTTCCTCAGTGAGCCCCAGTGATCTCATCCCTCGGGCCCTACAGGCAGCTTGTAGTTCTGACACACTCAAAGCACTCACCCCTTCTTCGGCGATTATCTGAAAGAAACGTAAGGAATGGTATTGGATCTTTGGGTTCCAATTTTACCTAATCTCTACATTCTAACAAATCAGGGGAAACACAGAATCTGATGCCTTTATACTTTGTCCCCTGCACTGGCTGCTGCAAAGGTCAGGAGCCTAAAAAACAAAGTGACTTGGGAAGATGTAGCGGTTGAGATGAAGGGGATCCCGCCAACAGGTATTAATAATATCAGTGATTTATATAACTCCTCCCTGACATTCTGTCACCCAAGTATTTCCCCTCTTGATTTGCATTTCTGCTGTTTGTGACATCTCTGCCCTTTCATGGCAGCTTTAGGAGTCCTTTGAAAAATATTTCACTTGAAAAGCTTTCAATGTACCATTTGTTGCATGTCCCAGTAGTGTTCTTCCCCCACTCTCCCCCTACCACCACCCCAGGAATGGCCCTAACCCTCTGGTCCACAAAATTCCCTCAATAAATAACACAGTTTTGCTTGGTGTGACCCAATACTATACTTCTGGGACCAGTATTGTTTATTCCAAAGTTCTGAAAGCAACAACTGAAATCTTAAGGGGGCCGATGGGATCATGCTTTCTCAGTTCTGGGAATCCTGCTCCCTCAGGCAGAATGCTTTAAAGCAGCTGATTCAGATTCAAGAAACATTCCATTTTTCAAGGAGTCTAATTAGTAGTTATAGTCCAAACAGTGCCTTTCTTCCATAAGATGTCTAGGCTTTGCTCTCCTTCCCTGCATTATGCTTTGCCACCCCTTCTTACTAGGCCAACTCACCCAGCAGAATATTCACTTTGGCACCAGCTCCGCGGGGGATGAGCAGAGGTGTGGGGGTAAAGCACTGTCCTTGGCAGTGGAAGACTCAGGAATCTACTGGGCTGCTGTTCCTTCCCAGCGGGTCCTAACTGCTTTAGATTAGTTCCCACTAAAACATCCAAATTACTAACTGCTTATGATGGTTCTCAAGAAAATGGGTCAGAGTATGACAAACGGCTCCTAAAATGAGTAATCAAGGTTCAGGTTGTCATGGTAATGGTTGTTTAAACTACTCATTTTGCCAGAACCGGTCCATGAGCAGACCTACCAGAAGATACTGCATTTCATCACAACGCCACCCTAAGATATCTCCCAATGCTTGCTAATTCCCTACAGCTAGAGTTGCACTCTTACTTCATCATCTGCTTTTATAGACTTCAGTTTCATCAGGAGCTGAAAGCGGAGCAAATTGTTGGTTCCAAAGGACTGCAATTCTAGCAGTTTGCAAAGGGCAATCAGCTGAGGTCGATCTAGGCGCTCCAGGGTTAGCTGATCCTCAAATAGTCTGGAAAAGCGAGCTATCTCCTTTGTGCTGGGCTTGTGTCCTGTCTGGACCTAAACAGTGGGACAAAGAGGCATTAAAATGTGTTTCCTAATTTAACCTTCCCAGGAGACTATTCGAAAGACACGTCAATGCCGTTATGGATTCTATCTTATGTCTGGAAATGGGCCCTGAAGTACAAAGAGGAGTAAAGAAATGTCTGAAGTCAGCCTAAATCAACTGAAAAATCAGGAGTAGTTCAAAAGTTTGACTCTAACTCTACTGTTCTTTCCAAGAAGTTATCAACGTCTACAACACATTGATTGCATTAAGGTAGGTTTTTCTGCAAACTACTATAATCGTATGTACATAACTTAGATATTTCCAAATTCAGAGATTGTGAACAATTTAGAAGATCCATGATGACACACATTTTTCATATAATTGCCAGCCCAGCAGTTGTCTGGTATTATATAAAAGACTGACACCTGTTTGACGTAGGACGCGAACTGCGTAGAGGCATCTCCTAACTTGGCCCTGTTCCTCCTTGCCATTTCTGTAATCGTTTCTTGAAGAAATTTTGCTAGTTCCAACTTTGCAGCCATTTTCTTTTTCTGTTTTTCTTCCTTAATAATAGAAGAGGAAAAAGTTAATCAATCATTCATGATTACAACTTGGCAGATAAAGATAAGACAGTTAAAAATAACTGTCAGCTTGTTATTGCTCATCCCTATTTCATGTTATTTTTCATGTTCATCATTTTATATTCATATTCATAATATTTTATATTATTTTCAGACCAAACTGAATGGGTTTTATGAGCACCAGAGCAAATAAAAAGTAGCCTCTATTTGCAACTTGTCTCTTTAATCTCACCTGTTATTTCTCACTAATACAATGATCATAAATATTTGATAGATCCAAAATGTCCCCTCAATAGGAGGCTTTGTCATTATTTAGAATGATATACTGTCTCTTAACCTGCTACAAACCAGCTAGGCTGCTAGTTGAGCCAACCTTTGGTCTGAGAGGCCCCAGATTTTGCTTGGGTCACAAACAAAGAAAATTAGGAAATTAATTCTATGTTAAAGCAGCTTGCAGTTTAAGTAATGCAAAACAGACACAATTTATTACAATACAATGAGTTAACTGCTATAACAGATATGAACAAAGCAATACACAAAAGAGAATTAAATGTACACTGTTAAGACACTATGTGGACCACTATTTCTAAATCCTGTTCGTCATTAGAAATGCAATGTGGTAGCATTTTCAAAATAACTATGGTCAGGACTCAGGGATGTGGAGAGAAAAAAGAACACATATATATATACTTTTTTTTTTTTTTTTAAGTTGCCCAAGAGGTTCTAATGATCAGCCAATCATAGCAATCATTGATTTTTAGAAAGAGCTTAAAAGACTCAGCCAAAAAAATCATACAACAGCAATACTATCATTAGAACCCATTTAGTCATCCATTTCCTTCATCCGTACCCATCCATCCATCCATTTATTGAACATCTACCATGTGACAGGGATAAAATGAGCAAAAACAGATATGAATTCCTGCCCTCATGGAACTTCTAGTCTAATGGGAGAGACAAACATTAGCAACTAGTGATAATCCACTAATTCCACGAGTGTAAAAGTATAATGGAAAGAGAAATGAGAAATGCATGGCACTGTGATCTGATGTAAATAGAAAGCTAGCACTCTTGCTCGCTTGCTCTCTCTCTTTTCATGGAACAAAGCAAACAAGAAAGTATTTTCTAAGACTGTGGCCATAATGCATACATACGTATGTTCAGGGAATGAGTAGTGTTGAGGAAAGAGGAATATTTAGATAAATCGCTTCCTCTATTCCCCCATCTTCCTGTATTCACTAACAGTTTCCTTTGAATCCCATGGTATTTATTCTAGATCTTGATTACTTTAAATGTTAAGTAAATTAAACCACTGCCAGGCAGTTAAATACTGCAATTTGATTCTACCCCTTAAATATATCTCAAATCTATTTTCAAGTTTTTATTCCTAATGCCACTTTCATAATTTAGGCTTCAGCATCTCTCTCGTGTGCTACTACAATAGCATTCCAGCTGATTTCCCTCCCTTGGCTTTGCCCTCTTCGATCCTTCCTGCCAGTAAAATTATTTTTCTAAAACACAGATCTAATTGTGTTACCCACCCCCTGCTTAGATTTACCTTCCATTATTTACCACTGTCCAAGGTAAAGCCTAAATTCCTTAGGGTGGTGGATGTTTTCCAACCTGACCCCAACACATCACTTTTGTCTCATCTTCTACCATTGATCTCCTTATATTCCAACCACAAAGAACCAATCAGTGGTCTCTGATTATGTCATACTCCTTTACACTGTTAAGCCATTTTAAGCGACATTCTTTCTATCCAGAATGCCTTTCAAACACTGTGGTAAAATTCTACCACTCTTTTAAGTCTCAGTTTCACAGATACCTCTTCTGTGAAACATTTCCCAATCTGATTTAAAACTTGCCCTCTCATAATGGTGTGTTCATGCTGTCATACCACTGTCTAGTAGAGTAGCATAGAATGGAGAGAATGAAACAGCTGCCTGGGTTTCCCAGCCTGTCACCGTCACAGTGACCGTGAAATGAGGACACCCTCTTCCCAGGGACTACTCACACACACTAACGGGTCTGTGTGGCTGAATAAACCATGTGTACTGTTCAACTAGTCACTGCAGGAACAGTTTTCTTTATTTTTTAATAGTTAAAAACAAGTTAAATTTCAATGGAGAAGAAATAGTTTTTTCAACAAATGGTGCTGGAAAAACTGGATATCCCCGTGCAAAAAAATGACTTGACACTGATGTTACACTTTTCATAAAAATTAACACAAAATGGATCATAGACTTAAATGTAAAACTCAAAACTATAAAACACCTAGAAGAAAACATAGGAGAAAACCTGGGTGACCTTGGGTTTGGCAATGAATTTTTAGATACAACACCAAAAGCACAATCCAAGAAAGAAAAAATCAATAAGTTGCACTTCATTAAAATTAAAAACATTTGCTCTTCAAAAGACACGGTTAAGAAATGAAAAGACAAGCCACAGTCTGGGAGAAAATATTTGCACAACACATATCTGTTAAAGGACTTATATCCAAAATACACAAAGAACTCTTAAATCTCAACAATAAGAAAACAAACAATCCCATTAGAAAGAGGGCCAAGGATTTGAACAAACACCTCCCCAAAGAAGATATACAGATGGCAAATAAGCATATGAAAAGATGCACAACATCATACATCATTAGAGAACTGCAAATTAAAATAACCAATGAGATACCACTACATGTCTATTAGAATGGCTAATATTCAAAGCACTGACAACACTAAACGCTGATGAAGAAGTGGAGCAACAGGAACTCCCATTCATTGCTGACAGGAATGCAAAATGGTACAGCTGCTTTGGAAGACAGTTCATCAATTTCTTACAAAACTAAACATAGGCTTACCATACGATCCAGCAATTGCTCTCTTAGGTATTTACCCAAATGAGCTGAAAGCTTATGTCCACACAAAAACTTGCACATGAATATTTATAGCAGCTTTATTCATAATTGCCAAAAATTGGAAGCAACCAAGATGTCCTTCAATAGGTGAATGGAAAAACAAACTGTGATACATCCATACAATGGAATATTATGCAGTGACAGAAAGAAGTGAGCCATGAAAAGACATGGAGGAACCTTAAATGCATAACGCTAAGTGAAAGAAGCCAGTGTGAAAAGGCTACGCACTGTATGATTCCAACTATATGACATTCAGGAAAAGGCAAAACTACAGAGACAGTAAAAAGATCAGTTGTTGCCACGAGTTGGGGGAAGAGGGGGGAGGAACACACAGGTGGAGCACAGGGGATTTTTAGGGCAGTGAAACTACTCTGTATGACTCTGTGATGGTGGATACATGACATTATGCATTTGTCAAAACCATAAAACTGCAAAACACAAAGAGTGAACCCTAATGTAAAGTATGAGCTTTAATTAATAATAATGTATTGACATTGGTTCTTCAATTGTCACAAACATACCACACTAATGCAAGATGTTAACAATAGGGGAAATGGTGGGGAGCGGGTATCTGGGGAACTCTCTGTACTTTCTGCTCAACTTTTCTGTAAACCTAAAAACTGCTCTAAAAAAATAAAGTCTATTAATTTTTTTTAAAAGTTAAAAAAATCGTACATACCTTTTTGGATTCACTTTCAAAAGTTGATGGCAACATCTCTGGGAAGAGTTTCAGAAACACTGGTAATAAGAATTCCATGAAGGGCACAATTATGAACACCATAAATGGAACCAGGCGGAAGAAATCAACACAAGTTCTCAATAGCTAAAGAATTAAATGCATATGCAATATTCATTATTTTAGGACATACCAAAAACAAAAACTAAAAAAGCCTGCCTTGGTTCTTAAAGTGTTAAAAACACAAGACAGATTTTCTGCAGCTATTTATAAAATGGCAAGGCAGGGTTTTCCTCTTTACCAAGCTCTGAAGTAATATTTATGGGATATCCTCAAGGAAATCTATGACAATCAAAACATGTTATTGGTATCTCTTAGCTTTCATCTAACTTAGGGGTCCATAATTTAATAACATAGTAGCTATTAAAATTGGGTTTTTTGATGCATATAATTAATATATTAACAATGGTTTTTACTTCAGATGCACAGATCAAACCTGAAGCTTTTCAACTCCTTGGAGAGATTAGAAAACACCATTGTAACCTTTCTATAGGCAAATATACACAAATTTTAAGAATCTTGCCTAAACTTGTACAGCAAGTCAGTTGCAGACAAGCAAGAAACTCTGGTTCTCACCATCAGTTACTATTCCTACTTTGGGATTTTTAAGATGAATTTTAAGTTGAGTTTAAAACTTGGTTCCCAAACAGTTCACTGTAACTTTACATTTTCTTTCTCGAATATGATTCTTGCCTACCCTTCGCCTCTCTCGTCTGGTCAGCACCTGTCCATGCAACAGCCTCCAAACCATTCTGGCAGCAACTTTGGTGTCAATCCAAAGCAAATAGAATCCATTGTAATAATATTTAAGTTCATCCACAATTTTTTGTCTATAAGATTGCTTTTCTTCCTTAATCTTCATGCCAGTTTCTTTGGTGGTCTGAGGGCTTGTCCCCTGCGTTTTTTTTGTGGTTTGCTCTAGCTGAGGTTTACCAGGGAACTCTTGTAGCCAGCAAGTCGATGTGTGTAGCTTTTGTATTATTCTAGTTCGTAAGTGAAGTACTTTATTGCCTGACTGATTAGGATAGGAGTACTTCTTGCTTCCATAGTTCTTCATATATATTTTATTTAAATGGGGATCTGGCAAGTGAAGAAATGCAAATAACGGGGAATAAGAAGAGCTAGTAGGATGGACGAAATGGCCAGGGAATCTGGAATAAAGAGCAACATCTTCTGAGTTGAGCACATACTATTACAAACTCAAAAGTTAAAGAAATAGATAGTCTATCTAGTTAAAATAAAACAATAGTTTTTAAGCCAGTATTTTAAAAGCAGATGATGTTCATTAATGAATGAAATACAACTTTTTACCCCAGTTGAAGAACAGTATGCTTTATGGTTGAATGATATACTCTACGAGAAATATTAATAAGTTAATTCCTAAGAATAATTGCTATACTAGAAGTTAGAAACTCTGTGACTAGTAATTCAAAAATCTAATAGAAAACATTTTCCCACTAGGGGTTATGTTTGAAAGTTTGTCTCTATCTCCTATTATAGAACAGGTGGAACACGTGTCTTCAGCCACTCTACTGACAATAGGAATATCGTTTGAACGACACACTTCATGATCCCTGTGGGGATTAACCAATCACATAACACTGCTTTGTCTGTGAGTGCCCATGGACTCCTTCAAATGCGAGGCACTTACAGCTGAAATGCCCTTCCCCTAGGATTCCTCAAGAACCTTCGGAATAAGAATTAGCATAGGGCACCCCAGCCAGGATCTCTACATTCTGGTTTTGCAACAGCTCACAATCCTCAGTTAAACTAGCCCATCAGATTGTTTGAAGACAAAAATAAGACCCCATCTAGACAAAAAAATTTCCTGGCAAAGAGACTTCTTTTGGCAAAGAGATGGCTTTTCCCATTCTTTCAGACTGTTTTTGAAGCATGCCAGGATAAAACACTTTCTGAATGGCCAAAAAGTAAAATGTGCAATGTATCTAGCACAGAGTAAATTCTCAGTGAATATTCTTTGGAATAAATAAGTGATAACAGACCTTACTGGGGCAGGTGTATGCCCTAGGACTGGTTTGTTTGCCAGCCATTTTACTCCTTTCTACATCTAAGGGCCTCACATAGCATTTATCAATTACAGAGGTGTCACTCTAAAACCATTACATCTTCCACCTTACCTGCACCACTCGTCTACAAAATTAGATCAATCTGAGTTCCAAAGCATATAAAACTTTTGGGTGTTTAAATACATTAAAATGTCAGCTTCCTAAAAACCAACATAGTTAGAACCAACAAAGTTTTAATGGTGTACTAAGCCTACCCTTTTACATATCTCTTTTTCATCTAGAAGAATAAAGTGCATATAAATATTGGTGAGGAGTGAATTTCAAGGCTTACCTTGTTCGGGCAATAGCTAAGACCGTATTATAACTGTAGAAGGCCATATTTATATTTGACTCAACTAGTCATTTGTCTCAACATAGGCACCTAGGCAGAAGGAGTAAGTAAACAATTTAGTATTTTAAGAACACATCAATTATAAAGATATCAGGATTTAAATGTTTTTAACTATTGCAAGGGTAGAAAATTTGCATATGCTATTCAAGGTGTAAAATCTCTCTCAAGTTCATTTCCAACAGTCATGAATAATATTTTTTTAGCCCTGGATTTGAGAATGGTACTTTGAGATCCCAACAAATAATGATCTCTAATATGATGATGCTCATAATGGTAATATGGTCTTCACAGACATTTTGATTTCTGGTCAATAGTACCTACTAATCTACTTGAAGGGTTGCCAAATATTTAAGAAGCTGAGCAACATATACTTATTTGTTGCTTAAAAATACAGGTAGAAAGTAAATATCCTGGATTTGTTTTCAACTAGCTTTTTACCATAGTTGTCCAGGCTGCCCCAAATTTTAAAGATTGAAAGTACTCACTAATCTCGTGAATGTAGCAATGAAGATGTACATCGTACCTACCAATAGTTCAAGTGGAGGTAAACCGGTTTCCTCTGCTATTGATTCTCCAAAAAGTCCAAACTGAGCTTTATACCTTTAAATAAACTTTACCAAAACCCTTTTCCAACCTGTGGCGCTTTTCAGCCAAGGGCAGCAAGGAGCCTTAGTAGCTCAGAGCCTCAACTTCGCTTTCCTGCAGCTGGGAAAGCACTAGCAGGGTCTCTCCTGGACAGAAACCTCAACCACACAGCTGACATTCTGAACAAGGGTTCAAATAATACTTCGGAACATCTGAACCCAGACTAAGGGCGGGCGATCTCATGCGGGACGGAGGCCACACCCGATCCTGCGGTTCATCTGCCCTCTGGCCCGGGCACTCCGCCCAGGGCTGTGGGCGACCCCCTCCCAGGCGGGCGGGGCCGGGCCGGGGCGGGGCCGGGCGGCGATCCCCGCCTGCGTCTTCGCCCCGCCCCGCCCGATGCCTGGGCCTCAGCCTCCCCGGGTTACCTGTGCATCTGTCACTGGACGACTCGGGGGCAAAGCGCTCCCTCGGCTGGCTGCCTCAGCCGGTTGCTTTTGTGCGCGTTGTGTGTTGGTGGACTGTGTTGGTTGTGCTGAGGTCGGGTTCCTTGTTTTTGGGTGGGGGGTGGTGCAGGCACCGGAACACCGAACCTCGTAGGGGATCCGGGATTACGGAAGGTAGACGAGGAGAAGCAGGGCGCGGGGCACGGAAGAGAAAAGAAGCGAAGCACGGAACGAGGGGGCAAGGAGGCTGAGCTCCAAAGTTGGGGGGCAGGCAGGGGGCGAGGTCAAGGGCTGAGGAGAGCGCGGTGGGGAACTGGAACCTGTCGGGAAAACTGGGCGCTGATGGGAGGAGCAGGATGCGGAGGGAGCGGGCTCCGGAGGAAAACAGACAGCTCGGTCCACCACGTAACAGCCGGAGGACTTGGCCCCCCCACCTGTTCCTCCTCGGGCCGGCTCCCCGGAACGGCTGCCTCGGTCCTCTGGTCCCTTCTGGATTTCCCCCTCCCCCAGTTCCCCAAGCTAGAAGGGCCTGAGGCCAAGTCTCTATGGCTCCACCTCCTTCCTCGCCCGGTAACGTCACTGAGTGACGACACCACGCACCAATGAGCGCTCAGATTCTGGGGAGGGAGGGCGTCCTTCGCGGTGCAGCCGGGGAGGCACCAAGGTCTGGTTCCCACCGGTGAAATGAATTCTCTATCGGGTTAAGTTTAAGGAGAGTCTGTGTTGGGGGGCCCAAGACTGACGCTTTTCTGCCTGTCCACACTCTGTAGGCTGTGGACTAACACCACCCACACACACACCCTCGCACCGAAAACCCTTCACTGAAGGCTGGATTAAAGAAGCTCTTACCCTACCGATAGCGTAATAAGCCTGATAGTCGCCATGGTAACCATCTTGGAGTCAGGAATTACATCATTTTGATGTATTGCCGCACCCCCTCCAACTCCGCAACTGCCGGGTGGGGGTTGGCGGGGAGAGGGAGTGGTGGGGAGAGGGAGTGGCAGAAACTGTGGGAATGATAAGGAAAACATCCCTCTCCCTTCTCCTGGGCCCAAGACTGGAATCTGTGAAATCTTCACATGGAAATCTGAATTTCACTAAACAAATTCCCTTTAGAAATGTTTTCTTAACAGGTATTGTTTATGATCAGTAGTTATTTTGTGTAGAAATCTCAAATAACATTTAAAATGTATATTACAGTATCTGTGCAGTGACGGGAACTGGAGGTTTGGGGGCACTTCAGTTCCTAGAATGGGCACCTGAGCCATCTTGGGAAAGTGCAAGATCTTGAAATGTTCTCGCTCCCTACTTATCTCTATCCACCCATTTTATCTGGCTCTGGAAGGAAGACAAAATTTTTAGTGGCTCTAATTTGACTAACACTAGACCGCAAGGAATGGCTTTCACACGGAGAATACTTCTCTTAACACGTGAGCTGACCACAGACGTTACTCATTTGGACTGCACATTTGTAAGAATGAAAGATGGCGGCATTAAATTTCAGTTTTTAAAAAAAATGCAGACTGCTTTTAATCCTCAAAGCATTTTTCAGCTAATAACCAAATGAATCAACTATGTTAAATAGGCAAAACTTTTCAGTTTGGTCACTAGAGGGCCCTTTGTGCATGTCTGATGCCCAACTTTCCACATAAAGATTTCACTTCACAGTCTCTGTTTACTAGAATTAACAAAATCTACAAAGGTTGGTCTCTTTGCCTTTCCTTCTCTGAAAATTCCTGATGGTAAAATGGTAAATTTTGAGCTCTAAAAGTCTAGGTAGGTATAATTTCCATATTAATTTTATAAATTAATCACTGCACTAGCAAGTACGTGTACTTTTCTGGAAAAGATCATAAAGGATGCAAAAATATTCCTCTCAGCTCCCTGGAAGACATTTTATACCAGGAAATATTCTTATTCAGGCATTGTATTCACTTACAACCAGGCACAGTTTAAATCATTAAGTATTCATAAACCAGATGAACAATTCCAAGCTCAGTATTTGAAAGATGAGCTAGATTTTCTACCACAGCCATATGTCAGCAATCCTGTTCTGAAAAGGGAAGAGTTAAA
Organism: Ceratotherium simum simum; assembly: GCF_057802395.1. Taxonomy (NCBI): domain Eukaryota; kingdom Metazoa; phylum Chordata; class Mammalia; order Perissodactyla; family Rhinocerotidae; genus Ceratotherium; species Ceratotherium simum. The sequence goes on along the minus strand of NC_141927.1, from coordinate 34,900,706 downwards.
AATCTTTCTTACTGCAATCTATTTGTTCAAAGCAATGTCTGCCTTCCCCTATTATCAGGCCTGGCAAATTTTTGACTTTCAGGAGATAAACGATTTATCATATAATGAGTTTTTGGATATAATCTTCAGAAGAGAAACAAAAAAAACTTTTTCTCTGTAACTCTGGCCCTGAGAATTGTGTTAGATTGCTGTCTTAATGAACTGTTTGCTCATTTTCTATGGAGAAGAGAAAGCATGTTCTGAACCTCAGAAGATGTTTGATGGTAAAAATGTAAATTATTATTTTTAATGGCCATTTCCCTAAATATGCTCAATATCAAATATTATTAAAGATGTATTTTCTAATGTTTTGCAGGAAGAGACTATACATCTACTTCACATAATTTTAATTTTAAATTCTCGTCAGCATAGCTTTAGAAGCAGATTAAAATAAAATCCCTGGGGGACAATTTACCAGATTCTCCTTAAGGGGAAAATCCAGGTGTCAGGTGAAGGCAACAGTTTATCAACAAAGCAAGGAGGATACAGGAAGGTGGAAAAGAAGGATGGAGGTAGAAAGGATCATGTGGGGAAAAAAAAAGACCAATTTAACCTCTCTTTCCAGGAGATAGAATCAAAGTGAAATAAGTTCAAGTGGGGTTGGAGGTCTGTGATCTAAAAAGACATTTAAAACCAACAAAAATGTGCTTTTATTCCTTTAACTTTTGGTACTATACAAAGCATAGGTTTAGAAACAGTTAATGATTAGTAATAATGGGAATGCTAAAATTCTGAATATCATCCTATTATTAACAGTTATGTTTTTAAAAACTAATACACAATTAGTAATCATTAAAATAATTGATCTGTAGGAATCTTTTAATTTCTTGTTTAAGGGCTATTTAAAGACAAAGATGTCAGGAATTTCTTGTATCGGTACCAAATAGATCCAGCACTCGAATGTCAATTGAGAGTATAACGTCTAGTAGAGACATGGCTTTACCATTCTCAGAAGAGAGAACAGAGTATTGGTTTCCTCATCTGATTGCTGCCTGTATTTCCTTTGCACGTTCACGTCTCTGTGCTGCAACGTTCTAAGTCATTATCACCAGGCCCCTGGAAATAACCAGATCTGCACACTCCTGCAAGATTACTGTCATACACCCAGAACCTTCTATTGTTTAACAAATTTCCTAGGATGGGCAGGACCGGAGGGTTGCTGAGAATTTTGACTCCCTCTTCCTCCTCTCTTTCTTGCGTGAGCTCTGGTCTGGGACCAATGCCCTCCCATTCCTCGAAGTGAGGGTCTGGCGGCGGGCAGCAGAGGGCCCCGGCACGTGACGGGCACCGAGCCCTCTCGGTCCCTCGGGTCCGGGTTGCAGTCGGCGCTGACGTCGTCCTTGTTACCCACAAGCCTCCGGGCCCGCAGTGCGAGCAGGAAGAAGGCGTGCGGGGCCCGGCGCCTGCCAAGGAGGTCGGCGCTTCCTCAGAGACTGAGATGCCGCCACCGCCTTCTACTGCTTGCGATCTGGGAGTGGGGGGGGCAGGTGGAGGGTGGGGGGTGCCGGCGGGGGGCCATCTGGCACTCACATCCAGGGCTGAAAGGGAGACTGCCCCCCAAGGCTCAAGTCTGGAATTGCTGCCACGGTTTCCAGATGCAAACCCATGCGGAATACGGAGCTGTGCTGTGACAGCTGTCGGACAGAAGACGGCCAAGCAGTCACATCGATTGTGCTCTTTCCCGGTCATCTTAACCCGACACTCGTTTGTAGGTTATGTCTAACATCCAGGGATTGTATAGCAGTGTCCTTCTAAGAAGTACCATATGGTGTTTAATATGTGGTGTTATTTAATAAGTATCAAAGAACACGCACGAGCACAATTTTACCCTCACAGGCCCAACCTTTAACCTATCTTCTGGTTTTGTTTTGTTTTTTACTCGCCTTTGCATCATTCCTTCCTGTCTCTCTGCCTTTATCGCCTGAGGTCTCACTTCTCGTCTAGACTCTCCCGGGCCGCTCACATTTCTGCTTCTCGCTCCTGCCCCTCTCTCTGCGCGGCTGACTAGCCTCTTCCTCCTTTCGCCCCCTGCGCCCCAAACCCGGGACTGCATTTCCCGGCAGGCACCGCGGCCGGCGGCCAATGAGGGGCCGAGGATTTGGCGGCGGCGGCGGCGGCGCTCCGAGAGTCGGGGTGGGGGGGCTTTGTGCGCGGCGACGGCGGCGGCGGCGGCGGGAGCGGCGGCCAGGACGGAGGCGGAGGCCGGGAGGGACTGTTCACGGTCGCCGCGGAGAGGCGTGCGAAGGCCGAGTCGAGCCTCGAGGACCCTGCTGTCCCGGCCCGGCCGACAGCCACAGGCTCCTCTCTGGCAGCAGCGGCTGCGCGGCGACCCCCCCATCCCTCCACCTCCCCTGCCCACCCCATCTCCCGCAGCCTTCCTCCTCTCCGCTCCACGCCCGGCCCGGCCCGGCCGTGGCCCTCCTCGGTGCTGACCGCCATGGCAGAGGCGTCCTGCGCGGGGGAAATCTAGCCCGGGGATTTCATGCGGCCTAGCTTGGTTCCGTCTCCTCCCCCCGCGGCCCCGGCGGCTGCCCGCACACCAGCCCCACTCCGGGCCTCCGTGTCTCTCCTGTGATCGTACTGACACGGCCGGGGGGTTAGAATGGAACAAACTGAAGGTAAAGTGAATGTGTGTGTGCGTGTGCGTGTGTGTGTCCTGGAAGGAAGGGCTGAGGAGGGAACGACGAGGAGGGGGCGACCTAGGGATGGGACCCGGGTAGGGAGAGAGACCCTAGCAAGGATGGGAGGACAAATGGCCTCAAAGGGAGGCGAGAAGGAGAAGCAGATGGCAAGGTTGGGGGTGTGGAGGGGATTGGGAGGTGGGGCCGGGGAGGTAGGATTGGGATAAGAGATGGAGTGGTGCTGAGCTGGGAATTGGGAGTAGAGGTGGGATGGGGGCGGGGATAAAGATGGAACGGGGGAGGGGCAGGGGAAGAGGAGAAGAGTTAGGTTTGCAGAAGATTAGAGACCTGGGTGGACGGAGAAATAGGGAGGTTTGGGGGTGGAGTGTGGGAACCAGAAGAGTCTGGGGGAAGGGGATAGAATTTGATGGAAAAATGGGGCATCAAGGGAGAGACGAGGGAATGGAAGTGGAAGACAAGGTGGATTAGGAAAAGGGATGAGAAATGATTGAGAGAGGATGCAATAGGAAGATAGGAAATGGGAACCTGGAAGACCTAGGGTTGGGACAGGGAACGAAATTAACTGAGGGTTGGGAAGGGTGAGAACTGTCGACCAAGCATCACAGAATGGGAGGAAAAGAAGGGGAAGGCGGTTGTTCAAGTGTCAGGAAGGGAAAGCCTTTTGTTCCTATATTTATGTGTATTCTGTGCCTTTTCTTTCAAGGCTAGAGAATAGAGAAGCTAATGGTGTCGTGATTGTTGTGAAATGGGGAGGTGTGGGTTGTACTGTTTTGAGAGAAGAGGAGATGTGTTAGTGTTATGGTAGCAAGACAGGGAGAGACATGGCCATAATTTGATGGTTTTGGTGAGGGAGTGAAGACTATTCACATTTAAAGGGGGCAGGGGCAGCCATGTTTGCTGCCAGGCACTGCAGTGTAAATAAATTCTTTCTCTCCGACATCAGTATGAATCTGGAAGGGGCCAGTTCGGATTGCTAACTCCCTTTCTTTCTATTCATGAACTCTTCCCTTACATCTTGGGGTCATTTGAAATTGCTGCTAACCACCAAAGGAGGTAGTGATGTTTTCCATCTTGTATGTTTTGCTGCTTCCCCCCTCCCCTCTTTTCCCTCTTCCTTCTGGTTGCAAACAAGGCATGCTAATAAACTGCAGTGTAAAATTTAACCCTTTTTATAAAGTTAAAACTAGATTTTTACTAACTGAAGGAATCATTACTACTCCCATAGTTCAAACATGATCATGAAAAGTCTTTTAAATATTGAAACTGCATTTGTTTCAGAAGCCGTCAACATGTTTTCTGCAATTCTTTAAGTAAACAAGGAAATTGCATGGGTTATTTTACTTGGTCTTGTGCTTCTGGCAAAGCGCTGTGTGTGGGGATGAGAAGGGGTAGGAAGATTTGCTTGTGATGGATTATCTGTTTGCTGTATTTTGAATGTTGGAAAATTAGAAATGTGTGTAATGTAAAATGTGTTTCTGATAGCGCTTATAGATGATGGGTGTGTTAACTGTTTTTTTATAAACTCTCTCTCCGTCTTTTCCCTTTGCTTTCATGTAGCTAGCTCAATACAATCTCCAAATACCAGTTCGGCACAGTGCATTGATCTGTGAAGTAGGCATGCAGTTCTTAGAGCCTCATTGAGGTGCCATTGCTTTTTTGGTTGGAACTTCAGGTCACTGTCAGGAAAGCTACAGTAACTCTTTCATGTATTCAAATGCAACTACTTGTGTGATTTGAAATAGTCACTAGTCTACAGGTTTAAATCCTGACAAATTTACAGTGATTGTTAAATGGAGCCTAGTTTATTTTCATACTGAAAAGGATTAAACGTGTATGTGATCTTTTGTTTCCGTTTCATAATTGTAATTGGGGTAATCCAAACTTGAATCCATCATTGATACTGAAACTTCTTTAATACCAGGAAGGCCTGTTAAAATTGTAGTAAGATGGGGCCGGCCCCGTGGCTCAGCGGTTAAGTGAGCGCGCTCTGCTGCTGGCAGCCCGGGTTCGGATCCCGGGCACGCACCGCGGCACCGCTTCTCTGGCCATGCTGAGGCCGCGTCCCACGTACGGCAACTAGAAGGATGTGCAGCTATGACATGCAACTATCTACTGGGGCTTTGGGGGAAAAAATAAATAAATAAAATTATAAAAAAAAAAAATTGTAGTAAGATGGATTCAAAAACCAGTTGTACTGCATATTGATTTAATTTACCCTAATGCAATACCCTTTCAGGTGTTATATAGAAATTTAGGATGTGTTCTTGATCTTTTGGAGAAATTAAATTGAATATTGTTAGAGTGGTACTTTGTGAGAGCGCCTTTGTATAAAGGCCAGATTTACAACTTGGAGTATTTTGATTTGATAATATTCAGTCTGAATTTTTAAAAATTCTGTGAGGAAAAGGTCCACTCAAAATTACCCTTCAGTGTGTTTTTTGGAATTTATTTTTATGGAGATTTCGTTTTTATATCTGCCACTTGATTGACATGTTATTTGTAATTAATTGGTAAATTATGTGCATGAACTATCAGTGCCATAAATTTCTAGGAAAATGAGAAATTGTTGTATATTAAAATAAGAAAAAACTAACCTTGGAAACTTGAATTACTCAAAAAACTGTATTCCTTTGTGTTCAGCATTTTGTAAAGATCAGGGTCTCACCCATCAGTATTCTGGTTTCTTGAATAGGTATCCATATAAATGAAGAAGGCTATTCTAGTTCGATGTTGCTTAATTAAAACCCAAACTTAGCTCTGATTACCATGTCCATCAGCCCACCTGCTACCTGTGATAGTTTTTTTTTTTTTAACCTTAAATTAATAAATGTGCTCTTTCTTCTGCTGATCAGATTGAATGAATTTTGGGTAAAGGAAATTGGTTGCCTTTGAGATTGGTCATCCTTGAGTGAATTGTCAAATCTGATTCTAAAGACACTCAGTTTCTGGAGTTTATAATAATATTCATAATAATCATGGTAATAGCTGCTAATAGTTGTTGTCCTGTATGTGCTATGCTGAGTGTCTTACATGCATGATTTCCTTTTATCCTCCCAACAGTTGTATGAGGTTAGTACTATTAACTCCTTTTTGCAGATGGAGAAATTGAGGTTAAGTAACTTAATAACATCACACAGATGGTAAATAGCAAAGCCAGTATTTGAACCCAGGTCTTTTCTAATTATAGTACCTGGATCAGCAGACCTTTCCTTTTAGTTTCTTTAAAAAATTCAGGGGCTGGCCTGGTGGCGTAGCAGTTAAGTTCGCATGCTCTGCTTCGGGGGCCCAGGGTTCGCTAGTTCGGATCCTGGCCGCGGACCTACACAGTGCTCATTAAGCCATGCTGAGGCGGCGTCCCATATAGAGCAACTAGAAGGGTGTACAACTATGATATACAACTATCTACTGGGGCTTTGGGGAGAAAAGGAGGAAGATTGGCAATACATGTTAGCTCAGGGCCAGTCTTCCTCAAAAAAAAAAAAAACTCAAAAACATTTCATAAAAATAATACATGTTTATTATTTAAAAATGTTTTTCACATATAAAATGCTAAGGGGTGAAAAAAAAAGTTAACACCCTGTTCCCCACTGATAACCATTTTGAAGTTTCTTGTGTGTCTGTATGTGTATATGTATGTTTGTCTTAAAATACATACAAATCAAGTCCTACTATCTGCATTTTGCCCTTTGTTTTTTTAACAGGCTATCTGGGACATCCTTTTAAATTAGCACATATGGATCTACAACTTTTTTTTTAAGGGTCGTATAGTGTTCCATTGTTTGGAATATTGATTAACAGTAGGTTGTTAACAGGTTTTTGCTGTTATAAGTAATATAGCAGGTCCTAAATTAGGTCCCTGATAGCCTATTTAAACGGAAGAGATGTAGTCCAACTATTTTATTTTACAAGAGAGAAAACTGAGGCCTAGAGAAGTTAAGTCCAAGGCTTTGGTCACAAACCTGCTACGTGGCTCTTTATACCACATCACATTACTTCGTTATTAGGAAAGTATTTGAGCTTTGTGTGAAAGCTCAAGGTGAGGGAGAATACTCAAGGGTAGGCACGTTTAGTATAATGAGTGCAAGGGGATTAAGTTGCAGTGAGGCAAAGGAGCTTGCTTCTCTTTTTTCATACTTGGTTCACATGTTGTACATAGAGCATATGCACAAAATATTTTTACGTTCGTAAATGAATCATGTCTAAGTATCCTGAAGTTTGTGTAATGAAATTTTTTCTAGCAGAATTTTTCCAGTTTTAATAAAATTATCAATGAAATAAAATAGCAATGAAATGAAAAAATAAGAGGTCCATCATGGTCCTAGAAAAGAACTTGGAAAGGAAATTGAGACATTGGTAAGTTTTTTAAAATGAGCTAAAAATACCTACTTGAAAACAAATTTTAAAAAATCTTGATTTTTTAAATCATTGATTATTTTTAATTACTTTTGTCTATCAAGAAGAAAATAAGTTACCATGGATACTTAGTCATTGGGTTCTTTTAAAACAAAAAGTCTGTTTTAGACACTTAAAAAATTAAAATCATTAAAGCTTTAAAAGGTTTAGAATGTAGTATCTATCCGTGAAATCTTTCTTGATGCAATGCTGCTTGTAGTTTTACTTTAAAAAAAAATTTTTTTTGAAAGAGCAGCTAAGATGATTTATTCCTTTGTTAATAAACAACATATCCAGCATTTGTTTTTAAATGAATGGTGAGCTTTATTTCTGTAGGCTGATCTTTTTATAAATATTAATAAAGGTAAATTTAAGAAATTGATTATACTACGACTACCTAACACATTGTTTAAAAGCTAACAGTTTTGGTTTTGGTTTTTTATTGTTGACCTTATGAAGTACTTAATAAGTACTTGTAAACACTTCTGTGTTATGTTGTGCCTGTACAGTGTCACATGAAAAGAAGGTAAAAGGCATATTTTAAATTTTGTGAATTTAGAGAATGTTCAGTTTTTAATATATGGATGCTTTAATATATGGCAAAGTACATCCGCATATTGACAAGATTTTGAATTTGAAAAGCTCTTTGAAAAAGGATTCTTGGCTTATTTTGAAATTTTAGATGTGGATATGTGTCATCATTCACTTATCTACAGTGATAACTTTTTCTTACTAGGTTCCCTTTTTCATCTAAACTTAGGGCTATATGCAGTAGAAAGTGAGTAGGAAAATGAAAAATTTTCATATTCATATAGTTTCCATTTAACCATATAAATATATGAATATTATTATCTAATAATACCTTGGACTTATATGACACCTTCTGAGATGTTTGATAGAATTCCCACACAATAACTTTTTTTTTAATGTGCCATTGGAAAGCACAAGAATTATTTAACCCAATTTAAAGATGAGGAAATTGAGATTTCAGGAACTCTTCAGGCCCAATAGAGTGCCATGTTAAGTAGAATAAGACTTTTAGATTTCAGTCTGATTACTTAAAAAAATTTTTTTAAAATGTTTCTTGACTTTTTCTTCATACCCTGCATTATCCTTATTTTAACAGATAATCAAACACTGAACAACACTAAAGTATTTTTGTACCAGAGGACAGGCTTTTTCTTATTTTGGTGTAACTTATATACATCCTGAAATATATAAGGAGATACTTTAAATTTAAGAAATGTGTGGCTTCCTGGGATTTTGTGGGTAAAACAAAATTTAGTTTATCGAATTGATTTAGTTTATCTTCTTAAGAAGAAGATTAAGAAGTCTCTTATGAAGATTGCCTAGTGGCATTTTAATTATAACCAAGACAGTCTTGTGTTACCAACATCTCTTAACTGTGGAATCTTAAGAAAGCTGTACATTAAAAAAACAAAAGAAAAAATAAGCATTTTAAAAACTTTTAAGTTGTGAAAGATGATGTATAAAGAAAAAAGCTTAAAACCCAAATGTACAGTACAAACAAATCATTAGAAAGTGAAGGTCATGTAGTCACCACCCAGGTAGTAAGCCTTTTAAGAAAAGTTGCAGAGGGGCTGGCCCAGTGGCACAAGCAGTTAAGTGCGCGCGCTCCAGCTGTGGCAGCCTGGGGTTCGCCGGTTCGGATCTTGGGCGTGCACCGACGCACTGCTTGTGGAGCCGTGCTGGGGCGGCGTCCCATATAAAGTAGAGGAACATGGGCACGGATGTTAGCTCAGGGCCAGTCTTCCTCAGCAAAAAAAAAAAAAAAAAAAATGTATTAATTGAACAACAACAAAGAAGCTGCAGAGACCACCACGTTGGTTAGCTGGTATTGCTTCAGTGGTAGTTGGACTTCAGGGGTACCAGTCTGCTGGAAAATGAACCATGTGGGTCAGCAGATGTCAAAACTGAATCACCAGGTTTTATTTGTTATTATCAAAAGAGTTATCTAGACAATTTAAAAGGAAAAAACAGTTCCCTAACATTTAGTGTCGGAATTTAGTGATTTGAAATCTTGGTGCTTTATTAATGAATATGAAACAAAAAATAATACTGAATCCTACAAGAATCATCCCATTTTATACAAAGTGTTGTTTATTCAGAGTTCATCTCTGTTGCACATTTTGGTTGGATTCAATGACTATTGGTTTTAGATTAATGGGCAAACTCTAACAATGCCTTTGCTTAGAAAATGTCAAATTTGCCTATATTAATAATCTCCTAAGTATCTTATTTTACAAAAACTGGTTTGACTCTCTTGCTTTCACATTAATGTAACCATTCAGAAAGTATTAACCTGAGAAGTAATCAGTAGTGACAATCTGTGTTTGACTCTTCTTCTTTGGTGCCTCTTGATTCTTGGCCTTTTCTGTAGTTTGGCTAGGTGAACCAAATTTCTTTTGAAACTGGAGAAACTTAATGATTGTGCTTCTCTGGCTCTCTAGACTATTTTCTTAGATGTTTGGAAAGGTTAAATGTTTTTTTTTTTTTTTTTTTTAAAGATTTTATTTATTCAGTTTTTTCCCCCCAAAGCCCCAGTAGATAGTTGTATGTCATAGGTTCACATCCCTCCAGTTGCTGTACGTGGGACTCGGCCTCGCGTTGCACGGAGAAGTGGTGCCTCGGGGCGCTCCCGGGATCCGAACCCGGGCCGCCAGCATCAGAGCGCGCGCACTTAACCGCTAAGCCACGGAGCCGGCCCTGGAAAGGTTAAATGTTGACTTTCGAGGATTTTGATAGCAGAAAAAGTTGACTTTTTTTTCCCTTCGACTTCCTGATGAATACAGTCTATTTGCATAAAACTCTGCAGTGTAGACTTTAAGAAAGACATTTTTATAACACATCTACATACATAAATTAAAGCCTTTATTTGGTTATTATAATTTTGTCACTTTAAGCTGTCTGTGTTTTTTATGATCTCTGCAGGATCCAAATACATTAGCATATAGTATTTCATATTTGATTGTGGTGAGAAACTTTTTGTTGTACTTTATGTACGTATCTTTGAATTCCTTTCTGTAATGCAATAGAATATTATTCTTTTTTATTCTTGCTGAAAGTTAAATATATTCCTTGCTAATTTTTTCCCTTGCAAGGATGATAATTATTTAAAATCTTGAAATGAACATATATGTTGAGTTTTCCTAGATGTGGAAGCAAACATGATTTGATGTAATAATTTTTTAAACTTAAATTAGATAACATGGCTTTGTGTATGAGGTAGAGTTAATATGCTTTTGGTCATCTCATGGTTTCTGTGTTATCACCTGTACAGTTAAGCCTTGATCATTAGAATTTATTTTATTGAGTGATAGAAGTAGTTAAGGTATTAAGGTTAAGGTATTAATTAATGTATTGCACACATATACATACATACATACACACATAATACCCCTAAGAAATGCTGATGGCCTTGTTTTTTATGTTTTAATGCAAAATTTGTAGTTTCCAAAGTGGCTACTAGTTTAAAAGTAACATTTATTATCTTTAAGTTATGAAAGGATTGTTTATTGTAGAGAAATTGAAAACCAGTAAGATATAAAGAAGATTAAAATCACCTGAAATCCTGCCAACTGGAAGTAACTATTATTAACATTTTGTTCTATATCCTTCCAGTGTTTTTTCTGATGCGTGTATTTATTTTTTTTTTTACAAATTGGAATTGTACATTAATATTATTCCATAACATGCTTTATTGTGAAATAAATTTTGAGAATGTGATTTTAAAAATTGACATATAATTTCATTGTATGAGTGTGCCATATCTGTTTACATTTCTTCTATTGATGGTATTTTAAGCAGTTTGCAATTTTTGGGTATTGTAATTTGACGAATATCCTTACACATTAAAAAAAACTGTATGACTGTGATTATTTCATTACAATAAATTCCTAGAAGTAGAATTACCTACCAGATATGAACGTTTCAAAAGCTTTTGACACACATTTCCCATTTGTTCTCTAGAAGAGTTTTTTTTAATAACTTTTTTTGAGAAATAATTCACGTATCATGCAGTTCACCAATTTAAAGCGTACAATGCTGTGCTTTTTAGTAGTATATTCACAAAATTGTGCAACCATCACCACAGGTAATTTTAGAACATTTCCAGAAAGGTTTGAACCAATTTAAACTCCCAGCAATATCAGCAATATCATTTATTTGTTGCTTTTAGTGTGTAGTACAAATATTCAAGAACACAACAGCTTGTATGATATATACTTTTTCTTTTTAATCACTATCAATTTTTTTGTTTGTTTTTGTGAGGAAGATCGGCCGTGAGCTAACATCTGCCAGTCCTCCTCTTTTTTTTTGCTGAGGAAGACTGGCCCTGGGCTAACATCCATGCCCATCTTCCTCCACTTTATATGGGACGCCGCCACAGCATGGCTTGACGAGCGGTGTGTCAGTCTGCGCCCAGGATCCGAACCAGCGAACCCCGGGCTGCTGCAGCGGAGTGCGCGCACTTAACCGCTTGTGCCACTGGGCTGGCCCCTATAATCACTATCATTTATTTTTTAAATTTCCAGTTTTATTGAGACCTAATTGACTGATATATGCTTTGTATCTGTTTATGAGTGGGATTTTAGAAAGTCATCGATGAAAAGAAGATGCTCATATTTCCTTTGTTAAGAAAACCTGACATATGAAGTTGAAGCTTATGATACAAAATATGTGGTAGATTTTCTGAATTATAAAATCATTCTCCTGTCCAGTCAAGGTGACTTTATTGAGAGAATGTTGTATATGGTTTAAAATACGTTTCTTTTCATTCAAATTTCATTTCAAAACACCTTATTTTAGAAAGTGTCTATGGAAAGTGTGCTATACCTATATCATTAAATGTAGCAAACTTGTCATCCTATAGAAAGTATGGTTTTCTTTTTATTAAGAGAGGTTTCCTTTGCTCTGACCTTCACCCTGAAAGTCGTTGTTTGCTTTAAGCCATTTAACAAAGCATCTTTTTTTTTTTTTGGTGAGAAAGATCAGCCCTGAGCTAACATCCATGCTAATCTTCCTCTTTTTGCTGAGGAAGACTGGCTCTGAGCTAACATCTATTGCCAATCCTCCTTTTTTTTTCCCCCGGAGCCCCAGTAGATAGTTGTATGTCATAGTTGCACATCCTTCTAGTTGCTGTATATGGGACGCGGCCTCAGCATGGCCGGAGAAGCGGTGCGTCGGTGCGCGCCCGGGATCCAAACCCGGGCTGCCAGCAGCGGAGCGCATGCACTTAACTGCTAAGCCACGGGGCCGGCCCCTTTTTTTTTTTTTTAAACGCAGTGGGCAGTGGAGTGTAGGGCAAGAGTTGAGGAGACTTGCGTTCCTGTCCCCACTGTACCTCTTACCAGAGGCTCAGTGTTCTTATCTCTGAAGTGGAGATGACAAAATGACTACTTTTTGGAGTTATAGGGATCCAAATTAGAAGTGCTAGAGTGTGCCTAGAACTGTACCAGGCATACAGCTGATAATAAATAGCTTTTTTTAATATAAGAAAAATAACGCATGCAAAATGAACTAGTCTTCAATCACACGTTTAATGGGTGAAGAAATGAACTCAGTTGGCCTAAACTCACTTTCATAGAAGTTAAAGTTGAAAGTTAACTAATGCTGGAACAGAATCTTTGCATGGGTGTTTCTCATTTGGTAAGAGAATTCATGCTGGTACAAGTATGAACATGAAGTTAACTTTCCAGTCCAGATTTACTGCCACTGTTGTTGTTATTACAACAGCATGCTGGCTATAGCTTCACCAACGCTTAGTGCTCTGATTAAGCAAATAGGTGATAATGTAAAATTTGAATATGTGATATGAAGTTCCTTATGTTCTAACTTTTATTGCTTATTTTGAAAACAAAATGTTGAATACAATTGAACCTAAAATACTAAAGTGATAAACCTGATGAACCGAAAAAAAAAACTGGTCTTTATAGGAAAGATTTACTTCGTAAATTATTTTAGATATTATGATAAATTGCTTAGAACTTTAAAAACTACATATCATTTCTGTGATAGATTCTCTTTTTGCCTTGCTATGGGGAATGGAGAATACACGGTAAAAGAAAGTAAAATTTGAATATTTGCAAAATTTTAAGAACCAATCTCAGAAACCATTTCACTATAATTTAGAAGTTTGTTGGGGAATGAGGTAGGAAAATATGTGGACAAACCTGTTAGTTTACTAGATTTCATGGTGAATGGAACAAGATGACTGATAGAAGTTACTTAGTTTGTAGTAATTTTCAATGTGAGCCAGTACCCTTGATGTAAGGGATTGGAAAATAATTTAATGTAAATTTTCTTCTAGTGGTAATACTGTGTCTGTTGTTGCTGGGTGTGGTCAAAGAACAAAGTGAAGACAGTTGAGGTTAAACCAAATAGATAAGGGAAATAGGGTGTTTTACTAGTAAGTTTTGTATTGGTATGAGGCAGTTCAATAGTAATGTGGTTTAGTCAGGAAAAAATAAGAACTACAAAGCAAACTAAAATGTTGTGTAACTTAGTGGAATCATAGTGAAATGAAAACTGTGATCATATTTAGTGACAGGGTTTCTGGTTAAATAAGAAAGATATAATTTCTTTTTGTATTTCGTTAATTGTGTTTCATATCACAAGGTCACTTCCTAACATAGGATATTTTAATGTCCTTGACCATGGGCCTTCTCTTAACACATTTTTGGTGGGAAATTATTAAGTGAAAGTTTCAGAAAATATTTGGCGTGACAACACTAGAGTTAAGCAGATTGTGAGGTAGTACAGTAATGCTTTTAAAAATAGTGTTGCTCTATGGAGTATTATTAATGGAGTATAAACTCAGAAAAATTAATAAAAATTAGAAGTAAATGTCCACTTCTCTAACACACCATGATTACTTAGAGAATTTTGTAGAAGAAAATTTGCTGATTTTACCCCCTAAAATCTTATATAAATAGTATTGATTGTGACATTCATATAATTGTTTGCTATTGCAAATAATGAACATCTTTAAATAATGTTAATATGGTAGTTAATTCTTTAAAGTTGATTTTTTTAAACCACATATCTTCTTGTCAGAATGAAAATCCAAACCATATGTTTATGTATTTATAACTAGGAGGAATCACAGCCCATTTTTCCCATTGTTTTGAGTCATTTCAGGTTATCTGGATCACCTGATTTAACCTCCATTATGGGCTATAAACAAAAGTCCAAAGATATTGTATATCATTAAAATTTATGCAGCTAACTTAGAGGTAGAATCAGAACTAAAACTCAAGTCTGATGACTGCAAGACCAATGTCAGGGTACCTTTTTTCTTGTCTCCCAATTTATCTGAGTCTGTCTTATTCTAGCATATAGATCTGATTGCTGAACTTCCTCTTATGTGACTTCTTTCTAGCTTCACAGAACTATTCACCAATTTCCTTAAAAAGTTCATGAATGACCTTATTTTTATAAGCTTTTTTGGAATGTTTTTGTCTAGGTCAGATTTGAAAAATAATTCACACTGCACTGTCCAGTAGAATTTGCTGCGATGATGGAAATGCTCTATATCTGTGCTGTCCAATATGGTAGCCACTAGCCACATCTGGATGTTGAACACTTGAAATGTCACTAGTGTACCTGAATTTTTAATTTAATTTTTTTTCTGAGGAAGATTTGCCCTGAGCTAACATCTGTTGCCAATCTTCCTCTTTTTTTGCTCGAGGAAGATTAGCCCTGAGCTAACATCTTTGCCAGTCTTCCTCTATTTTGTGTATGGGTTGCAGCCACAGCATGGCTTGATGAGCGGTGCATAGGTGTGCACCTGGGATCTGAACCTGGTGGCGCCGAAGCAGAGCATGCCGAACTCAACCACTACACCACAGGGCCCACCCCATTTAATTTTTAATTTTACTTAATTTTAATTTGCTTAAAATTAAATAGCCACATGTGGCTGGCACAGATTTTGATATGCTTAGTGAAGGGAAAGAATTAAGTAGAAATGGACGTATTTTCACATTCTTTGTTCTTGTGATTATTGTATTTGTGTGTTTGTGGGGTCTTGGGTTTTTAAAATCTCATTTTTCCAAAATGCTCCCTATGTTAGTGAATAAATCAGTTCATAGGAAACAACTTAGTTATTTGAAAGCTCAAGTATTCTCTTTTAATTGATGCAGTTATTAACAGACTATAGACTGCTGACCAACAAAATGATTTCATTTCAGTAGTACTTTGGAGTAGTTATGGTTGAATAATATTTAAAGCTTAAACTTTTTACATTACATGGAATACTTGACTAAACTATTATTTAAATCTTTTTACTATAGCCATACCTCAGAAGCCTCTGAAACAAAGAGACCTCGAAAGGATATAAAAGATAAGCCTGATGATCACCTCTTCATTTGTCTTGCTCCAGTCTTTCTATATGACTAATTCCTAGTTTTGATTCCATTAGTCCTTTTTATAACAATCTAGCCTCCCAGTCACTGTGTCATATTACCCTGTTTTATAGTAGCTTATCACTGTCTGAAATTTTCTTGTTTGTTTAAGCTCTGTAAGACAAGAATCTTATTTCCTTTGATTTCCCAGGACCTAGAATAGGGTCTGGTACATTGTTGGTGTTCAGTAATGAACCATGTCACAAACGAAAAAAAAAGGACTCTGTGAAGAATAAGATATATATCTGGAATACATGCCACATGGCGTCTGGGAATAGGCAAGGTGAGACGCAGCTTTTGATTATCTTGACGTTGGTGTGGGTAATTTAAGGCGATTAGTTTAGAATGATTTTGTAAGTTTCTCTGGGAACTCTTATTTTAAAAACGAACAAGCTTTTGTCCATACATACACATATATGCTAAATAAATCTTATCCACGTAAAACATCATACAGTTGACAAAATGGAAAAAAAGTGAAAAATATTTCCTTGGTCAGTTTTTCAGTATTCAGCCTCATTTCCTAACCTCTTAGGCAAAAACAGATTAAAGGGTTTACTCAGAATCATTTGTATGCCATTGGTTGAAATAGAGAGAACTGCCAACTCCTAATTTTCCAGTGTGTTCTTTTGACTTACGATCTATAAATGAACATCACTGTGTAGCAGACATAGGCACTTTAACAGATGTAAGCAATATTTGGCTGATACTGGTTTGAGTTATCTGCAAGTAGTTGGAGATCAAATATTCTCTTATAGTAAATTAGGTGATTTAATTTCTAATTTTTAAATGCCAGCATGGTAAGTGTGGAAAGGATTTTATTTTTACTTACCTATTTCTATGATTCTTAAATAGTTAAACAGTGTTTTAAGATGTGAATGAAAGCCTTTTTATTTAGGGAATTTATGCATTATTTAGCTTTACAAAACAAATTTCCACTTAGAGGTTATTCATTAGAAAAAATATTGGCTTCATATAGTTATTTTGGACAGCTATGAGAGGCTTTCCTTTTCTTTTTAACTGTGGCTATTATGTTTAAATTAGCAGATTTAAAAAAATACTTCTTACCATAGTGGTGTCTTTCCTACCAGTTTTCTTCCCCTTTACATATTTTTGTGAAAATCGGCCACAGAATCTAATGTGACCCAGAGATTTTGGTTGTCAGAAATCGAAAATCTTAAACACAGTAAGTATTTTAGTAATGAAAAGACCCATGACATTATTGTGTCACGCATGGTAATGGCTTTACTGCCGTTTCATTATTCGTATCACATCTGTGACTAGAATGAAAGTAAACTGCAGAGCATAGAAAACAACAGTGACTGTGCCAACAAAATGCGAAGAAATCACTTCCTTTTCTTCTACATGTGTAAAAGGTGGCAGCAACACCCTACCAGCAATTAAAATCTAATGGCTTTTCCTGGCTGTCCAGGGACAAATTGTAGGTCACATTAGCATATTTGTATCCATAGATAGGACTATTTATGTTGTGATGGGGTAAGACTTTTTAAAGTGATGTTTCTATTTCAGGTTCCCCATATCTTTTTTTTTTTTTTTTTAATTTTTTGTTTATTGCAGTAACATTGGTTTATAACATTGTAAAATTTTTTTTTTTTTTTTAATAATTTTATTTATTTATTTATTTTTCCCCCAAAGCCCCAGGAGATAGTTGTATGTCATAGTTGCACATTCTTCTAGTTGCTGTATGTGGGACACGGCCTCAGCATGGCCGGAGAAGCAGTGCGTCTGTGCGCACCCGGGATCCGAACCCCGGGCCGCCTGCATCGGAGTGCACGCACTTAACCGCTAAGCCACGGGGCCAGCCTGGGTTCCCCATATCTTAGGTTAAGGAATCTAAGGGAAGTCCCCTCCTCCCTGTTATGTGCTTTATAGGGATGTTAGTGGAACTAAAGAAGACAAAGTGAGTGGTCGGAAATGCTTTCAGAGAAGCTTCTCTATTAGTTTCCTGCTGTCTGTCTAATAAATGACATCAAACTTAGTGGCTTAAACACAACAAAATTTAAAACAACACAAATTTATTCTCTTGTAGTTCTGGATGTCAGAAGTTCACCATGGGTCTCACTGGGCTAAAATCAAGGTATATTAGTAGGGCTGCATTCCTTCTAGAGGCTCTAGGGGAGAATCTGCTTCTTTGCCTTTTCCAGCTTCTAGAGGCCACGTGCATTCCTTTGTTTATGATCCCCTTCCTCTGTTTTCAAAGCCAGCAGCATAACGTCTTCAAATCTCTCTCTGACTTGGACTCTTCTCCCTCCGTTTATCACTTATAAGGATCCTTGTGATTGCACTGAGCCCACCTGGATGATCCAGGATAATATCTCCGTTGCAAGAGCTGTAATTTAATCACACCTGCAAAGTCCTTTTTGCCCCATAAAGTAACATATTCACAGGTTCTAGAGATTAGGATGTGGGCATTTCTGGGGGAAGGGCATTGTTCTGTCTGTCTCAGCCTCTATACAAGTTGAAGATGCTGGTTTTATTAATTGTGGTAATAGGGATGTTTTCTGAATTGGTAAGTGTTGCCTTTCTGAATTAATACAGACATGAGAGAAAAGTTGTTCAGTGGTCAGTGATAGTATATAGCATGTTGTAAAGAGGGCAGATCCTGAAGCAAGACTGCCTGGTTTTGACTCCTGGCTCTGCCACTTATTATATGTGTGACCTTGGACAAGCCACCTAACTTGTTTGTTCCTCAGTTTCCTCATCTGTAAAATGGAGATACTAGTATCCATTTTAGAAGGTTTTTCTGAGGATTAAATGAGATAATGCTTGTAAAGCGCTTGGGATGTAAAATCATAACTGCTCAATAAATGATATTGTTTTCCTTGAAGCATCTTTAAAGTAGTTTTCATTTGAAATTTCAGAGAAATTCACATAGATTAAAATCTGGATCTATTCTGAGTTGTTGCAGTTTTTTTAAATATTTGAATACTCAGAAATATATTCAGGAAGACATCTGTGCGTATTAGTCATTAAAAATAGGGTACCAACAATAAATACGAGTATTTCCTTAGTTTATAATTAATTGTATTTTTCTTTTGAAAAAAATATTAAAAGTCTTATGTGTTCATTATAGAATCTACAGAGAAGCAAAAGGCAAAGCAAAAAAGAACAGAGCTCATCAATAATTCCATTCAGAGATAGTAAGCATTTACATTTTAATGAACATCCCTGTAGGACAGTGGTCTCAACCCTGGAGTGATTTTGCCCTCCAAGGGGGCATTGTCTGGAGATGTTTTTGATTGTTATTACTGGCAGGTGGTACTACTGGCATCTAGTGGGTAGAGGCCAGGATGCTGCTGCTAAACATCTTACCATGCACCTGACAGCCCCAGGACAGATTATCTGGCCCAAAATGTTAGTTCTGCTGAGGGTGAAAAACCTTGTTTTTGAGAGTGAACTCATTGATAAATGCATTGCCTTCTTAGTCTAATTCTCAGTCATATATTTGAATTTTGGATCACTTCTTGCTCATTGAGTTACATGAAGTCCAGATACTAAAGGCCAAATTTGATTTGGTAACTCATATTTGGCTCTTGGGAAATGTTAGTAATTTTGGATATTAGTATAACACAGCAGTTTATGAGGTTTCCAAAAAAGGTTACACATTGAAATTATCTGCATAATATTAGATAATGAAGTTGAAGTCTTGCTATAGCAAATACTAATGCTGTGATTTTGGGCTGTGCTTCTGACTGTATTTTGACAGCCAAAACATGTTTTCTCCTGTCTTCATTACTTGGTTGGAAATGGAAATTTAGTAAAACAGCAGTTATAATTTCCTTTTGTCTTTTCTACCATCCCTATATTCAATTAGCAGCCTTTTTCATTCACTTACTGTACTAGGGGATAGGGAGACAGCAATGAGCACAATATAGAAATACCCAGTACCTTTGCTAGAATTGAAGTAGTTTTGTTTTGTTGGTTGGTTGGTTGGTTTTCCCATGATTAAAGAAGGCATTGCGACCCTAAGCTTTGGAAATTAAAGATAGATATGAACTTAAGATATCTGAACAGAGCCGGCCCTGTGGCTTGGTGGTTAAGTGCGCGCGCTGCGATGCTGGCGGCCCGGGTTCGGATCCCGGGTGCGCATCGAGGCACCGCTTCTCTGTCCATCCTGAGGCCGAGTCCCACATACAGCAACTAGAAGGGTGTGCAGCTGTGACATACAACTATCTACTGGGGCTTTGGGGGCAAAAAATAAAAAACAAATAAAATCTTTAAAAAAAAAAAAAAAGATATCTGAACACATTTGGCAGTTCTCTGAACGATGAAGTTACTCAAAGATGCCTCAAGTATAGTGTGGCATTCTAAAATAAACTTATTTTGTGTTTAGTACAGGTTTTGTGTGTGTGTGTGTGAGGAAGATTAGCCCTGAGCTAACATCTGTTGCCAATCCTCCTCTTTTTGCTTGAGGAAGACTGGCCCTGGGCTAACATCCATGCCTATCTTCCTCCTAGTACAGGTTTTGTATTAGTCTATAAATGATTCGAAAAAAAGAGAAGTTATTTTATTAGAGTTTCAGATTCTTAACATGTGTTATGCTCAACAGTGATAATGTTGTGACAGTTTGTCTTAATCCCATTAGTAGTGACTGAAGTTTTTATTCACTGAAATGAAAGACAACGCTTCATTTCATAATATACCTACTGTTTTGGAAAATATGAACCCTGATATGCTAATAGATTATATGTGCCTGTAGAATTATTAGATTCATGGTAGCAAACTTCATATTAAATGTGGTTATGTAAATGTTTAAAGTTTCCTGAGAAAAAAAATTTTTTGTCGGCCAGTGACTCTTGTGTGTGTTTATACTCTGTATTTCCAGCACTTGTCTTCTACTCTAATTCTGATGAAAAGATTACCTGATAAAATATAATAAGATTAAATCCTAAACTTTTGAAAAAGTTTAAAAATAATTGGGGTAAATTTCATTTTGTTTTGTTTTCCTCTTAGTGACTTGATTACCTGCTGCTAGTCTGGTTTTGTGTTGAACATATAAATAATCATAGTGTAGATACTTTCTAGCTTTGTTCGTGACCTTTCTTAGGAAGGAAAAAGCAAATCTGTACAGTGAGTTCTAACAATTTTTTTTTTTTTAAGATTTTATTTTATTTATTTATTTTCCCCCCAAAGCCCCAGTAGATAGTTGTATGTCATAGCTGCACATCCTTCTAGTTGCTGTATGTGGGACGCGGCCTCAGCATGGCCGGAGAAGCGGTGCGTCGGTGCGTGCCCGGGATCGGAACCTGGGCCGCCAGCAGCGGAGCGCGCGCACTTAACCGCTAAGCCACGGGGCCAGCCCTGTACAGTGAGTTCTAAATGCTTGCTGCTAACAAACAGCCTGTGGCATTTCAGTAATACTAGTTACTTAATGGTTATTAGCTCATATGAAAATATTTAAATTATTAATCCAATCCTATGGCCCCCTACTATAATGCTCCCTTCTGTTTACAATTGATTTGTTTATTGATGATGTGCCAGGCGCTGTAGTTGACCTGGGGATTCGGAGATGAAGTAGTTCCAGTTCCTGAACATAAACTTCGAGTCTTTCCATATCCTCTGACATCTAAGTTGCTTGTATTTCCCTGAATTATGTAGTGTATTTTCATTAAATGCTTTTAATTTGGTTTTGCAATGTATCAAAAAAGGCCCTTCTAATGATCTCGATCGTTTGGAAGCAGTGATGTTAAGAAGCTAAGAAAGTTCTTAACTGAAACCCTTTTGGGTATCTGTTAATGTAGGTCTTGACAAAGGAGCTCATCTCCTTTCCCAAAGGTTTTGTTTCCTAAGCCTGGAAATTTTTGAGGTCCCCTGCATTCTCTCTCTGTCCCCACATCCCCCAGCTTCTCAACCTTAGATATTTTCCTTTGTCGTCCAGAGCACTTGTCCCTTTCTGTCAGCAGGGACTCTGTCTTGCCCATCTTTTATCTCTAGTGCTCAAAACTAAACATAATACAGGCACTCAATATGAAATCAATAAATGAATCTTACCAGGAGCAATTTCTGACCCTTGTCTCTGGCACTTTCCCTTTATTGCTTTTCTCTCTCCAGTAATAATGTAACTGTACAATTATAGGAACCATGTTTGAATTTCATCCCTATAACTTTACTGCTTAACCCAGTGTCTGGTAAATAGTAGGTGCTCAATAAGTATTTTATTAGAGAAGCCTGTATAGGTTGGGGTGGGAACAACCCAGCTGTAACTTTTGGTCTCCTTCCCATTATAGCAGCAGCAGAATGGGAAGGAAGGAGGAGCTGGCATGAACCTCGGCCCAACATTGTCTCAGCCTACAGAGGGCAATTAACAGACAGCAGCTGGTATCCAGAATTGATGTAATAAAATATTTTACTATTATTTCTTACAAGAATGTTTTGAGATCATGTTCACTCACACACACTTCCTTTAGGTCAAGACGGCCCTCTACAATGTGTTAAGTGCCATGGTAGAGTATAGGTAGGATGCTATGCCAACAGAAGAGGGTACTTGACCTGGCTTCAGAGGGTGTGTGATGTGTGAGGGATGGTTTGGAAAAGCTTCTTGGAGTATTTTAACACATCTGAATAGAATTTAAAGGATGAGCAGTTGATGAGAGAGGAAATGCTAGAATGGTGGAGGGCAGGGTGGGAAAGCTGAAACAGCAGGAGAGGGGGCTGGACAAGTAGGTGGGGGCCAAATCAAAAAAGGTCTGCTTTTTGGATTTGATCCTAAGGCATGGAGAGCCAGGGGAGATTGTTAAATTTGAGGGTTTTTTTGTTTTTGAGTACCGTCAATGCTGTGGAGCGCAGACTGGAGGTGGACAGCTCTGGAAGCAGGAAGAGCTGTTTGGAAGTTGTTGTGCTAATCCAGACGAGAAATGATAAGGCAGAGCCAGTGAACAGAGTCAGAACTGGGCGGATGTGGAAGCAAGTTGGAGAGTAGAACCCACTTTGTTTTATGCATTGCATTTGTCTTCTCCTAGTCTGGGGGCTTGTCTTTTCACTTGTTTGTGTTGTCTTTTGGCATACAGTTTTTAAATTAATATTGTTTATCTTATTAATCAATTCCTTATGTTTTATACTCTTTATTTATTGTTTAAAAAATCCTTCCCCACCTTGAGTTCATACAGATCTACTCCTGTTTTATGTTTTTTTTTCTTAAAAGTTTTTAAGTTTTACTTTTAATAATTGGTTTTTAATCCACCTGGAGTTGGTATATTATATGGTGAGGATCTAACTTGTTTTCTGTGTGGATCAGCAGTTGCCCTAGTACCATTCTTTGAGTCTTCTATCCCTTCCTCACTAATCTGCAGTGCTTCTTCTGTTACACTGCAAATTCCCACATAGGCTTGGGTCTGTGTCTAGGATCCTATTCTGTATCATTGTCTATCCCTTTGCCAGTACCTCATCTTTTAATTACTGTAACTTAATAAGTGTAAAAGGTTTTTATTTTAAGCACATTTAACATATGTGTACAAACCAGTAATTCTTTGGATATTGTAGACTTTTGTTGAGAAACGTATGCAGATGCTTTCTTGATTTCTTTTGGAGCATTCTTTTTTTTTTTTTTGAGATCTAATTCACATATCATACAATTCATCCTTTTGAAATGTACAATTCTGTGATTTTTCGTATATTTACAAAGTTGTACAACCATCACCACTAATTCCAGAACATTTTCATCACCCCAAAAAGAGATTCCATACTCATTAGCAGTCAGCCTCCATTCCTCCCTCCTCCCAGCCCCTAGCAACCACTAATCTTCTTTCTGCCTCTAGGATTTGCCTATTCTGGACATTTCATGTAAATGGAATCATACAATATGTAGCCTTTTGTGATAGCATTCTTACTTAAATTGAATAAAATCTATAGATTAGGGCATTCTCTAGCAATATTACTGTGTCTTTAAGAAAGGACAAAAATACTGTACCTTAGTGGGGAGAAAGAAGAGAAAATCTCACCAATATTTATTTCTTTTTTGTTTTTATTGTTTAAGGCTCACATTGACATTTTATTTCTCCTTCATTTATTGAAGAGGGGCCGATCTTATGCTTTTGCTTAGTTGCTTAATGAGTAAATGTCAGGTAGCAAATCCTGTTCTAGAAGGTATCTTCTGTTGATACATTTTGAGTTTATTAGATGTAGATGAAGTGAGACTACTTTGATTTGGATAGCATGTTGTCAGTAATTGTATAAAAATGACGTGATTTGTTTTATATCTTGTTGATATAAGTAATGAGTAAAACCATGTGAAAATATAAAGGGAATATATTCTCTCCTGAATCATTTATTTTTTAAAGCAAGCAGCTTTTCCAGTTTAACCCAGAAATTAGTCAGCAGTTTAGGGTTCTTTTTAAAAGGCTACCTTGGAAAGTACCTTTTAGTCAAGATAGCCAGATAAGGTTTACTAATATAGAACATTTATTTAACATACTAAAATGCTGTGAGCCTTTTGTGTCATTCATAGAATTAATGTTTTATTAGTATAATTGCTGAAAAATAGTTCAGAAAAGAAAATGTTTTCCTCTAAATCATAGCATTAAACTTTCTAAGAGTTAGCCTCAACCAGAATGGTAGTAAACCTCTTTAAATGATTCAGAAGTTTGACCAGCACTCTTTTCAAATCTCATAATTTTGACATCCTCAACTTTTCATTAAAAAAGTCATAGGGAAGCTAAAAATTTGATAAGCATCTATAGAGTTAATATCATTATATAATGGCCTCCAAGTCTCAGAAGTCCAAACATTTGCATTACCATGGGAATTTAACAAATCACTTGAAAGAAAATACCCAAATTTCAGTCAGAAATAACTTGCTTCTATACCACTATGGTTACAGCTATGGATAGGTGTAACTACCAACTATGTAACACTTGGATGCTGTTAAAAGTACTTTATTTTGTTTGTGGATGAAATAGTAAATCTTGTAATCTGATAATGGTTTTTGTTCCCTCACGGGTAGGATAATCTAAAGACAAATGGAACAACCACTTCCATTTTATTTGTATATACTTTTTTTTTTTTCTGGTGAGGAAGATTAGCCCTGAGTTAACATCCATGCCAATCCTCCTCTTTTTGCCGAGGAAGACTGGCCCGGAGCTAGCATCTGTGCCCATCTTCCTTCACTTTATATGGGACACCACCACAGCATGGCCGGAGAAGCGGTGCGTCGGTGCGCGCCGGGGATCCGAACCCGGGCCGCCAGCAGCAGAACGCACACGCTTAACTGCTATGCCATGGGGCCGGCCCCTGTATATCCTTGATAAAAATTTTCAAGCAGGATCCATTTTGTTTGAAAGATTGACGTTCAGTTGTATAATTACTGTACCAAATTGAGTTATTGCTTTTTGTCCATAACAGAGCTAGATTAGATGCTATCAATTCTAGCTGCTTTTAGTGAATAAAAGGTAAACATTGTTGTTCATTTCCTTTTTGGTGCTATAGAGGCGTGGTCAAGTTCTTAGAACCAAGTGGTTGGTTTTTTTTCTTTTTTTTTCCATAACCCCACCCTCACCCTGATTTTTTTTTTCTGGGTGAAGTTAAAATGTAGAAAGTCTTGCAAAGGAAGAATATTGATTTTTAGTGTAATTTGCATCCTGTTCATACTTAATAATTTGTGTTTACTGATTTTTAAAGGTGTGTGTTTGGGCTCCTTGTAAATATATTTATCTCCTACTTACTTCCAAAAAGGATGAATGGCTTATGGTTTTAAAATAGATATAATAAAACAAAATAACATACCTGTATTCTTTTTTAATAATATGCCTTTGTTATTACATTACTATAATTAATTAATTTCTAGATTATAAAAGCCAAAATGGGCAATACAGAATTTATAGCTCTTTGAGTATATCAAAGGTTCACTCTCTGCTCAGATAATTAGATTAAAATATGAATAGAACACAGAACCAAAAAGAATGAATTCTCTTTTAAAACCCTGGCATTGGGGGATTTTAGCATTCTTCCTATAGATTAAACCTGTTTTTTAAAGTTTTACTTTGTAGAAGCTCTGGTTTCACCCTTGCAAACCTATGTGCTGAAAATAATGGACCATATTTTAAAAAAATTAACTCCCCTCTCCCATTTTCTTTTTGGTGTAGATTTGGGGGAAAAAATACTAAAATGAAAATCTCCCTTTGATGCTATCATCCAGACATCTTCATATTCTATCATTAAGTATGAGTCATAGTTGAAGAAGTTTTTTTGGAGGGGTATATGTGTATGTATTAAATTGATTTCAAATACGGGCTCTGATTTTCAAACATTAGTGATCATTCAGTTAGAAATCAGTATATGAATATATTTGATAGCTTTCTCTTGTTACACCTCAAAGAGTGTATGCTTAAGCTTGCCTTTATTGTACTGCATTTCGATATTTTGCTTTAAAACAAAATGATCCTCTAATTTTTGAACATTGTGTCGTAAAAAAAATTTTCTTATAATGTTTTGCCACAGAAATCGCCAGACAGTAAAAACGCCAGGTTTTTAAGAACCGGCATAGCTGGTTCATTACTATAGCCTGTCTGCATACACTCCCTTCCTGTTACTATAGAAACACATACAGACTGTGGTTTTATCATAAACCTTGAGAAATGTTCCTTACAACAGTTCACATAAAGAAACATCTGGATCCCTTGTTTATCCTCTGGTAAAGGAAGACTACCCTCTTCCTCTGTGTTGTGGAAATCACATTATATTCCACTATTTTTCTTTAGCTATAAAAAATTCTAATGTTGATATATCAAGTATGCTTTGTATTTTAGTATGATTATTATAATTACTGGAACAGGTTTGGGAAATAAAGATTGGTGTTCAGGGCAATTCAGTTAACTATGACTATGAAAATTGTATTTTGAGAGTTTCCACATTCTGAATTTCAGATCTACGGTATTAATAACACTAGAGTTTTAAATAGATATGCTTATATAGGAGTTTTTGGCATCTCTTATTGGGTTAAAAGACTCTCCCCAGAAATTCGTTTACCTTCTTGCCAGTCTCTTGGGGCTTTAAGCCTTGCAGGGAAGGTTAGCCCAGAACTAAGGAGAATCTCAGTAGTGGCTAGGTAAGTAGTTATCAGGCAGATTTTGCCAAGGATATTACCTGAGGAGACTGTAACTGCATTTATATTCTCTTGCATTCTCCGTGGAAAGATCCTCAATAACTCTTTAAAGCATTTCATTTATAGGTAATAACTCCTTAAGTTTACACAGTTCAGTTTCAAGATTCATTAAGCCCCTCCTCTGAGCCTTCACTTTGGGTTCTAGGAGCATATGGATGAATAAAATTACTTCCTGCTCTTCAGAAAATCACATAAAACAGATTGTTTTGTGATTAATTCTAAGAGGCATGCATAGCGTAGCTTAGGAACACAGAGGAAAGTTACTCAGACTAGCCTAGAGCTTACTAACTTCTTGGAAATGACTTTCTGAGCTCAAAAGATGTTAAAAGTCAAGCAAAAAAAAAAAGTGTTAAGAGGGCTTATTAGGCACAGGAGATAATATTAGTAAAGGCACAGTATGAAGTAGTAGTGTATACAGTAATTCCCAGTAATTTAACATTATTAGCATACGAAAGTGACTTGAGGTTCGAGACGTAGGTAGAGACTGTTCTTGGAGCCTTACGTGCTTGGCTGGCCAAGGTGCTTCGACTTTTTCTAGGAATCTTTGAAGGATTTTAATCAGGAAAGTGATGTGGTTAGATTTACAAATTAACCTAGGAATGGATTTAAGGGGTAGTTGGGTCTGAAAACAGAAATAGGCAATTTATATGACATCTTAGAACCACTTCTGATTCCAAAAGCCTGAATTTTGAAATATAATAAAATATAAAATTTTCTCTTATTGAGAAGAAACTGGAGTTAAACATAGAAAAATAAGTATATACAGCACAGCATGTAATTTTGTAAAGTAGAATCCAGGAATATGTATAGTCTACCAAAGAGAATTGTTCATTTTAAGGATTTGTTATAGTAACTTAAACTATACATTTAACAGATCATGAATACTTAATTGATGTAGTCAAGCTGTTCATCTGAAACATGTGACACGCTTTTTTTTTTTCCACTTTGTATCTAAAATTTGACTTAAGGATTCTATAAACTTTTCTATTATCACTCCCCTCATGAATAAATTGGTAAATAAATAAGAGCCCTAAAGCTTTAGTTGATAATTTTCAACCTTTTTTTCATTTGTAACTGTCTATGGACAGCTTCAACAAAATTAAGAAAATTTGTTGATTGATTTATTTATTTAAAAAAAAAAACCTAGAAACATTGGTCAGAGGAAGAATTTGTCATAAATTGTTTGCCTGTGGTGGTTTCATTTACTTGGAAGTACGTATTAGAATGGGTGGAAGACTAGTACCATTATTTAGTTTCCTACCTAATTGTTAATTCTGGGAAGTGGGATTGGGGAAGTGTAAAGATTGAATGTTTTTGTTGCTATTTTCTTTACATCCTTAGGGATTGTGGGAAATGAGCTTACTTGTTAAGAGCGGACGCTATGCAACAGAGTGCCTGTGTTTGAATTCTCCGTTTACAAGATGTCTGACTATGAGCAAGTTACTTAATCATGCTGGCCTTCAGTTTTCATTTGTAAAATGGGGATAGTAATAGTATTTCCTCAAAAGGGTGTTATGAGAAGTAAAATAATATAAGAAATGTGAAGCATTTAGGATAGTATTGACACATAGTACTCCTCAAATGTGAGCCATTATTATTATTACTTTAGTAATACCCAAAAAATTAAAATATACCATCTTTATCAGGGATTTATTAAGAACAAAGGAGTGAGAATTTTTGGTGACCTGTACCGAGTAGTTTTAAAATTAGTGGGTGAAAAACACCTAACTTCCACATCCTGCCTGTCTTTCATGGCCTGAATGCCTCCTTGCCTAGTGAAGACTGTTCTTCTCGAATGTCGGTTATAATTGTAATGGTAACAATTTAATTCTTAGTCACCTTCTGTTTCACATTGGTCACACTGTTTACTACTATTTTATGAGTCTTGCGCATAAAATCTTATCTTGTCTAGTATACTAAAGAGATTGTAAATGCCTTTAGGTCAGAGATCAGGTTTTTTACAAGTTCTGTGTGCCCAGCATTGCACTAAATGATGATAATAGCCAACAAGTATTGAGCTCTAACTATATGGAAGGCACAGCTCATGGATTAACTCTTAATTCTTGGTAGACAATTATAAGCATCCACAGTTTCTGGATAAGGAAACGGAGATTAAGTTGCTTAAAGTCACATAGCTAACAAGCCTTGGATCTGGGTTTTGAACTAGTAGTTTGATTCTGAGCCTATACTCTCAACCACAGTGCTCACTAGAGAGCCTCCTAATTCTGTAAGGTCTTTCTGTGTGTGTGTGTGTGTGTGTGAGGAGATCAGCCCTGTGCTAACATCTGCCAATCCTCCTCTTTTTTTGCTGAGGAAGACTGGCCCTGGGCTAACATCCATGCCCATCTTCCTCCACTTTACATGGGAGGCCGCCACAGCATGGCTTGACAAGTAGTGCGTCGGTGCGCGCCGGGGATCCGAACCGGTGAACCCCAGGCCGCTGCAGCGGAGCGCGCGCACTTAACCGCTTGCGCCACCAGGCCGCCCCAGTAAGGTCTTAACTATTTTTTTTTTTGGTCTTAACTATTATATCAATTGGCGTGACTGCTGTTTGAAGGCTGGCTGCCAGACTCCAGTACATATGAAAAATCACATAAAAAGGAATTTAGTGATAGTCCTAAAATATCTTTTTTTAATTATCAAAACTACTTTATTGCATTATTGTATTAGTTGGAGGTATGATATGAAAAAGCATGGCTCTATACACACTTAGACTTTCTAGAAGATATAACAATGTGGACCATGTGGCTTATTTGGTCAGAGTATGGTGTCAAGATTTAATGCAGGCTTTTACCACCTTAAGAAGCTGTAGCTTTTTCTTTTCAATGCTTCTTCCAAACCCTAGCCAAATTGTTTATTTTTATTTTTTCCCAGCTTTTTACTTTTCAAATTTTTAAACCTTTAGGAAAGGTAAAAGACTATTATAGTCAACACCTGGATTAGCCAATGGTTAACATTTTGCCTCCTTTCTTTTACTCTAGATATATGTGCTTTTTAAATCCTAAACTATTTGAAAGTTGTGGGTCCCATGACACTTTAAATATTTCAGCGTGGCTCTGCTAAGAATAAGGACATTCTCTTATATAAACAGAACATTGTTATCATACCCTTGAAAATTAATAGCTCCATTGTTTAATAGCCAGTCCATATTTAAACTTCTCAGTTTTCTCCAAAATGTATTTTTCACCTATGTGTGTATGTTTAAATCCAGGATTTAATCAAATGCAGAATTCATGCATTGCATTGGGTTATTAATTCTTGTCTTTTAAAACCTAGAATAGTCTTTCCACCTTTTGTTTGTTTGTTTGTTATTGGCTTTTTTGGAGATCCCAGGCCAGTTGTCTGAGAGAATGTTTCACATTTTGGATTTGTCTGATTGTTTCGTCATTTTGAGATTCAGTTTAAGCATTGGGAAGAATACTTTGGAGATGATGATGTGTTAATGAATCACATCATGAGACACGTGATGCTGGGTTGTCCTGCTTTTGGTAGTGCCATGTTTAATCACTTGTTTAAAATGGTGCCTGCCAGATCTCTCTATTGTACATATTTCTGTTTGCGATTAGTAAGTAATCTGTGGACTAACAGCTCTCTAACCTGTCATTTCACTTGTCTCATTTTTGCTCAGAAACCCTTAGTGGGTCTCTCTCCATTTCCTAGAATGTAAGAACATTAAGGATGTTCTTTGTTAGATACAGTTGTCCCCCTTATCCACAGGGGATATGTTTCAAGACCCCCAGTGGATGCCTGAAACTGTGGATAGTACCGAACTCTATATATACTCTCTATATATATGTTTTTTCCTCTACACATGTACCTACGATAAAGTTTATTTATAAATTAGGCACAGTAATAGATTAACAACATTAATAATAAAATAGAACAATTATAACAATATACTGTAATAAAACTACTGTAGATCTTAACAACCTCAGCATATGATTTTTTTCTTTCCTTATTAAGTTGAGAACTTTCACCTTTTCACTTAAAGGAAGCACTTTATGGCTTCTCTTTGGCATATCCGAATTGCTAGCATCACTGCTCTTGGGCTTTGGAGACATTATTAAGTAAAATAAGGGTTACTTGAACACCAGCACTGCAATACCGTGACAGTCGATCCGATAACCAAGACAGCTACTAAGTGATAGAGCGGGTAGTGTATACAGCATGCATACGCTGGACAAAGGGATGATTCACATCTAGACTGGGATGGCGGGAGATTTCATCATGCTACTCAGAACGGCACATAATTTAAAAATTAAGAATTATTTCTGGAATTTTCCAATTAATACAGTTGTGCCACATAATGACATTTCGGTCAACCATGGACTGCATATATACGATGGTGGTCCCATAAGATTAGTACCATATAGCCTAGGTGTGTAGTAGGCTATACCATCAAGGTCTGTGTAAGTACTGTAGGGGAGGAAGCCATTTTCCTCTTCCCTTCTAGGTTCTTTTGACTAGTCTAAGAATTAAATTGACATAAGGCAGATTAACAGGAGAAAAACAAACAAAAGTTTAATAACATTATACATGGGAGAAACCCAGGAAAACCAAGTAATTCACCAAAATGGCCCAGGCCCTCACCTTAAATGCCATCCTTAGCTAAAGACAAAAGAAGATGTTGGGGATGGGGAGAGTCAAGGACTTCAGTGGGAAGGAGGGCAATTCACAGGTAGGTGAAAAGGAGCAAATATTTGGAAAACAAGGGTTTGTTTGGCCACACAGAAACAGAAGAACACAGAGGGGACCCCAACAAACAGGCTTTTCTAGGTCCCTCCCTGTCTACCACCTAGTTCATGTGATGCTAAGGTGAGAGCTCGCTTCCTGAGACAGGGTTTTTTATCTGAATTCTTTTAGGCAGCTAAGGGGAGGTAACAAGAAAAACTTTCTGAGTCTTCTGTGTCTTAAAAATAATCAGCCTAAAATAATCCTCATGTTAAAGAGACACATTTTGGGGTGGGAAATTTTGTTCCTATTCAGTACACTCTATGATGTTCAAACAACCGAAAAATCATCTAACCATGCATTTCTCAGAATATATTCCTATCGATAAGGGATGCATTACTGTATTTTCAGACAGTGGTAACAGAAACTGGGGAAAGCGAAACCGGGGATAAGGGGGAGCTACTGTATGTGTTTTGCAAATATTTGCTCCCTGCCTATAGCTCACTTTTTTATTTTCTTAACTGTGTCTTTTGAAAAGCAAAAGTTTTTAATTTTGAAATCCATTTTATCAGTCTTTTTCTTTCTTGGGTCATGGTGTTTCCTGTTTAAGAAATCTTTGCCAACCCAATGGTATATTTTTTCCCATATTTTATTCTAGAAGTTTTATGGTTTTGACTTTAGTGTTAGGTTTGTTAACTAATTTTAGCTGTTTTTTGTGTATAATGTAAAGTAAGGGTTGAGGTTCACTTTTTCCATACAGATATCCAGTCAGTTGTTCCAGGCCCATTTGTTGAAAATACTGTCCTTTCCCATTGAATTACCTTGGCACCTTTGTGGAAGATCAGTTGACCAGATAACTATGGGTGTCAATGTTTTATTTACTTATTTATTATTATATTTTACAGTGAGCATAACGCATTTTTATCAAACAAGGGATTAATGGGTGAGTAAAGTTATGTTGTAGGCTAATATCACCAGAAATCTGGTAGTTAAATGGAGGTATACTAGTTATAAGCCCTTTGAGGACAGGGACTCTTTCATTCATTTATTAATTAAACAATACTGAGTGTCTAGCATTGTATACGACATACATGGTCCCTGCCCTTATAGAGCATGCAGTCGAGTGAGGGAGACAGACAATAAGAAGGCAAACACATATTTGTATAACATATTATGGTAGGTGCTAAAAAAAACAAAAAACAGGCTTAGTGAGGAGAATGAGCAGGAGACCTCAGAAGGCCTCTTTGAGAGATGACGGGTGTTCAGGTAGCTGGAGCAGCACATGTGAAAATCCTGATTACAAAAGTGAAGTTGACGCATTTGAGAAACTGGAAAGAAGCCTGTATGGCTGGAGTGCAATGCCTGCCGCAGAGAATGTTGGTAGATGACTTTGGAAATGTAAACTGAGGCCTGGCCATGCAGAAGCTTGCTGGGCGTAATAAGTAGTCTGGATTTTATTTGAGTGCAGTGGGAAGGCACTGAAGGTTTTGTTCTTTTGTTTTTGTTTATTTTAGTAAACCATGTATCTAGATCAATAAATATAACTAGCAGCTCAGAAACCTCCCTTATGGCCCCCTTCATAAGCATCTACTGTTCTGACAGCTATCTCCATAGATTTAGTTTTAACTTTATCCTGTTTTTGAACTTTATATAAATGAAATCACACCATATACTACATAAGTGGAATCGTTGTGTCTGGCTTCTTTCACTCAAAATTACATTTGTGAGCGTCATCCATGTTTTTGAGTATAGCAGTGGTTCATTTTCCTTGCTGTATTTTGAGGGCTAGTCACATGATTGGATTAGTTTTTAAAAGGTGACTGGTTTTTATATGGGGAAATAGATTACAGAGAGGCAGGAAAAGAAGCATGGAGACTGGGAAGGTAGTTGTGGAATAGACTAGGTGAGGAGCTTGGACTAGTGTGAAGAGCAAAAGAGATGGAATGAAATAGACAAATGTGAGGTATATACTTTGGAGGTAAAACTCAGGGAATTTGCTGATAGATTGGATAAGAGTAGGAGTGAGGGAAAGGGATGTACCATGATTCCCAGGTTTCTGGCTTGGGCAGCTGATAGATGGAGGTTTCATTTTTTTCTCATGGGAAGGACACATGTAAGTAAAATAAAAACGAAGAGTTCATCATTAGGTATTCCAAGATGCTTGTGAGATATAAGAGAAGCTGTCAAACAGGCATTTGGATTATGGGTATGGAGCGTATTGGAAAAAAAGTAGGAAGTTTGGATAGTTTGCAGATTATGAGGCAGCTGCCATGTAAAGAGTACTGTCTTAGAGTTAGAAGATCTGAGTTTCACCATTTTATTCAACTTCTATTGGCTATGTGACTAAGGGCGAATCACTTGATCTTTTTGAGTTCCATTTCTTCTCATCTGTAAAATGGGAGTAATACTTTGCTTCATAGTATTAGAAAAAGTGTAACATATGAATGAGGCCACATGTTATAGATATTTGTCCCAGTGGATGTTCAGAAAAGTTTGTTCATGCACATACATTTTGGATTGGTAGGAAAAAGACTATGGAAAACCTTGAAAGGCATGTAAGGGACTTGGTATGATATGGAGCTTTAGAGTTTCTTAGTAAGGGAGTAGACTTATCGAAGTTTAGTTTTAGGACACATCATCTAACTGCTGTGCAGGAAGGAGTTAAAGGTGAGAAATATCTAGAAAATCAATTGTCATAGTTCAGGATAAGGTGCGGCCTGACATAGATGTAGAGATCAAAGAACAAATCAGAAAGATTTCAAAGGAAGAAAGTACAAGATTTGTTCAGTGACTGATTTTATAGCTTAACAGAGAGGGAAGAATGGATCATCCATGAGCCTGAGGCTTCTAGCCTGGGAAGGTAGAAAAACAGTGGAAGCAGTGACAAATCTGGGGTAGTCTGAAAAGAAGGCTGAGTTAGGGAAAGGACAGTACATTCTGTTTTGAACCTATGACTCTTAAGGTTCTATATGGTTGTCTTTGGGTAGTCGGATATTCTCTGGCAGTGAGATATTGTGGAAAAGAACACAGGATTAGAAGTCAAGAGATTGATTCTTTTTCAGGCTTAATCACTAGTTAAACTTCGTAGTCTTGGTAAATTCAGCATTTCAAATATTCAATGTAGTTATCTAAAAAAAATGAAGCTAACACCTGCCTTACAGGATTGTTTTAAGGATCAAATAAGAATGTATATGAAAACGCTCTGTAGTTGTAAACTCTTATATAGTTGTAAGATGGTAATGTTATTTTTCTTCTTAATTCAAACTAAAATGAAATATTTGGTTCTAGGGCTAGAGAAGAGAAGCCGGAAAATACCAAACTTCCTAAAAGTTTGTGTTTGGAACTAAATCAAAAGCATCAGAAACCTTAGTCACTGAATATATATGCCTGAAAACCTCTGTAGACTATAATTTGGGAGACTAATCTGGAAGCTGAGCTTGTACATGACAGTTATGGGAACCGAAAACACAGGTTCCATCTTGTCAAACGTCAGTATTTAACTTGCCTTCAAGTTGGAAGTTTGAAGAACTTTTGAATTCCACCTGTATAGTTGCCCCATGTGTGTTTACAGAATTTTAGAACATACCTTTCCTGTGTCTGTGAGCTATGCAGTTTTTGCCAAGGGTCAAATTAGGGTAATGTTTCAATTCTTAAGCTATATATAAAGAAATGATTTCTAACATTTATCAGCATTGTCAGTATGGTATACTAATTAGGATCATAGACTCTGAAACCAGAATGCCTGGATCGAATCCCAGCTCTGTCAATTAATGACTAGCCTTATGCACTTGAGCAAGTCATTTAACCTCTCTGTGCCTCTATTTCCCCATCTGTAATGGGAACTAATATTAATACCTATCTGAAGGTTGTTGGGAGGATTAAATGTAGTACTATACATAAAGCACTTAAGAATGGTTCCTGGCACATACTAGCACTATATTAAGTGTTGTGGTTATTATAGAATAGTTAGTTGTTACTTTGGCAGTGACCAAGGAATAAAGTACACGAACAAAAGAAACATATCTCTCAGAACTTATAGCTGAGGGAAGTGGAAGTGGTATAGTGGGCTTTAGAGTCACTCATGCTTAGATTCTAATCCTAATTCTGCCCCCTTTGCTTTGTGGTTTAAGCAAGCCACCTAACCCCTCTGAAGCTCAGTTTCTTTTACCTGTGAATGAGGAGTCACAATGCCTATCTTGCAGAGTTGTTATGAGGATGAAAGGAGACAATGTGTAAAGTGGTTGGCCCAGAGTAGATGCTGAAAAGATGAGAATGCTCTCTTACACCCCCTCTCCACTGTACAGCAGTATGGGCAGTTTGATTTCCTGTATGCTCTCGTATTCATTTGTTTGCAATCTTAGAAATTCTAAAATGCTTTACATTTGCTAACAACAGAATAAACAGCAGCTGTTTAATTGGACACACCTTGAAAAGTGTGTTGTCAGCTTTTGTGTCTCTCTTTGCTGTTTTGCGTTACTTGCTTTATCATTATGGTAAATCCCGTTAGAACCAAGATGGTAGACATTATTCATCAGTCATGGAATTGAACTGGGTTGTAGCCTCAGAATCCTTCACAGAATTCCAGGCAGCTACAATTAATTCATCAGACTTGGTACAGTAGTGAATCCTCTCTGCCTTAGAGCTTTCTAGAAGAAATGTTTATGGGATTATCAAAATAATATCTGGACTGTCCACTAATCCTCTGTCTCAAGATGTGGGTTTATCAACCTTATGACAAAGCAGAGTGGTCTTAGAGCATTTCCTAACAGATACTTATCTATATTATAACATTGTTACATAATGTGGGCATCTTTTAGACACCTTCTAGAGGAGATGCAATAGTTGTAAGAGTATAATACAGTGACTATAATGCAAAGATTATAATGCAATGACCCAAGCAAAAGTGTGCATCAGAATCAGCTGGAATGTGGTCTTAAAATATTCATGCTCTAGGCTTCACTATATATTTATTGAATTAGATTCATCAATAGATGGACCTAGACATGTGCATTTTGTAAAAGTATCCCAGATGATTCTGCTGTATGTACCACTGGTTAAAAATAACTAGATAGTGGCAAGAGTGTAGAGAATCAGGCATCCTCACACACTGTTGGTAGGAATGTAAATTGATATAGTACAGCCTATAAGAACAGTTTCGCAGTATCTATCAAAATTGGACATCTGTCCTATAGAAATACATATATGCACAAAGAAAGTTTCCTATAGACCTGTTTATAATATCAAATAACTGTGAGCAACTAAATGATTGTCCGTACACAAATGATTAAATACATCA
Organism: Ceratotherium simum simum; assembly: GCF_057802395.1. Classification (NCBI taxonomy): domain Eukaryota; kingdom Metazoa; phylum Chordata; class Mammalia; order Perissodactyla; family Rhinocerotidae; genus Ceratotherium; species Ceratotherium simum. The sequence goes on along the minus strand of NC_141927.1, from coordinate 34,864,133 downwards.
TACTAGATACCACGGTTGTTTACTGTGCAGCCATCTAAAGAATGATATATGTGTGAAAATTATCTGTATGTGCTGATGTAGAAAGATATCTAGGATATATTGTTAGGTTGAATAAGCAAGTCACAGAATAAACCCTATTTTAAAAATTTTATATGTAAATATGTAGAGAAAGATTTGGAAGAATACCCACCAAAGTGTTTACAGTGGTTATCCGTGACATAAAGGAATGGGAATGATGGAGGGGGAGAGGAATAGGCCTTTTTCCTTTTGTATTTAAAATGTTTGCAATAAGATTTTATTATTTTTGTAATAAGGAAAAGAAACACTGGACAAAACATGAATGATTTAAAGGAAGCTCGTATGGAACCTAATTTGTGTGTGTCAGGACACTGCTTATTTTGCAAATACCAGTTTTAACCTGAGACTTACAATCTATAATCTCTAACTTGGGAAACAGAAAGGGATGTCAAAACTATTTTGCATGTTTGCAAAGAAAATAAAATTTTGTTACTAAAGTTATTATGAAAGTAATTGAGAGTTTCAAACAGATAAGCTTATTTAAGATATAAAGTATTTGCCCTGTGTCAGAATTATATTGGCTATCTGCTTTAAAAATATTTGGTGTCTATGCATAGCTGGATATGAAAATTGGGTTCCGAATATTTTAGTTTAATCCTTTTTCAATTGATTAGCCACTAGCCTGTGAAGATATTAACACCTTTTAATTTTTTCTTTTAAAACTTTAGGCCCGATGAGAGAAAGGGAAAGTTAAGGATGCTGGAGCAGAACAATGGATTTCTCTTTCTCTTTCATGCAAGGGATCATGGGAAACACAATTCAGCAACCACCTCAACTCATTGACTCCGCCAACATCCGTCAGGAGGATGCCTTTGATAACAACAGTGACATTGTTGAAGATGGTGGCCAGACACCATATGAAGCTACCTTGCAGCAAGGCTTTCAGTACCCACCTACAACAGAAGATCTTCCTCCACTCACAAATGGCTATCCACCATCAATCAGCATGTATGAAGCTCAAGCCAAATACCAGTCATATAATCAGTATCCCAATGGGTCAGCCAATGGCTTTGGTGCAGTTAGAAACTTTAGCCCCACTGACTATTACCATTCAGAAATTCCAAACACAAGACCACATGAAATTCTGGAAAAACCTTCTCCTCCACAGCCACCACTTCCTCCTTCGGTACCACAAACTGTGATTCCAAAGAAGACTGGCTCACCTGAAATTAAACTAAAAATAACCAAAACTATCCAGAATGGCAGGGAATTGTTTGAGTCTTCCCTTTGTGGAGACCTTTTAAATGAAGTACAGGCAAGTGAGCACACAAAGTCAAAGCATGAAAGCAGAAAAGAAAAGAGGAAAAAAAGCAACAAGCATGACTCATCTAGATCTGAAGAGCGCAAGTCACACAAAATCCCCAAACTGGAACCAGAGGAACAAAATGTAAGTTGAAACATCTTTTTGAAAAATTTTGTAATATTTCACATTTACTGGAAGTCCAAGAGATATTTTTCAGTTTTTATCTCTTCAAATATAAATACTTCTGATAACTTCTTTCTTCTAATCCCTAGCAAGGAGCATGGGATATTATAATAGGTGCTGAGTAAATATTTGTTGAATAAATAAATGGACGTCAATAGAGTGAAGAAATATTTTTAAAACATGTGGCACTTAAGAATCTTGCTTCTTATGTTTCTTTGTCTAATCGCCTCACTTATTTTTATTTGCTTATAATAAACTCCTGGTTTCTGAAGATGAAGAGGAAAGGCAAAGAGAAGGTGGTTAATTATATTGGTTTTCATTATTTTAGACCAACTTTTGCCAGTAGAGCTTGGATTTAACAGTCATTACTAATGCGTTTGCTACAGAATAACCTGAAGTAATAGTGGAACTCTTTTTATTAAAATCAGAGTTAGTATTCATGTATATTGATTAAAACTTCAGGTAGAGTTTTTATAAAAGTCATTCTTCATAGGTAAGTTAAGATACATGTTGCTGAATTTCTTAATATCTCTGAGGTTTCGGTATGAGTTTTCTTGATAATAGTAGGTATGTAACAAATCAGTTCTAGCTTGAATGGAGAGTTTTTAGTTAGTATTCTAATACATGGTATGAATTGAAGATGTTTCCCAGACATTGATTTGGGAAGAAATGAACAGATATTCTCTGTTCATTTTTGTGACAGTTGTCTGCTTTATATCTGGTATGCCTGAATGAGTTAATTTATTATCTTTTATTCAAAGAAATGTTTACCTCTTACCAACTCACCTTTCCCTTGGTACCTAGGTTCCAGTACTTCATACAACTCAGATGGGATCTTTTTCTAGAGTAAAGGTCACACTGGTTCTAGACTCGCACAAGTCCCACCGTGATATTTCAATATGTTTTTCTCATTTTTCTGTAGTTTTCTTATTCATTTAACAAATATATATTGAGTACCTACTGTGTGCTAGACACTTTTCTAAGAATTGAAAGTAGGGCAATGAATGAAAAGTAGAGATGCCAGCTTTCAGGGTGCTTATATTCTAATAAGAGGAGCCAGAAAATACATACATACATGTTTACACACACAGGTATGCGTATAAGTTCAGATAGTGTTAAGTGCTGTCAGAACTGGTCGATGAGATCAAGAGTAATCAGGGACACTTTAGCTATTCTGGTGTCTTAGTTCTGCATCTGTAAAATGAAAGCTTTAGAACTAAATGGTTTCTGAAATGTTTTTTAATTTCTTATGTCATTTATTAAATGACCCCCACAGAATTTAGCTCACATAATCTCTTATACTGACTATTTATTAAATAAATGAATAAATGGAATGAGAGAGGTTAACTTTTTGCACTCCAGATATGTTCACTGTAGCATTAGTTTCCTAGACCTTCAGTGAAAAGACACATGGTGCACCATGACCCTTGGGAATCACAAAAATGCATACAACCTGAATTTGGTTTTAGCCTAGTTCCTGAGAACTGTCTTACTGCCTCATCTTGCTTTTGCTCTAGAGAATCTGGCAAATAGGAGAATATCCAGTTTTACTTATTAGGCTAGACTTTTTGCCTGTATTGATAAACTGAATTAAAAATATATCTCAAAATAGAAATAGGGCTGGAAGCAATTAGAGGCAGGATAAGATAGTCTATGTTTCATATATACTTTTTGCTTTATTGGAATCTAGGGAGACATTCAGTGCAATGATATTTCTAGTAGTCACTTTGCAATGAGATTTTAAAGCCAGTTATGTCTTTGTTGGATATCTGGTATGCCTGGCTCTTTTATATTATTACTTAAACTTTTCAGTTAACTGTTATATCCAGGAATTAGAATAGTTAGATATAATTTAAGAGTTTTAGTTCATTGTCTTTATTAGTAAATCATGTGGGGCCTAATTTAATATTTCATTATTTAGGATCTTACAACACCTTGGGATAAAGGAATGTCAATTTGACTGTATAAATGTAGCAAGTGGCATTGATTGAACTAAATATTACCAAGACCATTGCCTGAAATTTTGGGGGAAAATCCAGGGTTTGTTCTTGTCTCTCCTTCTCCCCTCTGACCCTTTCTTCCTCTTTCCCTCTCTCCCCGCCTCCTCCTCTCTCCCTGCCTCCTTTCTCCCTCCCCCCATCCTTCTCATCCTCTTTCTCTCTCTCTCTCCCCGCCTTTCCTCCTCCTTTTTCTTTCAAAGAAGTAAGGTAAAGGGCTAAGTTGTTGTCCATTGAATTTTGATTAATTAAAATTTTATCACACCTGGGGCTATTATAAGCCTAAGAGATGGGTGCCATAAAAGTTGTCCTCCATTCTGGTAACAGAATTTTACAGCTAGAACTCCAAGGCTCTTGCCTGTTATTAGTGTCATGCTTTTACTAAGCTATACAGATGACAAGTAATGTGCACGAATTAATCTGCTTTGTAACCTTATATGTTTTTTAATTGAGTTCCCTTAACTTGAACATCTGTTTTACTTCCTTCAGGACAGTTTTATTTTTGGTGTGTTTTATTTTATTTTTATTTATTTATTTATTTTTTTGTGAGGAAGATCAGCCCTGAGCTAACATCCATGCCAATCCACCTCTTTTTGCTGAGGAAGACCGGCCCTGAGCTAACATCTATTGCCAATCCTCCTCCTTTTTTTTTTTTCCCCCCTTTTTCTCCCCAAAGCCCCAGTAGATAGTTGTATGTCATAGTTGCACATCCTGCTAGTTGCTGTATGTGGGACGCTGCCTCAGCATGGCCGGACAAGCGGTGCGTCAGTGCGTGCCCGGGATCCGAACCCAGGCCGCTAGTAGCGGAGCGTGTGCACTTAACCACTAAGCCATGGGGCCAGCCCCCTTTTTAAGTGTTTTAATATTTGATACCCTTCTGCTTCCTGGTTGTCACTAGGGATCCAAGCCCTTGGTGTTTAGCATTGTAGAGGGCTTAGAAGTGAAAGAGAAGCCTGAGTCTGCTGACGCCACTGGACAGCTCCCCTCCCCCAGACACCTTAGGGAAGCATATTGAGAACTGTGTGCCTGGAGAAAAAGTTTGAAATGATTGTCCTCAAGCTGGATTTATATTTTATATATATATATATATATTTTTTTTTCCCCCTTAAAAGCCCACTCATGGGTTCTTTTTCAAGCAAACAAAATCTCATGTAAATACACTTCAGGATTTCACTCACTACTTTTTTCTTTTTTTTCTTAGTATTTGATCTACAAGTCTTTCCTCCCAATCCTGTGCTGTTTGGCCTTCTAAAGAGTGGCTGTTATTTGGAACAACCTAAGTATATCTTCTCCACAATGAAAATGTGTCCAAACATCTAGGCAGCAGGGGACCTGAGATCACTACTGAAATTGTATATTTTGTAAAGCTGCTTTAGCTGTTTTTCCTCCCACCAAATTAGAAACATGTGGAAATGTTTCTGAACGTCTTCCTTCTTGGCAGGTGTAATGCCTCAGGCATGTGAGTGTAGGCCCTATTCAAACTTTGGTCTTCCACTAGCACCTCCGTGGGCTTATCCACTAAGGCTAGTGTCATTAACTCTTAGCTTGCCGTTTTCACTTACAAAAAGCCAAATAACTGGTGCAGACCCATTAGCACTAAGTTAAAGGTCATATTTGGTTCTCTAGCCTCAGAGTATTAGGTCCTAAAATTCTTAGAAACTGTTCATATGCAAAATGTTCCTTTTGTACAGACTTTTTTAAGATTACTTAAGCAATTATTCTGAAAGTAAAAGAAAAATGCACGAACCATTTATTGTCTTTAAAATTTTCTTTCCACCTTAAATATTGACGTAAGTTTTGGGTTCTTTTAGAGAATACGATTTTGCTTAATGTTTTGAAAATTATTAAAGAGTTTGGAAATCTCCCAGATTTGATGCATATTATTCATCTTAATAAATCTCTTGGGTTTTAATAAAAGTACTAGACCAAATTTTTTTTTTTTTTTTTTGGTGAGGAGATCAGCCCTGTGCTAACATCTGCCAATCCTCCTCTTTTTTTGCCGAGGAGGACTGGCCCTGGGCTAACATCTGTGCCCATCTTCCTCCACTTTATATGGGATGCCGCCACAGCATGGCTTGCCAAGCAGTGTGTCGGTGCGCGCCCGGGATCCAAACCTGCGAACCTCAGGCCGCCGCAGCGGAGCGCGTGCACTTAACCGCTTGCGCCACCGGGCAGGCCCCCGACCAAATTTTTTTAAAGGAATATTTAGGATAATGTAATTTTATTTTAGCTACTCTCTTAACATATTTTTTTCCTGTTTAGGAAACTTCCTGCGATTCTTTCCTGGAATATAGGTCTTTGTATGTGGAATCAACTAAAAATGTAAAAACGTGTTATATACCCATAAAATCATAAGTTTAAAATTAGGATGACTTGAACACGAAAGAGAGCTAACTCACTGTCATCTTGTTCTCTGATGCTTTCTCTTCCTAAAGCAACACTATTAGTACCAAAAAGTGTATCTTCTGTCCTTACTTGATTTTAATCTCTTTTAAAGCTTATCTATCCTTTGAACAACTGAAGAAAAATGATTTTATACCCAGAAGTATTTTATCCGTTGGCATTTTCTGACTCCTTATTTTTCTTGACTCCTAAGCATTTGACTTCCATTGACTATTTCGTCTTAAAAACTTCCTCCCTTCTTAATTGGTTTTTGTGGTACTATGCTATCTCTTGGTTTATCCTCTTACCTTTCTTTTGAGCTCAAGTCATAGATCTCTAAATGCCTACTAGATATTTCTGTTTTGCTCACACATTAGCACATTTTACGATGTATATTCCCTTTCTATCATTGCAGCATCCTTATTTGACTTCTTTTTCCTTCTTTTATTTATTTAGTATTGAAAGCTTAAAATAAACCTTCTTGGGCTTCTTTCTCTCCCTTGCCATTTCTTTCCATTTAAAATGACTGCACATGGGCCGGCCCCGTGGCTTAGCGGTTAGGTGTGCGCGCTCTGCTGCTGGTGCCCCGGGTTCGGATCCCGGGCGCGCACCCACACACTGCTTGTCCAGCCATGCTGAGGCCGCGTCCCGCATACAGCGGCTGGAAGGATGTGCAGCTGTGACATACAACTATCTACTGGGGCTTTGGGGGAAAAAAATAAAATAAATAAAATCTTAAAAAAAAAATAAAATAAAATGACTGCGTAAAAAATTTCAATTCTATGAAAGTGATTTTAATAGTGTTTCAAGCCAGCCTGAAGGAAATGTGAACAATCTGGAACAAACCAAAAAATCAAAAAAAGATAATACATTTGAATAATAAAAAGATTTTGAAGGAAATCCTGTCTTTAATCTAGAAAGGGAAAAATGTTAATGGGCTACAGGCCATCTCTTACAATAATAGGATTCTGTTGTTTGGCAAAGATTAGTCACTCCTTATCTATCTGCCCTCAAAAAGAGTTCTAGAGATCCCTTGCACCCAGACATCATGAAGATTGAACGTGTGGAGGAGGATGACTCGCTTTCTTGGCCACATATGTGCTTCCTGCTGTAGCTTGAGAATGAAAGGCTGAGGTGAAGGCTTAAGCTACATCTGTAGACTGAAATGAAGCTGCCAAATGGGCCGATGCAAATGTGGACAGTATTTCTAAACTGCTTTATCCTTACACTAGTGATCAGGAAAACAATTTTCATTTGAACATAGATTTTTCTTTTCTTGTTCAGTGAGTGGGTCCTGTTGGATTAGATATTCATGGTACCCCACAGATGCAGCCAACAGAGCTAGTTTTGTGCCCTTCAACAAATGGCCACTACCTTCCTTCACCTGGGCCATGTCCAGTATTTCCAGAAACCTCCTAAGTAAACAGTCTGCCTTCTGTCTTGCTCCCTCCCAGAATATACTCCACATAACAGCTAACGTGATCTTTTAAAAACATAAATTGGCATGTGTTACTTTATGTATTACTCTACCTAATCCTCTTCAGTGGCTTTTCATTGCACTTAAGATAAAACACTTGACCCTGGCCTGCAAGACCCTCAAAATGTAGCCTGCCTCCCCACTCTCATCTTGTAACCTCTCTCCTCTTTGGGGCAGTGAAGTCCATGGTAATGGCCTTCTTGAAGTTTTTACCTTTTTTAAGCTCAGGGACCTCACACATGCCAATCCTTCTCTCTGGAGTGTTCTTTCCCCCACTTTTTACTAGACTCCCTCTTCTTCCTTTGAGTCTCAGATTATAATTTACTTTCTCAGAGAGGCCTTTCCTGACCGTCATATCTAAAGATACACACTCACACACACACACACGAACACCATTATTTCTCTTCATACATTTACATTGTATAAGTGTATGTTTGTGTTTTTATTTGTTTAATGTCTGTCTGTCCTACCTAGCTGTAAGCTCTTGAGGCCAGGGATCACATCTGTTTCACCCTTGTGTACTCAACTTCCACAACAGTGCCTGGAAAGTCGTGGGCAATGTTGAATGAATGATTGATACTTGGGGTTTGGGATATTTGTCTGGCTTAGCATTTCCTAACAATTAAAAACTTTCTAACAATTTCTTTTATTTAATGAAACTTTGTTTTTACAACAGTGTCTTGAATATCTTTGAGAATTTTAAGTAGCTTCTAGAATTAGCCATATGTTTTAGTGGAATTAAGACCTAATTTGATGGATATATCCCTATTTTTAAGCCATCTAAATCAAAGTCTGTTCTTTGACAAGTGAGAAATTTTTAAAAATCTTTTAAATTACAAAGTAATTTGCTTTTTACAGAAAATGTAAATAATATAAAAGTATAGATCTTCCCTCACCATTTCCTTAATCTTGTTCCCCAAAGATAACTACTCTTATCAATTTGGTGTACAATATATCAAATATTTTTCAAGGCATATACAGACTATTTTTAAATAAAAAGTGGAAAGATGTTGATAGACATGTAGATTACTGACATGATATAGTGCTGTAGTTACCATCCCTCTGCTTAGATTTTGTTTTGTGTATTTCTGTAGAATAGGTTCCTAAAATACAGTTGCTAGATTGAAGAGTGTACATATTTTGAATTTTGATAGATCCTTCCAAATTACCTCCCCAAAGGGTTGTAGGAATTAATTTTTAAGTTACATATTTGTGGGTTTTATGATTGGAAAAGTAATGTTGATTATAGACAATTTGACAAATATAGAAAAGCACACCCCAAAAAATCACTTATTCCATCATCTGGTGGTATCCTTCTAGTCCTTTTTTCTGTGCACATAAAAAAATTATTTTTCCAGGCTAGCCCAGTGGCGTAGTGGTTAAGTGCGTGGCTCCGCTGTGGGGGCCTGGGGTTCAGATCCCGGGCGCGGACCTACGCACCACTTGTCAAGCCGTGCTGTGGCGGAGTCCCGTATAAAGTGGAGGAAGATGGGCTTGGATGTTAAACCAGGGCCAGTCTTCCTCAGCAAAAAGAGGAGAATTGGTGACAGATGTTAGCTCAGGGCTAATCTTCCTCACAAAAGAAAAAAAATTATTTTTCCACGATTGGAATAATACTATACAAACTGCTTTGCAATTTGCTGTTTTCAAATAACATTATGTTGTTATTTTTCCATGTCATTTTAAAATTTATTTATATTATTCCACTATCTAGTTATAATTTATTTAATTCTACATTTTTGGACATCTAGACTGTTGCTAATATTTGCTCTTAAAAATAGCACTGGTGTGCATATCTTTGTTCTTATATATATATATTTTTATACCTCTCAATGCTTTTTCTTTTTTTTTAATTTTATTTATTTATTTTTTCCACCAAAGCCCCAGTAGATAGTTGTATGTCATAGCTGCACATCCTTTTAGTTGCTGTATGTGGGACGCGGCCTCAGCATGGCCGGAGAAGCGGTGCGTCGGTGCACGCCCGGGATCCGAACCCGGGCCGCCAGCAGCGGAGCGCGTGCACTCAACCGCTAAGCCACGGGGCCGGCCCTCAGTGCTTTTTCAATATACATTTTTAGAAGTGGATTTGCTGGGTCTGAGTCTGAAAATTTAAGGCTTTTCATACGTATTGCCAAATTGCTTTCCAGAGAAATGCCAAGTTACATTTTACTGGCAATCTCACAGTGCCCATTTTTCTGCACTCTGGTGGGTTAAAAAAAAAACACACATAAGAAATTAAGTTTTAAAAATAATAAAATAAGAAATGGGAAATATAGCTGTGGTGTGGAATAGAAAATGAGTATTAAGACACAGCCTCATGTACTGTGTAAGCTGTATTCTTATTCCTTACATTATTCAGTTAATAAATATCCTTTATTCTCTTCGCTATTTAGTTTTCTTTGACTCTTTTTTGTGTATGTCACAGTTCTTTGGTTTGCTGCCATTTTATTCTTTTCACCTAGAGACCAAATGAGAGGGTTGACACGGTATCAGAAAAACCAAGAGAAGATCCAATTCTAAAAGAGGAAACCCCGGTGAGTTGCTTTATTGAATACTGTCTAACCGGGCCGGCCCCGTGGCGCAAGCGGTTAAGTGCACATGCTCCGCTGCGGCAGCCCGGGGTTTGCCGGGCCGGATCCCGGGCGCACACCGATGCACCGCTTGGCTAAGCCATGCTGTGGTAGCGTCCCATATAAAGTAGAGGAAGATGGGCACGGATGTTAGCCCAGGGCCAGTCTTCCTCAGCAAAAAAGAGGAGGATTGGCATTGGATGTTAGATCAGGGCTGGTCCTCCTCACACACACAAAAAAAAAACTGAATACTGTCTAACCAAATACAGTGTAAGAAAGTGAAAGCAGAGTCATTAAAGTACAACACATTTAACACATTATTACAGTTACGTACTTCATTTCAGAAGTTAGACTGAAATAAATCTTGAAGCTGGTTTAAGAGGTAGATATTTTCAGTAAATTATTTTCCTTTTCAAAACTATAGCCGCTTTTTAATAGATTTTGTGAATTCTCAAGATGCCTCATCAATAATTTGGCAATTAGAAACCATCAATCCTATTTTCAATGTTTGGAGTGGGGCTTATTAATTATTTTCCTCCTCTTTTTTTCCCTTTTGCTAGTTATAGATAGCAAGTATCAGAGAAAAGTATGATGGAAGATAAATTTACATGGTTAGCATGTTTAATGTACTTTGTACATAGTTTCTTTTTTTAAATTTTTCTGCTGATGAAGTTTTATGACCTTTTCCAATAGGTTCAGCCGATATTATCTTCTGTTCCAACAACAGAAGTGTCTGCCGGTGTTAAGTTCCAGGTTGGCGATCTTGTTTGGTCTAAGGTGGGAACCTATCCTTGGTGGCCTTGTATGGTTTCAAGTGATCCCCAGCTCGAGGTTCATACCAAAATTAATACAAGAGGTAAGAAAAGGCATAAATAGAAATTAAGTAAAAGGTTGGGGAAAGTGAATCTGAAATGTTGTGAATGAATATAAGAATACACACATGCTATATAATCTGACACCACAATATACATAGTTATATCAATTTTTAATAACCAGTGAAATAATTATGGTCATCTTAACTGGCAGAGAGCATCTACAGCTGATATAGTCCTTGTTTTCCCTTATAACACCCTGCATTTGTTTTATAATTTTTTTCACACTTCTTTTTTTAAAAAACCTTAATCTGACTGACCTCTCATATGAATTCCAAAAGAAAGCAGATAGATAAGTAATAAAATGTCTTATATGAGCTTAATAGGCGTTTGGGCCAAGATTTCTTTGAACATTTATATTTCATCTTTGACTCCTATGGATAGTAATTTTTTACCCAGACTGGTGCTTTTCTTCCTGATAAATTTTGCAGGATGCTTTTTCCTCCTTCACTCCATTTTTGAATCTTTAACTTTACTGGGACATCCTAATAAATTCAGTATGACATAGAAGTATAGCTTGAATCTAGCTATATAGCGTAGAATCCTACCTTAGGAATGTTAATAAATATTAAGGAAAGATGTGTTCTAACTTTTTCTTACTCCTTTTCCTGGGTTTGACCAAAACATGTAGATTAGATTCCTGAGATTCTAGCGTTTGGAATGGACTTGCTTAGTAGCCAGAGAAAGATTTGAGTTTGGAATTTTTTTCTGGGTATTTGCTTTGTGAACTCACTCTTGTTACATGTTGAGTTCTTTATTATCTGTGACAACTTTGTACCTATTTCTTTTCCTCTCACTTTAAACTTTGTATCTTGGTCCCAGTTCACTGTTATAAGTCTAGCAAGTCAGATTTGTGACAGGATCAGCCATATCTGTAACTCTTGTGCTACACAGCCAGGAGTTCTGCAGTGGTGTGGAAGGCAATCACCTTGTCATTATAACCTGCTAATTAAAGCTTGGGGTAACTGGACGCATCAATGGGACAGAAGTCAAAAAAAACACAACATGGTTGAATGTCTACTTTTGTGCAAGGCACGCCGTGTTAAGCAATTCTCTTACATATTTTCTTATGTAGGCCTCATAGCAGAACACTATGGAGTAGGTACTATTGTTATCCTTATGTTTCATATAAGTAAGTAGAGTCTCAGAGAAATCTTATTCCATAACCTCCACTCTTAAACACTACTCTATATTAGAGGGAAAGTGATTGAATTCACCTAGTTATAATTTACAGAGGTTGGGGGGAGGCAGTCCTGGTTCCTTCATCTTAAGAGTATTGGACTAGTAATCTCTGAAGCACCTTGCAGCTTGAATAATCTATGATTCTATGAATGGGAGAAGAAAGGAACAAGGATTTCCCAAGAGGGCCAAGCCTTCTTAAATAAAGCAATTCATGTCTATACCTGGGCCTCCAGAGCACTCTAAGATATTATATCATGTGAGAGTTGTAGTTCTTCAATTCTCTCCTCTTAGAAAAGCATCCTTTTGAGATTATATAGTTTCACATTTAATTACTTTAGGAAAACCTGCTAATTTCAGCTTTTTTATAGGGTACAAATGAAAGCACAATTCATGCCTCATCTGTATTTCAAAGGAAGTATTTAAATTTAGTTTTATGAATTAATCTAATCTCATCTGGTACCCCCTAGGCAGTCTCCTACTTTAGTGCTGGAAAAACTGATTTTCTTTGTATTATTGAGGAAACCAAAAATATGAGAATTTAAGAAATCTGAGAATTTAGGTTTAAAAAAATGCATATTCTGATGTTTCAAATTTTCTCTTTTTCTACAGTAGTTTTTTAAATAATAGCTTTCTTGAGATATGATTTATATACCATAAAATTTACTCTTTTAAAGTGTGCAATTCAGTGATTTTTAGTACATTTACAGAGTTATGTGGCCGTCACCACAATATAATTTTAGAACATTTTCATCAACCCAAAAGAGAAATCCCGTATCCATTAACAGTCACTCCCCATTCCTCTCTTCCTCCCCCAGCCCTAAGCAGCCGCTGACTGCTTTCTCTCGCTTAGATTTGCCTTTTCTGGACGTTTCATATAAATGGAAGCATACAATCTGTGGCCTTTTGTGTCTGGCTTCTTTCACTTAGGCTAATGTCTTAGAGGTTCCTCTATGTTGTAGCATCTATCAGTACATCAGCTCTTTTTATTGCCAAATAACATTCCACGGTATGGCTATGCAGTGCAGTTTTAAATGAAGTAGTTTTCTAATAGTTTTTCTGAAACCCAAAAAAACACGGCATAAAACTTAATTTTTACTTTGTAAAATTCATCTTCATTATATGTAGTAATCATTGGTTTCCATATTGTTATTAGTCAGTATTGTTATTAGTCAGATTCTTAGCACTGGAAAATATATTAACGGTTTTCACACATAAAGATATAATTCCTTGTAAGAGCATGTTGAAAGATGTTTGGATCACATGTCTATTTTAAGTTATATTTCATTGTTTAGGTCTCATTTTAAGTTTAAAAGTTAAAAATGAAATGTTTTTTCTGCTTATAACAATACAAAAATATATATAGTCAGAAGCAAAAGGTGTCCATAGTCTAATCCTCCAGATATGTAACTAGTATTACGAGTTTGAGAGTGATTCTTTTCCTCTATGCATATTGTAATTAATAGACACAAAAATAAAGATTTTACTGAGAGTTTTAAGTGATATCACATTATACCTATTGTAACTTTTAATTGTAATATATTTTTTTAAGTTTAAAACTGGATGATTTTACCTTTGTATTATTTTTCTTATATAAAAACATTTCATCAACATTTTTCTGTTGGAAATTTAGCCTATTATTCAGAGACGGATGTGTTTGGTTCTCAGTCTCTCAGGTCTTTAGGTTTTTATTTCACTCTTATTTTATAGTTTTCCAGCCAGCAGGAAACAAAGTGCTAACAAAGAGGCAAATTGATTTGTTTCATCTGTAGTAAATGATTTAATGGAGGAAGAAGTTCAAAATAAAGATTAAAATGAGATTATATTATCTGTGAGTTTTAGTTTTTATGTTTTTAACTATAAAGTCCTCTGGGATTATCTGTTTGCTTCTGAGTAACTGACTCTGACTTTTGGAAACAGATTATGTCCCATGTTCTTTTTACCCTATCACCTGTCCCCATCACCCTGTCCTCCAAACTTACCTGTTAGTTTAGGTTATATTTCTGTTTTTGTCCCTCAGAACCCTTGGACTTTTGATAAACTTTCTTTGATTAATTATAATCAGATTTGTGCTTGGCACTTCCTTCTCAGATTAGATGATACGGAAATCTGAGTTGTGTGTGTGTGTTTCTGTCTTCTCATAGGCTATTTTACATATTTTCAAAATAATTCCTTAGATAATTTCCTATTAATGTCTAATAAAATTAAAAATTTTCAAATCCAAGAAATACTCGATTTCAGATAACTAAGTTCAATCTAAGACTATACCCACATTTTTCTAGTCAGGATCTGCTTATTGCCTTTCTCTCCCTACTTGAATTATCTTGAATTCCCTGAGAACGGTTTCTACATTTCTCTGTTAACTTGATACTTCAGAGAAGATTTTCAAACTAGCTTTAGTAAAGGACCAATTTTTGTTTTTGTTTTTAAATTTCCAGTCCACCAAAGACCAATATTTCTGTAAAATACAATAAAATTAACTATGAGAAAAATGAAAGGCCTCCTTGTCCAAAAAAATACATAGGATAAGACCCCTGATCATGCGCCAAGATGTCATGGCAATGTCCAATTAGCATAGTTTTTAAATGCTTATTCTAACTTGTGTGCTTATTTTGTCACAGACTGGCTTGTTCTGGGAACCACACTTTCAGAGTAGCACTACTCTGGAGAAACGGTTCTCAGATGTTTTGGTCCCAGAACCCCTCTACTCTTAAAATTTGAGGACTCTAAAAAGCTTTTGTTTACCTGGGTTATATCCTTTACTGTTTATTTTAATTTAGAAATTAAAGCTGAGAAATTTAAAAATATTTACTAATTCACTTTAAAATAACCCATTATATGTTATCATTAATTATGTTTTTCTGAAAAATAACTATTGTCTCAAAAAAATTAATGAGAAGAATGGTATTGTTTTACATGTTTGCAAATCTCTTTAATGTCTAGCTTAAGTGAAGACACCCGATTCTTGTGTCTGCTTCTACATTCAATCTGTTATGATTTGTTTTGGTTGAAGTATATGAAGATAATCTGGCCTCACATAGATGTGTAGTTGGAAAAGGGGAAGAGTAGTTTAATAGCTTTTTCAGATAATTGTGGATATATTTCTTTGATATTACACCAAAACTCAACAAGGGGTCGCTTAGTTGCAATGTGGAATCTGAAATCGATTTATCAATAAACTTTTTGTACTTTGTTTTTTGGGGGATTTTTTCTTTTTTTTTTTTTTTTTTTGGTGAGGACGATTAGCACTGAGCTAACATCTGTTCCCAATCCTCCTATTTTTGCTGAGAAAGATTGGCCCTGAGCTAACATCTGTGCCCATCTTCCTCTCTTTTTCTTGTATGTGGGACACTGCCACAGCATGGCTTGCTGAGTGGTGAGTACGTCCCCACTGGGGATCCAAACTTGCAAACCCTGGGCCACCGAAGCGGAGCGTGTGAACTTAACCATTATGCCACCCAGCCGGCCGGCTTTTTTTACTTTGTTACATTAAAATCCATTGGTTCCGTCTTGCACTTTGAATGGCTCTCTTACCTTTCATGATTTTTTAACATCAAACATTGGCCATTTAAAAAATATTGGTTTACCAAGTCATGCATATCTTCCAAATGTTGACATATTCCTTTATGGATATTTTTTTAAATCACATTATTTAACATAACCACATATTTCATCAGAAAATTCTTTGAATATTGGGAAGTTGGAAGACTCATAGGGGCAGATACTAGTTTTCCAAAATTCTAATTTTTGCTTGAAAGATCAAATTTTATTATTGGCAACAAATTCTGTCATTTGTTTTCTTTGAAGTGACAGACTTGCTGTGTTCATTTTTGAGGAAATAGCTGCCAAATGCTCAAGTGTAAATACCCATAGTTCTTCCGCCAGTCCTTCTTTCAAGTGAGGATGGCGTCACATGAGACAGTGGCCAGTGCAACTCAAACCGTCACATGAGTGCTTTTCCTTAAGATAACTGTTGTGCTTCAGTCTGCAGAAGTGCTTTATGCCTGCTTCCCATTTTGTCACATGGACTATTAAAAGGACATGTAGTCAAGGGTTGAGATTTAGTAAAATTAATAATTTTTACTGCTTTATCAAGGATATTAAGTAAAACTGGCTTTTTTTTTTTTTTTAACTGCCAGTGTATGGTTGTGAAGAATACAACCTTAGTATAGTTTGGTGTCACTCATTGCCTTTATTTGTGCTAAGATGCCAGCAGTCTTATCTTCCACCATTGCTCTTGCAGTATTAAGTGCAAATGTCAACATAGCGAAAAAGACAAATAACATCTTGGTATTATTATGAGGGTAGTTTTGACCTCACAGGATTCCTGAAGGAGTCTCAGTAGCCTTTCCTCCTCCACCCCCAGGTCTGGATACCACACTTTTATATAGCTAGAAAAGCAGTTTGTCTAGCACCTGGCTTTTAAAAGCCCAAGAAAAGATGTTATACATTTTTTGAAGGAAAAATTATTTTATACCCAAATTTGCTTGTAAAAGGGTTTGAGGCAAGTAAAAATTAAGTGTGTAACCAAGGTAACAAATCTGATAATTAGCAGAATTTCTGATTTTCTTTCTTTTAAAACTTGCTTTACTAACTTTAATCATTTGGGGTGATTTTTAAGTAATTGTTAGTTGTGTAATTGGTAGGTGCTGGATTATATCTTTGGACAATCCATGATGTACAATTTTTAATAGGAGTAATAATGCTAGGGAATCTGGGTTAGGTTCACATTTTTGACAAAGTATATGTGGATGCTTATGTTCTGAGATGGTTAATAAGAATTTTTACTTATAGGTGCCCGAGAGTATCATGTCCAATTTTTTAGCAACCAGCCAGAGAGGGCATGGGTTCATGAAAAGCGGGTACGAGAGTATAAAGGTCATAAACAGTATGAAGAATTACTGGCTGAGGCAACCAAACAAGCCAGCAACCACTCTGAGAAACAAAAGGTAACTGACAACATATTAACAATATCAATCGAATATGGTTTTTAAAGGACTTAATAATTTAGTAGAACTTTTCATACTTGAATTCAGACAATTATTAGAATGATTTATTATTTTAACTCCTTTCAGTTTTAATAATTTATTGGAACTGTGTCAATAAGTTTTAATGTCATATAAACAACATTATAGTACTATTAAAAATGTTATCTTCTTAATTCAATGTTGGATTCTATTTTGGATTGAATTAATGTGCATACGTCTCGTAGATGCTAGTGAAGTTTGGATTTTGCCACAGATTTTTATTCTTTTTCCTATTTCATCATCTTTCCATGAGTCCCCTTTATTCTTACTTAGGAAAATTGTTTTCTGAAAGTAAAGTTTTTAAAATACTTACTGAACATCTATTGTGAGACAGGCACTGTTTTAAGCATTTTTTATATATTCGCTTAATCTTCATAACTTAAATGAGGTAGATACTATTATTCCTATTTCTACTGATGAAGAAATTAAGGCACAGAAAAGTTAAGTAACTGGTTCAACCAAGGTTACATAAGTGATAGAACCAAGAAATATGTTTGATGTGGTGGTGGATATTTAAGAATTTTGACATGAATTCTCTCCTGATAATCTCTCTGGTTGGGATTTTTAAATTCAACTTATTTTAGTGTGGGTCTCTTGTGATTCAGAAATTTGTCATATTTTTATGCTTTAAAAGCTAAATTTTATCACAGAGGATTTTGATTGATTTTGTCAGACTTAACATTTTGTAGATTTATATACATCAGTATTTGACATATACTCTACCATCTCATAGTTTCATTAGCTAATTTCTAACTGCCTCAGTCTAACCCCGTGGATAATTCCTAATTGCTTTGGTCATCTCATAGACCTTTATTCAAAGTTTTCTTATCTGTCTTGCCAATCCAAAGTCTTCTGATCAGTGTGGACGTAGAGACCTGTGGAAACTGTGATTCAGGTTTATTTTTTCCTTCATGCATTCCTGCTTTCCTGCGTCTTGTCGGCTTTCGTTTGTTCCACAGAGCTCTGTCCTCTCTCTTCGTTCTGCTCCTGCTTGCATTATGGAACAGCCTAGCAGCACAGCTTCACATGCTGGCCCTCTGCCAGCTGACTGTTGCTCTCTGTAGCACCCCTGAGCTTTAGGCTGTTGTTTTTAATGTTGGTGTTTTATTGGCCACTGAAAGTCATCATTTCTGTAATCTTTCTTCTCTTTGTCCTCATTATTGCTAGCTTTTTATGACTATGATGTCAGAAGGACGACTCCCTCTTTGAGGGACTTGTGCAGCAGAGTGGTCAACAAAGGATATATAAAAGAGAGTAGACCTGCGTGTCATCTGATAGTAATCCTGATTTATCAGAGTTACGGAGTTATAACATGTCATTTATTTGACTGAAGAGCCTGAAGATATTTATGTATACTAGAAAGATGACAAGATCACATGGGAAATACATATTGGTTTAAATATACCTGTTAGATTAAAACATGTACGATAATGCTTGTATCTTTTTTTTAAAGATTCGGAAACCCCGACCTCAGAGAGAACGTGCTCAATGGGATATTGGCATTGCCCATGCAGAGAAAGCACTGAAAATGACCCGAGAGGAAAGAATAGAACAGTATACTTTTATCTATATTGATAAACAGCCTGAGGAGGCTTTATCCCAAGCGAAAAAGAATGTTGCCTCCAAAGCTGAAGTTAAAAAACCCCGAAGACCAAGATCAGTGCTGAATACCCAGCCAGAACAGACCAATGCAGGTGAGGTGGCCTCCTCACTATCAGGTACTGACATCCGGAGACACAGCCAGAGGCGGCACACGAGTGTGGAAGAGGAGGAGCCCCCTCCTGTTAAAGTAGCCTGGAAAACGGCAGCAGCGAGGAAGTCCTTACCCGCTTCCATTACCATGCACAGAGGGGGCCTGGATCTGCAGAAGTGTAACATGTCTCCAGTTGTGAAAATTGAACAAGTGTTTGCTCTTCAGAATGCTACAGGAGATGGGAAGTTTATTGATCAATTTGTTTATTCAACAAAGGTACCTCCTTTTTTCATGGGTTTTTGGGGGGAACAGTATTTAATAAATAGTCAACCTTGGCATTTAAAAAAAAACAAACAACACAAGGTCATAATTTAAATATCCTTTGTATCCACTGCATTTGAAATGTGTAGTCAGTTTACTCTAAGATGGACCAGGAAAGACATAAGCAAAAAGGCTATGTTGTTGTTCTTTTTTTCCCCTCTTTTGTAATATCCCCATCTGTACTAGATTAATCTTGAGCTGTGCAGCCAAAATTGAGCTTTGCTCCCTAAAGTCTTGGGAAAAAACTGGGCACTTTGCCTGTTTCTAGTTTGTAAATTTTTCTCAGTTGCAAAGTGTGCTTCTTACTAAATCATTTTTGTCAGTTATCTGAATTAACCATTGTAATGATTGTACCTGCTGATCTGTTTGGTCGCACCAGCAATTTTGTTAGACTCACGTTGGCTTGGGATAGCTAATGCGTTTTAGAAAAATACCAGAACTATGTTTGTTCTACAACAATTAACTGTGGTGATACTTGGGTAATGGGGTGAAAATGGCCTCTTCAAACTGAATGCCTCCATCAGCCAGCCCTGGGCCTCCATTTAGGGCACTTAAACACTTTAGCTTTAAGACTTGAAAACTCTTTCATAACCTTTGTAATATTTATTCCCTATACCTCCTCACTACCCTCCCAGCCCATACCACAATCGTGGGCCTGTGAATTAGATTTAATGGCACCTCATAAATGTGTACTTTTAAAGAATTCTGTGCTTATTTCCTAACATTGTCATATGCTTATAAAATAATTAAATATAGGTATGCCTCATTAGTGATAATTTTCCTAGAGAGAAGTGTAAGGTCCTCTCTTAACCTGTTTTTGCCTGTAGGTTCAGCTGATTTCAGTAAGGCTAAGCTACTGGGAAAACTTAAGTTACAGTCCCCACTTGGTTCTGCTGATAGCTTTGAACAGCAAATGAATACTTTGCATTTTTTTTTAAATCCAAATTGGCTTTATTCTTGGAATTAGTTTTTATCTGCTTTTGGATGCACAAATCAAACTTTGTCACTCCCCCTCCAAAGAGTGCTACTTAAATGAAATTTGAGATAAAACTGATCTTTTAAAAGGAAAGCTTTAAAAATACATAAATATTTATAAATCACTCTTTTATTTCATTGCATTAAAAATACTTAAAATGAGACAGAAGTGTAATTGTACCTACCTTCTCTCTGCTCAAAGTTGCTTATTGGGTGCACATTTTGGTCACCATGAGTGGCATATTTCTGTATCTAAGGATATTCTTGTCTTTCAAGATGCGTTGACAGTTTTATCTGTGTAGTAGAGTACTTGACCAAATAGAAAGGACTAGAGTTCTCTTACTGTGATATGAGTAAAGGGAGAGACTATTCAGACCAGAAAATATTTTGTTTTTGACAGAAAACTAGGTAGTACAGGTTCATTTGTTTACATTTGTTCCACAATGATAATAGGTGATAGATATTCATCATCTAGACTTAGACAAAGTTTTTTTTTCCCCATGTAGTCTCATTTTATGTTTTAGAATACATCCTGATGACTTAATAAAATTGTTCTGATAATGGCTAAGACAATAAATTAACTGCAATCAAAGACCATACAAAATTCAACCAAATTATGATCATCTTAAGCTATCTTTCTAAGCAAATGATGCCATTTTCCCCTGGTAATCACCTGTTTTTTTAATTTATTTTGAAGGGAATTGGTAACAAAACGGAAATAAGTGTCAGGGGACAAGACAGACTTATAATTTCTACACCAAACCAGAGAAATGAAAAGGCAACTCAGAATATGTCATCTTCTGAAGTGACATCTGGTTCTACAGGTGGGTATGTATGAGGAGTAGATAGAGCCATTGTGAGGGGTCATAGTTCTATTCTACTGTAACATAGAAGCTATGTACCTAAGAAACTTTTAGTTATCACAATCAAAATATATTTAAATAAACTATAAAAGCAGTTATTTCAATAGGAAAGAATGGTTTCAAGGCTAGAAAGCCTTATTCATAGTAACAGGAATTTACTGGGGTTTTTTTTACTTATTTACTTATTTTTTCTACAGGAATTTAAATGATAGGAGGGTTTTATGATTAAGAGTATAGTTATAAAACCTATATATATCTGAGTAAATGCACCGTTTGATTATCTCTGTTTGCCTGAGAATAACAGCTTTACTTTTCCAGCACTATTAACACATTCTTACCATTTCCTCTTTTATCCCCTATTGGAAACAAATTGGCGGGTGCCCATGCTCTTTTCATTATTCTTAGGCGTGTTAGATGTTAGTAGCTGAGGGGCCTAGGGCATAACTCTCCTATTATAATCTGTTCTCTGATTAACAGATACCATGAATTGAAAATCAAGCTAGGGGCTGGCCCAGTGGCATAGTGGTTGAGTTCCATGTGCTAGCTTCAGTGACCCAGGTTCTCGGTTTTGGATCCTGGGCACGGACCTGCACCACCCATCAAGCCATGCTGTGGCAGGGACCCACATACAAACTAGAGGAAGATGGGCACAGGTGTTAGCTCAGGGCGACTCTTCCTCAAGCAAAAAAAGGAAGATTGGCAACAGGTACTAGCTCAGGGCCAATCTTCCTCACCAAAAAAAAAAAGAAAAGAAAAGAAAATCAAGCTATATTATTCTTGCTTAAAGGAGAAATGCCTATATTCAGTAAGATTGTGCCTTTGGAATAGTCAAAGTAATTTTTATTAAGAGACTGACTTACTAAGGACCTTAGAGTTTCACTGAGTGTCTGGTGGGTTTGGTTCATACAGCCATCAAGAAAAGAGTTAGATGTCAGCTAGCTTGGTCATTTGGAATCCTAGTTTAAGAGAAGGGAGTTTGTTACACTTTGTTCTTTTAAAAATTTTTTGAAATCGAAGAAGTGATCAAATAATTTTCTAGAAGGATTAAAGTCTTACAACCTGAGGTAGTAATCTTGAATCAGTAGTAACTCAGGCAAACCTGTGATTGAGTGGCACTAAGGGGTAAATATTTTCGTTAAGGGAAATGTTGAGTAAGATTCTCATTATTATAAAAGCTAGAGAAAAACAGTCATTGTTCAAGAAAGGACTTGGGCTAGCTTTCTTAGGAAAAAAAGTGATGAGGGCTGCAGACAGGGAGAGGTGGTGGCAGAGGAAATGGGCGTGTATTGGATGGGGCATATTAAACAGCATGCCTTTATGCAAAGTTGAGGTAGGAAAGGAAGCTCCAGTAAAGTAAGGAGGGAGTTGCAAAGTCCAGAACCAGATTTGCAACTTGTATCATTTCAAAATACTGTATAAAAAAATGAAATCATAATGTTGAAGGAATGAATAAATGGACTTGGAAGATTTTACGTTACTTAGCCATAATTGAAATGTTTGTTCCCTTCTTTGACTGTTAAAAGAATCTTTTGGCCTCAGCTCTCCCTAGTTAGGTATATCAGTTTCGTTACCTTTCTTTACACCAAACTGTTGGTAATTTGTCTGAATTTAAGTGTGACACTTAAGACTAGGAGGATCTTTATGTAAACATCTGCATTCTCCTAACTAGGGAGAAAGTAAATTCTTCATATAATATTAGACTGATCTTAAATAGTATACGTTTATTTTTAAAAGACCTTGTTTTTTCCTTCCCCTCAGCTACTGAACATTTTATTTTCATGTAGTCTTTTCATTGTAAGATTTAAGTTCTATGAATTTTCTTTTTCTTTTTTTTTTTAAGTGAAAGGTAAAGTGGAAGGTTATAATTCTTTATATCTGGGAAAAGCCCAGGTACTTCCTTACATAGGCACATATAATTAGGTTGTAAATTAATGTTGGAAACTTAATTTAGGGATAAGTGCTCTAAAGCTTTGACCTTGATTTAAATTTGGTTACTAGCTGTGGTTGATAAGCATATTTTGTCTTTTTAAGTAACCATTTTGCTTCTTGTGAAAATAAGTTCAGTAGTTGAAAAGTCAGAAAAGAGACTTGATCTCCCTTCAGAAACCAATTGCATCATCATCTTGGTTGGTGTTAACTACTTAGAATTCTTGAGCCTTTTCCTAGTAAATTTAGGGGATACATAGAGTGTGTGGCACTGCTAGATTTCTGTGATTTGAAGAATTGTATTTGCATTTATACTAGATTTCTAAGCTATTATCCAAATCCAGAGATGCTCACCTCCTGTCTCTTAGAACATAAATATAATACTTGTTAGTGGTTTTAAATGTATTTATGTGTTCTTCAGGTAGCTTTCAGAATAATTTTAAGTCATGTTGCCTATCTTCTTTAGGACAGTAGATTAAATATCGTCTGCACTTGATGGAACAATTATGTTGTCATCCTCAAAGATATTTGTTTGTTTTAAGTAGTTCTATTTTCATTTTCCTCTTCTCTGGTAGGTAATTGAATATTGATTATACTAAAGAATGGATCTCTGGGATACTCAAGTGTCTATGAGGGTAGGATGCCTGTTGTCTTAGTAAGCATTTTCATCAGTGTAAGGAGAAGAGTGAGAGTAAAGGAAGAAGCCAACACCTTTGTTTGTGACTTCTCTGCTAGAAATTGATTAACCACAGCTCAGAACCAATATATTATTATCAAACTACCTACTCCTTCCCAAAAACAAAAATATTAGGATCCTTCTTTGTTTTGGCTTTGAACTAAGGTGAGGAAGCCATTTACACATAAACAAGAACAATGAAACCAGAAGATATACCGGTGATATGGACTGCTTTATTGAAGTAGCTTCTGCCTGATTTTATAGGAGGTCTTAGCAGCTTTCTCCTCTGGCAAGCAAAAGGTTATTATTATCTAAGAAGGACCATTTAAGTGGTCCAAGCAGTAAAAAGATGGAGAACAGCTGCATTGAAGATATCATTCCTTCTAAGGGTCACAGAATGAAATCATTCCTGACTTAGTATTCTTTCACATTGTGGTCTTCAATCTAAGTTTCATCCTTTCCAAAATGGAGTCCATGTGAGTTTTCCTCTGTTTACTTTCAAACAGTTTTACTGTTTAAAAATCTTTTTTTTTTTATCTTATTTTAAGAAAAAAATTTTTTTTTAATTTTTTATTTATTTATTTTTTCCCCCAAAGCCCCAGTAGATAGTTGTACGTCATAGCTGCACATCCTTCTAGCTGCTGTATGTGGGACGCGGCCTCAGCATGGCCGGAGAAGCAGTGCGTCGGTGCGTGCCCGGGATCCGAACCCAGGCCGCCAGCAGCAGAGCGCGCGCACCCAACCGCTAAGCCACAGGGCCGGCCCAACTGTTTAAAAATCTTAATGGTTTCTTGTTTTACCATTTAACATGAAAAAGTTTGATAATTTGTTTCAACTAGTTTTCCATGACTAATTATTTCTAAAGTATCACAAGTCCCTGGATAATCAATGATTCGGTTTGGATCACATTTATGTGCCTTTCCTGCTTTTTTCCCTTTGGTTGTTAATAATATAACAATAGCAAAACTTATGTAAGTACACCAAGCACTGTTAAGTATTTTACATATAGAATTAATTTAATTCACTTTTTAAAATGCAAAATATGTAGTACTGATTGAATTTTGAACCAATAATTCGTAATGTGAACTGAGAATAAAGTCATTTTCATCCATCCCCTCAATCCCTTCATCCCTTCAATTGTAGTTACCTAAGTGTATTTATCTGCTTTTAAAACTAAACTATGTGTCTGCTATTCTAGTATGACTTTATAATTTTTAAAAATCCAGTCCTTCTTTATCTGTATGATTTAGAGTCCTTTATGAATCCCAGTCTCAACCTTTCATCCTTTACAATTTGATCTGTAAAATTTTTTATGTGCTCCCAAGTATTTAATAGCTTTTTAATGATTTATAATTAAAAGACCAAAAGTAATGGATAAGAAAAGCAGGGAATTTGGTCAAAACTTAATTACATAAATGTCAAGGCATCCTTAAATGAGTTTTTATTTGTTTGTTTGTTTAAATCATCTCTTAGGCTCAGTAGAAAAGAAGCAACAGAGAAGATCAATTAGAACTCGTTCTGAATCAGAGAAATCCACTGAGGTTGTGCCAAAGAAGAAGATCAAAAAGGAGCAGGTTGGCTTCCTACATGTAAAGAGTTAAAACATTGTATTTGTAAATGTTGTGGCTTATATTGGTATCTTAAAAGAAAGAGAAACTTTCCCCACACTGGGTTTCCTTTCTGGACTATCTTATGCTTCTGTCCTGGTGAATTCCAGTGCCCAGTTCTAATACAACCATCCCTGTGATTCTGCTTCAAGCATTTTCACAGAAAACAGGCTTCAGGAGATGGGAAGCCAGTGGTGCAAGACTCTTAAAGAATTCCTCACATTTATTTTGAAATTTCTGTTATGAGCAAAATGATTTCATGTTTTCATGATTTTTATTTGGAACCATCAATAAGTTCCTTTTTTTTTTTTTAATTTTGATTTTTGGTTTAAGCTGCTGGTATATATTGTTTTTATTTTTTAAACAAATCAAATTAATTTATAAGAGTTATATTTAAGAAACAGATAATCATAGATGATCTGGTTTTTCTGTTGGTATCACAGATTTTTTGGAATGTTATTTTCCCAGTGGAATGGCACTCACCTGTTATTGGGTTATCAGATAAGTGCTCTTTAGATAAAAAATAAGAGGAGAGGCATTTTGACTGAAGGGTATTAAACCAGTGTAATCAATGTAGTAATATATATATTAGCTTCTCAAAATAATTTTTAGAAACCATTACTCATTTAAATTCAACTCACAATCAGAATTTTTCTTAATTTTTTAAAGTGAAAGAGTATCCATTTTTACAGCCCAGACAGTTGCTATTAAACAAAAAGAATTCTGAATAGTATCAGTTCCAATAAGCTTTATATTTTTAAACCATTTAATATGGAAGAGTGTGAACTCTTCTATTTAAATTATTTCCTTCATAATTTTAAACTCCCAAACTTAAAAGGTGACTTTGTGGGTGCTCTGTGGTATCATCAATCATGTAAAACAATTTTCCCAAAAATATTTAACTAAAATTTAAATACTATACTAATTTGTCATTCATTTATCATAATTTACTTTCATACATAGGAAATTATATTCCAAAAAATCTTTCTAAGCTCTTGCAGATCTACAGTATTCAGTACCAAAATGGAGTTGTGATTTTGCCAGCTGGTTCCCAAATTCAGTCTGTGACTAGTCAGTTTAAAATTAACAAGCAGAATGAGTACAAAAAAATGGGACAAATTGTTAATGCCACTGTGTTATAGTTAGTAGTAGAACAATACCAGTGATTGTTTAGAAGATTTTATATTTGTATTACTTAATTGTATCTTATAAAAGCACTTCTGTTGTATGTTTTTTTACCTGTTGTAAAAAAAAAATAAAATTTTTTTTAAAAAGCTTAGAACAATCCTTAAATATTTACAAAATGTGTTTCAACATGCATATTTCACCACATCTTAAAGAAACATACAATTCAATTCGTAGCTTAAACAGGAACTCCTCCAAACAGCATCCTTTCTTTAATTCCAATGGTTCAATCCTCAAATTACCACGTGTTTTACATATACATTGGCAGAATAACTTCTGATCTCGCTCTCCTAATGTAGGATCAAGACACTGTTCATAAGACACTCAAGAAAGTGCTTTTGCAATATCACAAACTTATTTTCTTAAGTTTGTACTAGCAGCAAAAGTATTGAGCTTCCAGCTGTATGGAGCCCTGTAGCACTCTCTACAGAGAGGGTCCTGATTCCCAGCAACTTAGCTGTGAGTGCAGGCGCGGAAGGGTCTTAAAGTGGCGTGAGTTACATTAACCTGAGTATCATAGTAAGTAAAAATTTATCCTAATGTCTTTGTGGCGGGAGGGGTTTATAGCAACATTGGGGCTGGTTGCAGAAACAAACCCTCTCCTGCCTCCCAGACACTGAGGAAAGTATCTTGTTCTCTTCATATACCAAGGGAATGGTGGGAAAAGTCTTTGCTAGCAAGCATGTGGCTGTGTGTTGTCACTTGGTATTCAGCACAGGCAGCTAGGATTTAAACCCTCCCTTACCTTGAGACAGAGAACTTTACCCAGAAGATGGGACTGAGCTCAGATTTCAGATACATTAATCACTCATCATTACTTAGATTGATGGAAGTATTATTTTTTTTCCCTCTGTTAATTAAAAGTGAAAAAAAATCCCTATTAATGCTGTATTTTTTTGTCCAAACAGGTTGAAACAGTTCCTCAGGCTACAGTGAAGACTGGATTACAGAAAGGTGAGTTATTATAATGTTACTTTGCATTTCCTCGATTAAAACCAATTTTAAAGAATTATTTGTACTTCATGTATTTTTGTTTGTCTCTGTAAATCATTGTTGTTGCTCTTCAGTCAATAATCTGTGTGAAATTGAAGTATTCCCCGGTGTTTGTGTGTGTGTGTGTGTGTGTGCGTGTGTGTATGACTTTTAGAGTTGATCTTATTCTGTACCTCCATGTGAAAAGTCTTATTTGTTTTGGTAAATTGGAGAACACCACGTAGACTTGATACTGTTTCCAACTTTTTTCCATAAGATTCTTGGGTTTCACTGGTTTATAAACTAGGGATGTGACGAATCCACTTTTTTTGGTATTCGACTGAATACCGAATAGTAGCTATTAATGTTTGTCAAACATGGACTATGACAAATCAGACAAGACAACCTGATTGAAAAAAAAATCTTGCCACGTTTATTTTTACAGTGCTGTAAAATCTTTTTGTAAATTAAAATGATTCATAGCATATTTATGGCCATTATTAGATGACCTTATGCAAATCTATTTGAGATATGCACAAAGTTTAAGAAACCTTAAACTTATATCTGTATTTTCCGTGTGCAATTTGACTACAGTACAAACTCCATAGCATGATTCGTGCGTTTTTGATGAGATCATTCAGACTGTATTTAATACCTGTAGTTTACTCTGGGCAAATTGCATTATTTAAAAAAAAAAACACCAGCCTCTCTGCATTCTCGGGGAGAAGTCTGCAGCGATGGTCTCCGTGGAGATCCTCAGCAGAACTGAACAGCCTCTCGGAGGGAACACTGCTTGGCGGAGCTCCAAGAAAAGACATCGCGATCGCTGCGAGATTAGGAGGCCTGATTGCGTTGTGTTTCCACCATTCCACAGGGTCGGCGGACCGGGGAGTGCAGGGCTCTGTCAGATTCAGTGACAGCTCCGTCTCCGCAGCGATTGAGGAAACTGTGGACTGAGATTCCTGTACAATTTCATCCCAGAAACTCCAGACTTGTAGTCTCCATGCAAGATTTCTTTGTCGGCGGCTCGATAAACAGTTTCTTTGTTTTCAATTTTGATTTTGCCAATCATTATTGGCATATTCCTGCCTGGTTTCTTCTTCAAGACTCTGAACAATTGCTTTAACGTTCAAATGATTTTTTTTTTGGTCTGAGCTGGATGGGTACAGCTTAAATCATGGGTCCAGCCTAAAAACCACCGTTTAACTTACACTGATCAATTTCAACATGGACTGTTTTTTTGTTTTTTGTTTTTAAATAAAGCATCATTAATGCACATCTGCAGGGTTTTGCCAAACAGCCCAAACTGTATACATTACAATCATTAAAAGCTCTTATTTTTTTTAATATTAGTGCCGTTATCATGGAGAACAGCATGGCAGCTGTCTTTGGCAGTCTGTCATTTTTCTAGCATTTTCAGAAACTCATCGGAAATGGCGGTACCTGTGTTTCCCTTCGAAAGCCTCTCAGTACAGCACTCCTGTTCCTCTGTTAAAACTCCTTGTTAATCCAGTGATCTTTTAGGCCAAGGAAATATTTTGTGGTGGTGTCCTGGGTCCATACACCAGCAATGAAGGAGATAGATTTGTGTACTTGTGTTTTTTAATCAGCGTTAACATGGGCAGGCACCCTCATTTATAGATGTAAGGAAGCTTTCAGTGAAAACCTTGTAGAATGGGATGTGATAACGAGGTTCCAGTAATCTGAGCATTCTAAAGAGGCCCACATCCTCCACCACAGAACATGGTATATGTCAAGTGCTGCTCTCACTCAGCCTCTTGCGGATCTTCATGGCCTCAGGAGACTTGTTTCTCCATGGTCTCTTCTGGACTGCACACTTCCACCATAGCTTGCTGGGCTGATCTAGATGTCTGTTTGTTGTATGGAAATTTTGGGGGAAAAATCCAAAACACAAACTGTGGGTTGAAATATTAACCGTCTCCTTGGTTCCTTGGTATTCACCGTGCCTGATCTGCACATTTCATCGTGGCTGTTTCTGTATAGCCTATACTGCATTAGCCCAAGAGATTGTTGCTTTGTAACTTTTTGCACTATTGTTTTGGCTGGATTTGTATTACACACAGTTTTAAAAAAAAATTCCACACTATTCTCTGCCTTTTTTTTTTTTCATATTTATTCCTTCCCGCACAAATTCCACATAGAGGCCTCTCATCCAGCTCTTCGTGATTTGGCTGCATTTGAACATTGATTGTCTGTTTACAACCCTCAGCAATGTGCCTCCTAAATGGCATGACATATGTAGATGTGCTGCAGCACTTGTTAATGATCACAATAAATGCCACTTCACCAAGGAAGTCTCAGATGAACAATTATGAACATCCAAAATTTATTTGGGGGGCAATAATCAATTGAATTGCAAAATTCGGGGGAAAATGGCACTATCCGTGTACGAATCGAATACAAATCAAAGATTTGTCACATCCCTAATAAAAACAAGATGGAGATGTCTCTGCGACCATATTTGTAAGCGACATAGTGTGTTGGGTTTTATGTCTTCCCCCTCCAAATTGAATGGTTCTTTGGATTGCTCCAACTCAATCAGCTATCCTACAGTTTTGATAGAATTGGTTTTTAGGTTGGAACTTGGGCTCTGTTGACTGAAAATAGCTTTAGAGCAGGAGCACTGAATTAAATGTTTTAATAGAGCGGTTGTAAATGAAATCACTCACTATCAGGAAGGTCAGAAGCTTATGAAGTTTTGACTCATGACCTCAGCCTTACAAAGAGAGCTGTGCTTTTTTCACACTACAGATGAGTTTGGGGAAAGAAAATATTCTCCCACAAAAAAATTAAAACAAACTTTAAGCACTATTTTAGGATTAATTTCGGTGTGTTGTATTAAGGTGCCAGCGAGATTTCAGATTCCTGTAAACCTCTAAAGAAAAGGAGTCGCGCCTCAACTGATGTAGAAATGACTAGTTCAGCATACAGAGACACCTCTGACTCCGATTCTAGAGGACTCAGTGATCTGCAGGTAAATAAAACATGTTCAAGGGTCTGGGCACAGTGCTCTCTTCTGCTTTGTAAAACCAAGTAACATAATCCTTTGACTGACTTATTTGGGGGAGAATTTTTTAAATATTCATAGTAAACGAATCATTTTGGTTATTTTGTAACTTATGAGTGTCTTAATTTTGCTAGTCTCTTATATAACAGAAGCATAGGTGGTTTTTTAATTTTAACTACAGTTTCTCTCAAAACACCAGACGTTTGGTATCCAGGGGTTTTAGAAAGAAAGAAAAAAAAGTGTTTATACCAAGGTTTATTTGAGCATGTCTTACTAGGATTTTCATAGCACCTAACTTTGAAAAAATTTGTTTTGTTTTTCTTAAAACTGTGCTATGTTTTCCATGTAGGTAGGCTTTGGAAAGCAAGTAGATAGCCCTTCAGCTACTGCAGAGGCAGACGTATCTGATGTGCAGTCCATGGATTCGAGTTTGTCAAGAAGAGGCATTGGAATGAGTAAGAAGGACACTGTGTGTCAGGTAGGCAAGTGACCTATCCTGTAGCTTGAAACAGTTGCTGTCATATTCTGCCAATAATATACTTACTTCCTGTTGGAGAGGGTAGTGTCTTTCTAAATTATAATATTACTTTAAAGCTACAAATCTAAAAGCCATTTCTGGCTCTTTTCTTCCCTTTCTGAGTTGGAATACTTATTATTCACATGCAAGTGCCAATCTTTACTGTTATACTCTTTTATTAATTGGAAGTAAATGGCAGATGACTGATTTCAAAAATTTTTTTTTTAATTTAAGTTGGTATTAACTTTTTTAATGTATATTTACTCTTTTTGAAAAATACTGCTTTGCCCTGTGAAGAAAAGTTAAAGTATGCAGATTTCAAAGAAGGAATCATAAAAGATCAAGTATGACTTTTAAACTTTATACTGTATTGGGCCTGGAAATAGTTATATAGTTCTGTGGGTTTCATAATTTTATTTATTTATTTATTTTCCCCCAAAGCCCCAGTAGATAGTTGTATGTCATAGCTGCACATCCTTCTAGTTGCTGTATGTGGGACGCGGCCTCAGCATGGCCAGAGAAGTGGTGCGTCAGTGCACGCCCGGGATCCGAACCCGGGCCGCCAGCAGCAGAGCGCGTGTACTTAACTGCTAAGCCACGGGGCTGGCCCTATAGTTCAGTGGGTTTCAAAGTGAGGGCCAAGGACCAGCAGCATCAGTGTCGTCAGAATAATTGTTGGAAATGCAGATTCTTGGGCCCCACCCTAGACCTACTGAATCAGAAACTGTGGGAGAGGGACCCAGTAATCTGTGTCTTAACAGGCCCTCCAGGTGGTTCTGATGCCTGCTAAAGTTTGAGAACCACTGCTTTTTGCCATATTACAGATCTGTGAAAGCTCTGGTGACTCTCTGGTTCCTTGTGAGGGAGAGTGCTGCACACACTTTCACCTGGAGTGCCTGGGATTGACATCACTCCCTAATGGAAAGTTCATCTGCATGGAATGTAAAACTGGTGAGCTTACTGATTTCAATAGATATGAAAAGATGGATGGGGAGGAATGTGCAATGCCAGCATCTCCCATGACATCTAATTCTCTTACCACTTTTATGTAGCTCTTATCCTCTTCTCCCATAGGTATTTCAACAAATTAAAACCATTCAGTGATTGGGCTTCCTAAGATCAAAAGAGTACTCAGGAATATTATTGTCAAATTTCCTCCTACCAGTGCCTTTACCATAAAATCTATCAAATTATTGAGATGTATTTGTGTGTTATCTGAAGAGCTATACAAAGTATGTAGAGTGAATTAATTTTCAGATGAGTTTGAGATTTTTGTGCTCAATAAATTGCTTTAAAGTCCCTTGTCTTTAAGAGACTGGAATAAGTGTCGATCACAAACTATAACCATGGTGTGATTGTATTTTTAGTGGAAAGATGGAGCTACTGGAAATTGTTTTTAAAACATGGAGATTTTGGATTCACCATTTATTTCTAATCTTTCCATGTAGACTGTCACCTATCAAAATAATTTATGGAGAAAGAAGTATGCAAGTTTATGTTCTCTGTGTGGCCATGAGTCTAGTTAAAGTCATGGAAAGCAGGAAGTAGAGTTGTGTAATCTGTATCAAGGCAAGTGAAAAGTCAACTGGAGATGGCATGGTAGTGCTTCTATGAGCCATGTTTGTGTATTTTGGGGGTTTTGTTTTGTTTTGTTTTTGCTGAGGAACTATGAGCCAATTGGATATCAAGTATTTAGGATACACTGATCTTACCCTTGACACTTTGTTATTTTCACACTCCTTTTTCCCCTTTATTTGGATTCTCATAAGTATTTTATCCTTTTTTATTTGACTGTATGCCTCCCAAAATCCTTTATATGTTCTAAATTCCATTAGAATGGTAATTTTTTTTTACACTTACTGTATGCCAGGTGCCGTTGGTACTAAGATTTTGTTCTGTTGTCTCATTTGGTCCTCATAGCATGATGAGATAGATTCTGTTACGATTTCCATTTTACAGTGGGTGAAACTGAGGATTAGAGAGTTTAGTTTAGTACCTTGCCCAAAGTCACAAAGGCAGCATTTGAAACTGGGATTTAAATCCAGGAGGCAACTTGATGCCAGAGTCCTTGCTGTTTACCATTGCCTTCTACCACCTTGACTAAGTAGGATGGAGGTCATATATCATATATCTTAACACACACATACTCTCTCTCTCACATACAAACACACGCCAAAATTAAGCTATAGAAGCTGCTTAAACATATAACTTACATCTTTCCCTATGTAAAATATCATTTTATTCATCACATTAAGATTCTGCATGTATCTCAGTATTAAAACATTCTTGGAGCTTTTCTTCTAACTCTAGAAACCAACAGAATTCTCCCAACAAAGGTTAGATATAATCTAATTTGGTATACATCTATTAGGGAATTTAAGAGGGAAATTTGCTTTAAAAACAGTTAAGTAGAACAAAGTTGGAGGATTCACACTTCCTGATTTCAAATTTACTACAAAACTACAGTAATTAAAACGGTGTGGTACTGGCATAAAGACAGATGTATAGACCAATGGAATAGGGAGCCCAGAAATAAACATTCACGTATATGGTCAGATGATTTTTGACAAGGGTGCAAAGGCTATTCAATGGGGAAAGGACAGTCTTTTCAACAAATGGTGTTGGGAAAACTGGATATCCACACGCAAAAGAATGAAGTCGGATCCTTACCTAATGCCGTATACAAAAATTAATTCAAAGTGGATCAAAGACCATAACGTAAGAGGCACAGGCAACAAAAGAAAAAATAAACAAATTGGACTTTATCAAAATTAAAAACTTTGTACACCAAATGACACTATCATCAGAGCAAAGAAACGACCCACAAAATAGGAGAAAATATTTGCAAATTTGATAAGGGATTAATTTCTGGAATATATAAAGAACTCCTACAGCTCAACAACCAAACAACCCAATTCAAAATTGGGCAAAGGACTTGAATAGACATTTCTCCAAAGAAGATATACAAATGGCCAATAAGCACATGAAAAGATGTTCAACATCATTAGTGATCAGGGAAATGCAAATCAAAACCACAATGAGATGCCACTTCACATCCATTAGGATGGCTATTATCAAAAAAACAGAAAACAAGTGTTGGCCAGGATGTGGAGAAATTGGAACATTTGTGCACTGTTGGTGGGAATGTAAAATGGTACAGCCACTGTGGAAAACAATATGACAGTTCCTCAAAAAATTAAACATAGAATTACTGTGTGATCCAGCAATTCCTCTTCTGGGTATATATCCAAAAGAATTGAAAGCAGGGACTCAAACAGATGTTTGTATACTCATGTTCATTGCAGCATTATTCACAATAGCTAAAAGGTGGAAACAACCCAAATGTCCATCACTGGATAAATGGGTAAATAAAATGTGGTATGTACATAAAATGGAATAGTCTTCTGCTTTAAAAAGAAATGAAATTCTGATACGTGCTACAACGTGGATTAAATGAACCTTGAAGACATTATGCTGAGTGAAATAAGCTAGTTACAATGGACAAATACTGTATGATTCCACTTATATGAGTTTCCTAGAGTGGCCAAATTCATAGAGACAGAAAGTAGAACAGTTGTTACCAGGGATTCAGGTGCGAGGGGAGAGAGGAATGGGGAGTTATTGTTCAGTGGGTACAGAGTTTCAGTATGGGATGATGAAAAAACTCTGGAGATGTATAGTGGTGATAGTTGCAAAATAATGTGAATGTATTTAATGTCACTGAACTGTACACTTAAAATTGGTTAAGATGGTAAATTTTATGTTTTTAACCACAATTTAAAAAACAGTGACCTTTTGTTTTTTAAGTTGCTTTTGATTTATTATCACATGAAAATTAGTTTGATACCAATTCGATACACTTCCAACATATTAGGAATGAAAACTTAGATTCTTCAAACCATTGTTTAAGGTCATTTAGAAAGTTTTCTTTTGTTTATCAAAAGATAAACACTTTATGTGTAAAAAGTATTACAGGATACATGCCTAATAAGTTCTTATACTACCACTTTCTATTGTTTAAAACAAATGTGCTTTCTGGAAAGAAAGCATTTTCATTTGCTCTTTTGAATAAAATGTCTAACAGGCAATTTTACTTATTGCTTCCTTACTCTAAATGAAGGCCATGTCCTAATGAGAAGGGAGGGCACTGGAAGCATTCACATGCCAGAGCTCTGCACCTAAGTCTTAAAGGGGTTTGATAGTTCATCTCTCTCTTAGTGTAACAGTATCGCTAGTTAAAACAATTTTCATTTATATTAGACTTATTTTGATCATTATGCAAGTGAAAGCCTATTGCATTTTTCCATAAAGCAGTTTATCATTAGGCAAAGCTGTAAAGTAAAACCTCTTAATCTTTAAAATAATTTTCTTTTAATTTTTTAAATTTCTAAAAGTTATTTTAAAAACAATACAGCTTTCATATCTACATATATGTTAAAATATAATTTGAAATTACATATATGCAACAGGACAACAAAAAACCTTGCTTTATTTTATTTCTATAACAGCCAGTTTGAAAAAAAATTTTTTTGAACATCATAGTTGTAAGTACTAATTTTAAAGAATTTTTATAATTCAGCCAATTTTAAAGATTAGGTACTTCCAAAACCAAATCTAATTTTCTGTAAAAAACAAAAATCAAAACAAAAAACTATTTCTTGTATTTTTTCTTCAGATTTTTTTATAGCATTATAAGAAAAATGGGCAAAAGACTTGAACACTTCCCAAAAGATGATATCCAAAATGCCAAAAACTAATCACTTACAATTTCCATATGTAAAACAGACACAAAATGAAAACTCATAATCCTAATAAAAAACGCAGAAAATTACAGCTAGACATCTTATTCAAACTGTAGAAAGTCGAGGACACAAAGAAAATATTAAAATTACCCACAGAAAAGACAATTACCTTCAAAGAATAACAAAACCAATAACAAAAATGTTATAATTTGCAGTTCTTTGTTTACAACTGAACATATTTTTCTGTATCTTTATTGACTCTCTTGTGAATGGTCTGTTCACGTGTCTTGTCCATTTGTGTACTGCAGTGTTAAAGGTGTTCTTATAATTTGTTAGTGTTTTAAATTTATATCTAATCACACAAGTAATACATAAACACAGTGTTATGAAAATATTATAATTATAGCTCAAGCTGCAGTCCCCCTTGATCATCACTCTCAGTCCTAGGCCCCTACTTAACTCTAGCCCTCACCAGAGGCAACCATTGGTAGCAGTTTGGTGTGTAGCCTTGTAAACCGTTTTCTCTGTGTGTGTATGTGTGTAACATTTTTGTGTGTTGTAATAAAAATATACATTGTTCTGCAGCTTGCTTTTTCCCTGAGTTTGTCGTGGAGCTCTTCTTATGTCAGTACAGATGCATTCTGTTTAATTGCTGCATAGTGTTCCATAGTGTGCATATATCATAGTTTATTTAACTATTCCCCTATTGAAGGATGTGTGAGTTACTTTCAGTGGTTTGCAGTTACAAACAATGCTTCAGTCAGCATCCTTTTTCATGTACAAGTCTTCCCTATTGTAGGTAGCAGGAGTAGAATTTCTAGGCCACAAGAAGTGAATGTTCCTTTATTTCAGTGGATACTGCCCTGTGCCTTCTAAGGTGGTTCCTTCCAATGTAAACTCCTGTCAGCAGTATATGAGAGTACCTGTTTCCCTACTCCTGATCAACAGCTGCTATTATCAAACTCCTTAAGTTTTTTCATATTTGATGAATTTTTTGAATGTTACCTGTGGTTTTAATTAGCATTTATCTGATTACAAGTGAAGTTGAGCATTTTTTCACATGTTCATTGGCTGTCTTTCTGCTTTCTGTAAATTACCTGTTCATACCCTTTGCCCACTTTTATATTGGGCTGTTTTGTTTCTGTATTGATTTATAGCTCTTTATAAGTCTTGTTTAGTTATCTTTGCTTATATATGTTGCATGTATTTTCTCCATATGTGAACTCTTTACATAACAAAACATAATCCTTTGTCATCTTTGTTGCATATATTTTTCCACATCTGTTTGTCTTTTACTTGTTCCTTCTTTTTTTTCTATTCTCTTCTATTCTAATTGGCATTATTTCTTTGTTTGACTATTTGGCAGATTGACCAGTGGAGCCATCTGGGCTTAAAGTTTTTTTTTGTTGGAAGGTTTTTAATTTTAGTTTCAATTTATTTAATAGTTTATAGAACTATTCATATTTTCTGTTTCTTTTTGTGCCAGTGTTGGTAAGCTCTGTTTTTCTAGGAATCTGTCCATCTACATTTTCAAATTTATTAGCACAAATGTAGTGATATCCTTTTATTATCTTTTTAACATTTGTAGGATTTGTATTGATGTACCATTTTCCATTTCTGATATTGTTAGTATTGCCACTTTTTCTCCCTTTTTTTATTAGTCACTTTTGACAGGGATATCAGTTTTATTAATCTTTTTTCAAAGCACCAAGTTTTGGTTTTGTTATTCCTCCCAGTGTATGTTGGTTTCGCCTCCTTCTTCAAGAGTGCTTTCACTGGGTATAGAATTCTGGCTTGGTAACAATTTTCTTTCAGCCCTTTGAAGATTGCATTCCATTGTTTTCTGGCTTCCATTTTTCTCTTTCAGTCAGCTCTCAGTCTTACTGTTGCTTCTTTGAAGGTAATTGTCTTTTCTTTGGGTAATTTTAATATTTTCTCTTTGTGCTTGATATTCTACAGTTTGAATAAGACATCCACGTGTAATTTTCTGCATTTTTTATTAGCATTATGTGTTTTCTTTGTGTGTCTGTTTTACATATGGAAATTGTAAGTGATTAATTATGGAATCTGTCTTTTCTTTGGAAATTTCTTTTATTTATTCTGTGTTGGGAAGACTTTGCCATTCTCAGTTCCCAGGTATTGAAAAATTCTGTTCTGGGTTTTCTTTGGAATTATTTTTAGTATAGAGCGAGAAGTGGAGATCTGAATTGTTTTTAGTGCTATATCTCCAAATTGATTATCAATTATTGTAGCAAATCAATTATTCTAGCAAAACTTATTAAATAATATTTCAATTTAACCATTTATTTTCAATGCCTTTTTTGTATGTTAAAAACTTACACATAATAGTAGAGTCTCTTATGAAGGTAGCTCTTTGATGTCAGCAGCTGCTTCTATTTAAAAGGCATATGCTTTAATCAGATTTTATTTAATCTGTATTCCTTACCCATTTTCCAGGGCAGCACCCATGTTTTTCATGTAAGGTGTCTGGTACAGATGTAAAGCGTTGCTCTGTTGGTGCTTGTGGGAAATTTTACCATGAAGCCTGTGTCCGCAAATTCCCTACTGCCATCTTTGAATCAAAAGGATTCCGCTGTCCCCAGCACTGCTGCTCTGCCTGCTCTATGGAGAAAGATATCCACAAAGCAAGTAAAGGTAAAACAGAGCTAAAAGAGGGGACAAAGATTTTTTTAAGTTCAGTAGCAAATAACAAGCACATTATTTTAAAGAACATCGGGCATTCTTCAGTCTGTCTTTCTGTAGAGATAACAGCTCCGTCACAGTAGAGGGCACGGTAAGTAGAAATTAGGTTCTCATTCAGACCATGAGAAGAGAATTCCATAGGTTCAAAATTACCCTGGAAAATCCCTGAAGCAGGTGCCCTGTTGGAGACCACTGTCTCTCCAGCACTGGGGCAGACAGATTGTTTTGAGTGGTCTCTAGGTGGGTGCTGCATGTGGGGGCCATCTAGCACAGGAATGACAGAACCAAACTAGTGAAGAGAAATATTTTTATGTTACTGTAACCAGTATAACTTGGGACCCCAAAAGAGCCCAACTCCAAAAATCTCATTTTGTATCCAGCTGATGCCTTCTTAGATAGATTCCTTTTTGACTTGTCTTCAACAGGTCGCATGATGAGGTGTCTGAGATGTCCAGTAGCCTATCACACTGGAGATGCTTGCATTGCTGCTGGAAGTGTATCTGTGTCCTCCTACGTTCTCATCTGTAGTAATCATTCCAAACGGAGCAGTAATTCTTCCTCTGCTGTAAATGTAGGCTTTTGTTTCGTTTGTGCAAGAGGTGAGTGTCAATCTTTTCTCTTTCTTTCTAAGTTCATTGACATATTTCCCCATTAAAATAGAGTTTCATTAATATCCCAAGAGAGATTAACGCTTCCAGTAACTAGTCCCTTTTATAACATTAGACATTCAAATTGTTAGAATATTAATTCTTCCATAAATTAAACTAGAATCTGCATTTTTTTAATAACATAGAATTATAGATAAGTTCTATTTGGAGCATCAAAAGATTAATCTATTCCCTTCTACAAACAATTCTTCTATTCGAAGCAGACTCTTCCCACGACATATTCTTTAATCCTGAGCTTTCGACTGATTGAGATTTCACTTGGAAGGCAAGACTAGCACATTTATTTTTTAATTGTTTATGTTGTATTTTATCCTGTTTTGGTCTGGCGTTGAGGAAGGCCTGATGGGATACAGCCAAGGCAACATATGTGGTGGCGGTAGTGAGGAGCCAGCAATGCAGGCTTTCTTACTTGCCAGCTGTTGATATTTAAGTGTGCCAAGAGACTGAACAACTGAAAACAGTATTGTGTCCCTGAGGGGGTCAGTGAACTTGAGTTCATGATAATATAAAATAGAACTTCTTTAGTTGAATATGATAGAGAGTATCCAGCTTTATAGAGTATCTCAGCTGTATTATAATAAAAACAATTTTTAGTATTTAGTAGGTATTTTAAAAACCAACTATTATCCCCAAATGCATTTTTTTTTTTTAATGTAAGTGCTACGTTTTCTAAAATTCCCTAAGTGTGAAATATTTGAAAGGACTCAGGCATATCAGGCCTGTTAGATTATATTTAGACTATACTGAAGATGAGGTTTTTGGTTTTGTTTTGCTTTTTGCTTTAGGAGACAGTTCTTTTAATTTGGTGAAAGTACTATAAAGTATTTTTTTTTTATAGAATTTAGGCAGTATAATAGATTTTGAGTTGTTTTGCTTTTTTTTTTTTGGTGAGGGAGATTGGCCATGAACTAACATCCATTGCCAATCTTCCTCTTTTCGCTCAGGAAGATTGGCCCTAAGCTAACGTCCATGCCCATCTTCCTCTATTTTGTATGTGGGACGCCGCCACAGCATGGTCTGACGAGTGGTGCGTAGGCCCACACCCGGGATCTGAACCCACAAACCCGGGGCCGCTGAAGCGGAGTGCGCAAACTTAACCACTACGCCACCAGGCCAGCCCCTTGTTTTGCTTTTTTATCTCTCATTTTTTAAAAAACAACCAGAGTAGGTAGGCAGTAAAAGATTAAATAAATGTTAGTCCTTTTTGTAGCAGTCAGCTGAGTCCATGGTATATACTGCCTTCAGTTTGCCAGAGTTGTGTAAGCAAGTGGAGGTGTCTGCCATTAGAGGGAAGCATTGTGTCTTTCTTCACCAGAGCAGTTACAACTGTATCCTACTCTGAACCTGGCTGGGACGTGGAGTAGGTCTGAACTGTTTGATGCCACATTGTAACAGGTGACAGCAAGGATTCAAATAGTCAAATGAAGTACAGAGTCACCACTAGTGCCTTTTCCATCTCCCCATCCCTAAGAAAGTAATGATAGGATGGACATGTTGAATTATCAGTTGGATGGCTAGCTTTAGAGACTTTTAAACAGATGAGTGTCAGAGATAACAAAGTCTTTATCACTGTGTGTTTTATTCTATCATTCTAGGCATTTACTTTTACTAGGGGTGTGTGTGTGTGTGTGTGTGTAACTAAGCCAACATTTTAAATTCCAAGTATTATGCTGGCTTACTTTGGAGTACATTGTGAATCAAGTACCATCAGTCTAGTAACCAATATTTTCTTTTGCTCTGTTTCATTCAATAATTGGGAGACCTTTAAAACAGATATTTTCCATTTAAGATAGGTAGAAAATGGCCCGTTGTCAAGGAACCTGGTTTTATAGAAACTCGAGCCATTTTAAGTTTAATTTATATGCCTTGATTAAAAAACCTAAGATAGGGCCGGCCCGGTGGCGTTGCAGTTAAGTGCATGTGCTCCGCTTTCGCGGCCCAGGGTTCACAGGTTCAGATCCTGGGCGCGCACCGATGCACCACTTGTCAAGCCATGCTGTGGCGTCCCATATAAAGTAGAGGAAGATGGGCATGGATGTTAGCCCAGGGCCAATCTTCCTGGGCAAAAAAGAGGAGGATTGGCATCAGATGTTAGCTCAGGGCTGATCTTTCTCACAAAAAATAAAAAAATCTTAAGATAATAGAAGTGACAGGAAAACCTGTGTTTTAACAAAAGGATCTGTATTTGCATCTTATCAACTTGGCAGTTATTCTGAAAGATTTGCTATATTTAAATGCCTATTTAAGCAAGATTATTTAGTTCCCAAATATTTTAACTGTGAAACTTTGTGCAGTAAACAGAAACTTATTCTAAATAGATTATATGTTGGGATTTGGGAAGGCTTAAATCAAAAGTT
Source organism: Ceratotherium simum simum (assembly GCF_057802395.1). Taxonomy (NCBI): domain Eukaryota; kingdom Metazoa; phylum Chordata; class Mammalia; order Perissodactyla; family Rhinocerotidae; genus Ceratotherium; species Ceratotherium simum. The sequence goes on along the minus strand of NC_141927.1, from coordinate 34,822,892 downwards.
TTTCAGAAGTAAATAACGTATGTTCTTTTATCAGTATTTATAGAGGTCTCCTTTTTTAAAGAGACCTAACTATAATAAATCCACACATAGTGCCGGCCCTGTGGCTTAGCGGTTAAGCGCGCGTGCTCCGCTGCTGGCAGCCCGGGTTCGGATCCCGGGCGTGCACCGACGTACCGCTTCTCCGGCCCCGCTGGGGCCGCGTCCCACATACAGCAACTGGAAGGATGTGCAACTATGACATACAACTACCTACTGGGGCTTGGGGGAAAAATTAAATTATTTAAAAAAATAAATAAATCCACACATAAAAAGGGGTACTTTAATCATTTCTGTTTTGGAATTAGAAAACCTAGCTTGTATTTTTGTTCCTTGCCTCGTACAGAGTTTTTTCCTCCCCATAGAGGATTTTTCTCTTAGTTCTTGGTTATTGATTGTTGAAAATCATTGAGCTAATTCTTAAGGACTGAAATATCTAGTAATATTTTTAGAACTCTTTCAAGGTTTAGAAGAGCATTACTCCTCCCCTGGCCTCCATGCTGCCACAGGAAATGTCGTATTTCAGAGTAGTATATATTCTTTAGTATTTCCTCTCATCTGGGGGGGAGGGGTGGAGGGGTAGTAAAAGTTACTTAACCTTCTTTGCCTTTCTTTGTAATGGTAACTTAAAATGGAGAAATTAGATTAGGGTTTTCGTTTCATTTTAATAATAGCAATTACTTTTGCATCCGTAAATCAAACTCTACTAGACACCATCTGAATGAATTGCCACCATTGCCCTGAGAAGTTATTTCCCCGTTTTATATGGATAAGAACACTGAGGCTCAGATTAAATAATTTACCTGAAGGTGACACAAGTTGTTAAATGGAGGGACCAGCATTTGTACCTGATCTTTCCTATTTCAAAGCCCTTTTTTTTTAAACTACACCACTTTTCTTTGTTAAATGTATGAAATTCACCGACATTATATAACTTTTATTCAGAGATTCTTATGTTATTACCAGTTAGCAATTTCAAGTTCATTCTGTCATCTGGGTCAGAGATATTTCTTGAATCTGTCTCAGTGTAGGGTAGCACCAAATGAAGATAACATCCACAGAAAAAAGTAAATGGTAACCCCTTTAAAAGCAGAACTCTTCCCTCTTCTAAAAATGATCTCTATGAAACTGCTGTCATGATTTGTGTTGGAAAGTCCTAGATCATTATAAACTGGCCAGTAACCAAATAGAGATGTTTTCCCTGGTCTCACAGTTCCCTCGGTTTAGGAGTGGCCTGCAGCTATATTATGAACTTAACTAGGGGAAGGGGATGGGAGGGAGAGGAGAAGTGGTGTCACCAGGAGATTAGAGCAGGTCGTCTGTTTTCCTCTAAATACAAGGGCTGTATTGGTAGATCAAAAGGACTGTTTTTTGGGGCCGGCCCGGTGGCTTCGCGGTTAAGTGCACGCGCTTCGCTACTGGCGGCCCGGGTTCAGATCCCGGGTGCGCACAGATGCACCGCTTCTCCGGCCATGCTGAGGCGGTGTCCCACATACAGCAATTAGAAGGATGTGCAACTATGACGTACAACTATCTACTGGGGGGCTTTGGGGAAAAAAAGGAGGAGGATTGGCAATAGATGTTAGCTCAGAGCCGGTCTTCCTCAGCAAAAAAAAAGAGGAGGATTAGCATGGATGTTAGCTCAGGGCTGATCTCCCTCACAGAAAAAAAAAAAAAAAGGACTGTTTTTATAAACCCTTAAATTGGTAATCACTGTATATCACGGCAGGGAAAAAATTTAAATGGGTTGCATTACCTCAGTCAAGTTCAACAAACTATGGCTCCTTTAAAATCATGTATCATATTTATAGAGAAAAGCTTCATTATCTGGCAGAGAAAGCTAGAATTTATTTGAGTATATCTCAAGATATGGATAGAGAAGAGGAGAGACTCAGTTCTGCCTTTAAGAGCTACTTGATACTTTGAAGGTGGATCAGGGTCTCTACTACATTATGTACATAATTCTGATTTCTAGCAATTAAGTGATATGTCATTTTGTTCTTTGGATTGGCATCATAGTACTTCTGAATATTAAGGAATGTAGCTTTGTTTTCCACAGGGGGTTTTCAGTATGATATCAAATGCAGTTTATGTCTTCAAATTAATCTGGAGTTTTCTTCTAGGTATATAGGTTTCTGTGTAGGGATGAGGCATTGAGTAGCTGAAACTCCCTTTAATAACTATAGAAAGTCTTTTCTGTCAGATCTTTCTTTTTCTTCTTATTCTCTTTTCTCCCCCAACTTTAAGCACAGCTACATAATAGGTGTGGGTTTATTTTTTTCCTCATGGAATCATGGGTAGTTTCATTGCAGCTCATCTCTTTCTGTTTGTTTCGTATAGGGCTGATAGTTCAGGACCATTCAGACCCCATGTTCAGTTCATATGCCTATAAGTCCCACTACCTACTGAATGAATCAAATCGTGCAGAGTTGATGAAATTACCTATGATTCCTTCTTCGTCAGCTTCCAAAAAGAAATGTGAGAAAGGTAATAATCAAAATAGTTTATCTCTTGCTTTTATTTTTGCATTTCCTATTTTTTTCTCTTTAAATGAAGGGGGGAAATATATGCCTGTCAAGCACCATCTGTTGCTTTTGGTAAATTCTACCTTGGTGGTTGTGACTGTATCTTCATATGGCTGCAAAATTATTAAAAAGGGCTTAAAATAATTCCATTATTACAAATTTGTACTTACTCTTCTCCTTGAATAAATTTTCAGACATTCCATATATCTATGGGTTATTAAAATGGAAAGACTAGGATTTTTCTTAGTATAGAAGACTATCTAAGGGTTCTTTTTCTTTTGTCTGATGTGGAACTACCATTCATGTTAGACTAGAATAGTCATAATGTAATTTGTTACTAACTTTCAACTAAATAACAAGATAGGTTGTTAAATAGAGGGAAACCAAGATACTGCTACTTAATTTAATTTTATGATACATTCTGTCATTTTGTTTCTGAAATATTTTTGTTAAGATGTTGTGACAACTAGTTGCCCTTCTCTTAGGAGACACTGGTGGGCAGCTGGGGAGGATACCTCAAATACTGGATATTGAAAGGCAGCCCAGATGAACTGAAGAATTGCTTATGGGTAATTTACCCACAGAGAACCAAAAGCTGACTGTATATTTATATTCTCCCAGTTAATTTAATCTATGGAGGAAAATCTTGTGTTTAGCTTTACATAGCCTACTTGTAATAAAGGAAAAAAGTGGATTAAGAATAAGGTATTATTTGGGGAGTTATTATCTCAGTGGGTAAAATAAATTACCTGGAAGGTGAAGGCCTTTCCTGTCTACATTCCCATGATGATCGGGGGCCAGGTTCAGAGTCTTTAAAAAAAAATTAATTCCTACCTAATATACTAGGTATATTTGAAATGGGCTTTTTTTTTCATTCTTTATGTTGCCCGCTTAATGTGTCTTTGCTCTTTGTCAGACATCTAAAGTGGCAACCAATGACTAAAAGAAAGTATAACTAAGCAAGTTGATCAGAACCTATGGAGAAGTAGGTTAGAGAGAGTATTGGCTTTTTTGTCTGTTTGTGTTCCATTGAAGTCACAGTATGTCATCTTACTGTCGATACCACCTACCTCCAAAACAAAGATGGGCATAGGACTAACGCCATAATGCAATAAAGTCAGACTACCAAAATGCCTTATTTTCCTGCTGGCGCCTTTATAAAATTAGATTAATTCAATTATTGCTTACTTTGTTTTCAGTCCTCAGTATTGACCTTGACATGAACTGAAATTATTTTGAGCCCTCTGTTTGCTTAGCTTGAACCATATCTTTCTTCTCTTGCATCCTAAAGCAGTTTTCTTGCATAGCACCAAGGTGGATTGTTCATATTTTTATTTTTCTATTTCTCTTGTGTATTTTTTGTCAAAAAATCATGATGATTTTCACTGATGATTCTGGGTCTGTATTTCCTCTGAAATAAGACTTAAAATTAAAGACTAGTCCATAATGTTAAGAATGGCCAGCCTGACTTTTCCACATCAGCTCTAATAATCACATGTCCTCTAAAGCTGTTCACAAAGACTGCTCTCCTTATTGGTCATTCCTTCTGATGGAAAAATGAATTATCTCATTTTACTTTAAACTTACGGAAGAATTCCCTACCTAGGCTAAGAGCACTCAGGCAGCGAACCTCTAGGTTGTGGAAGTGGAACAATTAATCCATACTGAGATCTGCAGACAAAGGAGAAAATCCCAATGATTGAAGCAAAAGCTTTTAAGCAGAGGAAATATAGTAATTTAATTCATCATTGATTGTACATGGATTTTCTTTTTGTTTTTATGTCAATCAGTTAGAAGTTTGAAAGTCTACAGAAAGACAAAATTTTCTGGAAAATTGATAGCAAACCCTCAAAAGGTTGGAGCATGTGATCTGATAAAGTTGTATAGAAAACCTTTTGCTTATGAGACTTTAAATCTCAGTATAGTCATGGGTTACAGACCTGATTTTCCAATGGAAAGATGAATTTTTTTTGCAATAAATGTCTTTATTATATTTCATCTTCAGTGGTTAACATCCTTCTCTGTCACTTGTTGAAATACCTATTAGAAATACCTAATCTCCTCCCAAATCTTTTATTTCTTTGCATTTAAAAGTATTGTTTTGTTTGCTGCCCGTGTTTTGGTCTTAATCCAGAGATCATTTTGTGTATTTAAAAGGAGAGGATTTTGCTAGGGAACTTGGATGGCTCTCCTTGAGTATGATACTTCATTCTCCACTGATATTTACTTAGTTTTATGCTATAAAGCAGTGGTTCTCAATATGAAGTCAGAAAAGACTTATGTAACAAAATTTTTGAACTATGTTTAATATTTCAGAAAATCTAACAGAATTACACATTTGTACAAAATAAGGCTGCATGAGTTTCTTTGTATTTGGCTATGGTTTTAACAATTTAATGTGATAATACTAGTTTTGTTATTGGGATCAGAAGCTCTGATTGGCAGTTATATATTCCTTTGGTTAATAAAAACAGGAGAAATTGTTACTTTTAAAATGCAGGGGTTTTGTTTTTGTTTTTTGTTTTGGGGGGTTTTTTGGTTGATAAAATATTTGAAAACATATGGCTCCATGACGAAGGAAAGGGGATCCTTGGTGATGAAAAAGTTGCAAACCACTGCTGTATAGCCTGTTTGACTTTATCTTCACTGAAAAGGTAATGATAATGTAATCACCAATTCGAGAATGTATGATCCTTTTGCTTTTTTGTATTCTTTTATTGGAACAAAAAAGTACTGATCAACCTATTGGCTGTTTTCATTCTTGCTAATCTTATTATAAAGGGATTTAGTTACCTGTGGCACTGGATTAAAATACAAAGATGACCACTCTTTGCTTTCTTAGCTCTCAAGGAGAAAAGAAAGTAAACTGCTACATATTTCTTTGAAAATCTGCTCTCCACTCTACTCAGTCTAAAGATTTCATGCATCTCTTTTGTCATATGTTAGGAAGTTTAACTGCCTGCTAAACGGATCCCTTGATAGCCCACATTTTAGAGGGGTAAAGAGTCAGTGATGTTTTTCATACTAATCAAAAGCTTTTGAGTCTCTGGCCACTGAAGCCCTGACAAGGGACTGAAGGAGCTACGTCTGTTCATTTGCTTTCTATTTTAATCCATCACTATAGATGTGACTCAATCCCTTTGTTATTTTCCCCCAATCTGAATCAAATTTAATGCACTTAAAAGATAACTTTCTCCTTTTTCTTTCTTTTTCTCTTCCCTCTTTTCTCAGTTATTAAGACTGTTTATTTGTTTCAAGGTGGAAGATTGCTCTGCTGTGAATCGTGCCCAGCTTCTTTCCACCCCGAATGCCTGAGCATAGAAATGCCAGAAGGCTGCTGGAATTGTAATGACTGTAAAGCTGGCAAGAAACTGCATTACAAGCAGATTGTTTGGGTCAAATTGGGAAATTACAGGCAAGTTTTTCTAAGGACAAAGAGGAAGTGTTCAATCATTGTTCCGACATAGGTTCATAATCTGTACACAAAGTGGCTGGGAGATAGGTAGAACAGCACAGAGCACTTCCTTAGAGAAAGAAAGAGAAAAGAAACATATTCTGAGTCTGGGTTTTTAGAGGATTGGGAAGGTTAGTTGTTGTTGGGTTTCTTTTTTTTTAATTGGTTGGTTGACTTTTGTTTTTAAGTTCTGAAAGTTATTTTATACTAATGAACTATATACTACTAGATTTTGGAATAAAAGTTCTTATGTGGATAGTGAGGAAGATGTTTTCTCTGTATCCCAATTAGATTTATATTGATTTCTGATTTCTAATAAAATCAGGAGTTTATATCCAGGCCAAAATAGCTCTGTTTGCCCCGCGATCTGGTCCATTTTAGTTATAGCTAGAAGCTCTAGACTTTGTCCAAAGAGAGGGCTTTTTAGAATTTAATGAGAGAGATTATTTCATTAAGAGGCTTTAGTTCCTAAGGGAAGGAAGTAAGAAGTGTGTATGATTGCCATTGTTGTAATAAAACTTTCTCCTTTTAGGAGACCTGTTTATAACAAGCCTTCACTGAACAGGAATTAGTGATATATTTTTAAAACTCTATGTTCCATATTTTGAGGCATATGTTTATCATTTTACTAAGAAAATAGATACTATTCAAGAGAGCACAATAGAGTTCTGCTTTTCAATTAGAATCCTAAGTAAAATATATTTCTATAGAATTTCAAACATATTGTAATTTTTTTTTAGCAAGAGCTATGTTGTTTTCTCTGTGTTTTAAATATACTGCTTGCTTACCTATTTAACTTAAAAATTAGTATTTTTAGCTGAGAATAAGGGGCATTGAGGTGGTGAAGCCACCCCCTCTATAATTCTTTTTTAACATATGACAGGAAACCTCCAAGTCCTAAAAAAAAAAAAAAATTTGACAATTTGAATGCATAAACAGTTTCATACTGTATGGCAAAAGATATCATAAAGTTTTAGAAGGCAAATGTCAAACCAGGGGAAAGTATTTGCTCTTCTACTTTTAATAAGAAAAGACGACGGGCCAGCCCCGTGGCTTAGCGGTTAAGTGCGTGCGCTCCGCTGCTGGCGGCCCAGGTTCGGATCCCGGGCGTGCACGTGCACCGACGCACCGCTTCTCCAGCCATGCTGAGGCCGTGTCCCACATACAGCAACTAGAAGGATGTGCAGCTATGACATACAACTATCTACTGGGGCTTTGGGGGGGGGGGAATAAATAAATAAAATCTTAAAAAATATATATATTAAAAAAAAATAAAAAATAAAAAAATAAGAAAAGACGAATACCTTACCTAGAAAGGGGGGCAAAGAAGAGAAAGAGCCAGTTTGCAAAAGAATAGCAAATAGAAAATAAATGTAGAAAATGCTCAGCCTCACTAAAAATAAATGTATGTTAAAAGCAAGGAGTCTTTTTTTTTCCATTTAACAGACTGGCAAAGATTTAAAAGAGTAATAATTTTGGGGAAACAAGCGCTCCCTGTAAGGCGATCTGGCATCACGTATTAAAATTGTAACTTTGTATACCCTTTGACTCAGCACTTTCCCTTCAAGGAATTTATCTAAGAAAAAAAAATTGGACAAGTAGGCAAAAATATATTTATAGGGGTTTTCATTGCAGTATTATTTCTAATTGCAAAAATTTGAAGTAACCCAAATGTTCAGTCAGTAAGGGATTTGTCAGATAAATTGTAGTGTATCCATATTGTAGAATACCTTGAAGGCAATAAAAGGATAATGTAGGTCTGTATAGTAACAGAAGATATCCACGACATATAGTTGAATTTAGAAACCATGTTAAACAGTATATATATATTGTCTTTCCATGGGTTTATACAATTTTTTAAAATTGTAGGCCTAGATATGTTTTTAATACTCGGAAAGAAATACTTCTAATGTTAATAGTCTGAAGCATGAGATTACAAGGGGAGGCCTTTTCAGTTTTTATGTTATATACTTCTGCATTGTTTTAATTTTTAAAAGTAACACACACTGCTTTTATAATTAAAAATATATATCTTTCTGGAGTGGGGAGAGGTTCGGGTTTGACAATTTAAAGATAAGACATACCTGGATAAGAAATATCTAAAACAGTGTAAGAAGCCTTTAGATCTTCAAGTAAATTTCATAATATTTCCTTTTTTTTCATTTTTTATTTTTGGCTTTTTTTTGAGATATAATTGAGTTAACATTATATTAGTTTCAGGTGTACAACATAGTGATTCAATATTTGTATATGATCACAGCAGTAAGTCTAGTTAACATCCATCACCATACATAGTTAAAAAAATTTTTTTCTTATGATGAGAACTTATAAGGTCTATTCTCTTAACTTTCAAATATACAACTCACTATTATTACCTGTAGTCACCATGCTGTACATTACATATTTCCTTTTTTAAAAATGTTATGAATATGAAAATATCTTTGACTTAATTTAATTTTAATACTTAAATTTTAATCACATTACATTTTAAAGAATCCCCAAGCAGTGCTCCAGTTCATAGCCCAGTGAGATTTTATGTGCAGGTCAGATGAGTCTTGTATGTTTTGCAAAGACTTCCAGCCTTGAATTAATAATATATTTTTTTCCAGTCAGGCCCAGCTTGGCCACATAAAGTGGTTACTTTTCAATAACTCTTGACTCCAGTGTGAAGTTTCCTGGGGGAAATATGAAGATCTGGGACAGCCCCTGGCAGAAAGCATGCCTCTTCCTACCTGACCCAGTGAATGTTGTTATCGTGTGCATACTTAAATACCTAAAAATGGTTTAGAAATAAATAACTATTTCCTAGCCTACTTTGAGGGGAAACCAAATACTGATTACACAAAATAGTGTTGTTTTGTTTTGTTTCAATTAATTCTTAGATGGACAGCAGGGTACCTTTTAGATGAAGTGTATTCAAGTTCTGCACTATAAAGCTGGGAGTGTGACCATGCCATCATTTATCTCCTAAATAATAGTTCCTTAAATAAATGGTTTTATTAGGCATATGTAAAATAAGAGACTGAAAAAATTTGTCTTTGTGTATTTAGTGTTCATATTGATGATTTTATATACTATAAAAGCTTCCCCTTCAACTCCTGACTTACCCAATTGCTAGAAACTGTCCAGTGTGCCTCACAGATGGCTTCATTAGTGATATTCAGTCATCACTGCATGAAACAGTTATGTTTTCATTCTGTCCCATATCCCACATTTCCTATTACATTTCCATTACAATCTAAGATGAATTAGATTCTGAAATACACACTGATATAAACCTAGTACACTTGACCAAGAAGTATTTCCCCTAGTTGATTAGAGAGTCAGAAAATGCTAATTTGAATGGGAGTGGTCATTCTTTACTATAGCATCAGTTTATTCTTAAATGATTCCCTTGACTACTAGAAATAAACTTTTATACCTTGAAGAACAATTTTGGTCTTAAGAATGTCAACTTGAGAGAAAAACATGACTTTTCTAGGATTGAAATTGGGTTTGGAATAGTATTGGTAAATTTTAATTCGTAAGTTGGGTAGCGAGTTCATTGTTATTTTATTATTATGCTTTATAACTTATATTCTCATGATATATAATCTTCTATAAATATTAAATATTAATTTTTTAAAGAAAGAAATTAGATTGGGTGTTTAGGGCCTAGTTTGTTTAGTCTGTGTTCACTGTTTCATTAGTTAACTCATTAATCAATATGTTTTTCAATGATGTATGGTTTGGATAGGATTAAAGATAAGGTGTTTTATGTCCTTAGAATCTGAATAAAAATTGCAAAGTACAAAACCTTTTTTTCCTCCTACCAGCCATGTAAAGAATAGTGTGCTCTTTCATCCTCTTGGTCTAAAATTGCTTTTGTTTTCAGATGGTGGCCAGCAGAGATCTGCAATCCCAGGTCTGTGCCACTGAACATCCAAGGCCTTAAGCATGACTTGGGGGACTTCCCTGTGTTCTTCTTTGGTTCTCATGACTACTATTGGGTACACCAGGGCAGAGTGTTCCCTTATGTTGAAGGAGACAAAAGCTTTGCTGAGGGACAGACTAGTATTAACAAGACCTTCAAAAAAGGTAAGTTGGATGATATGTACAGTAGCTCAAAACTAAGATTCCAGTGTTGATTTCTCAATGTCTCCTAACTTGCATATGACATGTTTCTGGTATTAGAGAATTTTCACCAGGCGTTA